>NC_077230.1:94800755-95130833 GCF_027887165.1 Monodelphis domestica | reverse complement strand
GCCTGCTCTGTGGGATGGAATGGCAGACATCTTCATGATGTCATTGATGACATCAGTAGTGGTATGGTGGAATGTTCAGTCAAAAACCACAAAGGAGATTGTTCTGCTAAATGAATGATAAAGATGGGAACTTCATTTCTCAGAACAGAAGGGGAGAAAATATCAAGGGTTTGAGCTGTGAGCCAAAAATCCAAATACTGTTCTCAATTCTGTATTTTTAGCCATTTCTCAATTTTTTTTTTCTGAAACCACTGCTTACAACCAGCAGCAATAAATGAAAATGCTAAATAGGGTCTTCAGTTTCTTATGATCTCAAAATCCTTAGCAGGTCTTTTTAGATTTGAGTAGAATGCCTGACAGTGGGTAATCGTCATCTTTGAGAAGGCCTTCCACCTCTTCCTTCTTACACCTCCCTATTTATGGCAACATGATCTATGGCTAACCTCAGGATACCCCACAAGGAATCACCAGCCACAAGTTATCTCTCCCTCTCTTACTGGAGGACCCCATTCTCTTTTCCAGGTCCTTTTTTTTTCTTTTGCTACCCTATTACCCTTTACTTCCTCATTGGAAAAAAAAGGGGGGGGGATGCCATTGTTAACAACTATACATAAGCAAATTTTAATTTCCTTATTGTTTGGACTGTATGGCTCATTCTGATTCTTAGGTCCATCACTTGCCTCCAGAATTGGGGTTAGGTATTGTATTAGTCACTTCTTGAGTCCTGCGAAGTTGCTTTTCTTTATAATATTAATGAATGTCATTGTTACTAGATTCATGGGTGACACAACACTGGGCTAGTGGATTGAAATGAATAAGACAAAATCTTATGATAAACCCTAAGCCGTGGGCCTGCTCTTAAGTAGGTTGGATTAGGGTGAAAATTGAGATCAAGGGAAAACTGCTGCTGGGGCACTCCAGCCCCCTTCCTTTAGGGCTGGCTAGGATGAGAAGCAGCATAGAAGGAAAGCCAGAAATAGGAGAGATGATTCTTGCATAAAGGATATATGATCAAATATGCCCTTGCATAAAGGGCTGGAGAGATTCATTTCAGGTTCTTCGCAGGCCAGGAAAAGTGGGATGGGAGGAGCCATAATGTCTCTGACATGCCAGAAAAGTCCTCACCCCCAATCTGAGACACTTTTTAGCCCATTGTTTGGCTGATTCTCAATGGCCTGGCCATGTCACATGAGATGAGAACACTTCTGGTCTCCTAGAAGAATCCCTTTGCATGTTTTGGCCATCTTCAGTCCTATCCTGATTGTTGTCCACTGCAAAAATTAACCAATTTCAACCAAGCCCTTATGACAGCAAGGCAATCCTACTCTCCTAATTGATTCTATTTCATTCACCACATTAGCCATTCCAAACTTTGTGGTTTTTTCTAAGGCTCCTTTGACTTTCCCTCTTAGCTGAGAACCTTGACTAATACTTTTGAGGACTAAAGCCATCCTCCAAGATTTCTCTTTCTCCCCTTTCACTTCATTTCACATCCCTCTGATATCATGTCCTACTATCTCCTCCTCCACTCCAGTTTCACAAGAAGAGGTGCCCTTTCTCTATGACAAGGCCAATCCTTCTACATATACCTTTGATCCCATCCCCTCCTATGTTCTCCAGTAAATTGCTCCCCATTCCCAGTCTCTGATCTTCAGTCTCTCCCTATTTGTTGGCAATATGAAGACATAATCCTTAAATAACCCATTCTTTTTTAAAGTTTAATTAATTTAGAAGATTTTTCCATGGTTACATGATTCATGTCTTTTCCCTCCCATCCTCCCACCCCCCTCCCATAGCCAACAAGAAATTCCACTGGGTTTTACATGGTGTCACTGATTAAGACCTATTTCCATATTATTGATATTTGTACTAGAGTGATCATTTAGAGTCTACATTCCCAATCATATCCCCATCGACCCATGTGATCAAGCAGTTGTTTTTCTTCTGTGTTTCTACTCCCACAGTTCTTTCTCTGGATGTGGATAACATTCTAACCTATTTTTTAAAATTAATTTCCTTCAACTAACAAAAATATGTCCTCTTCCCCATTCCTCCTTGAAGAAAAAATATTCATAGTCAAGTAAATCAAATTCCTCATTGGCCACACCTGAAATGTATGTCTCACAATCGATGTCTCAAGTCTATAGCCTATAAGGAAGTGGGTAGCATGTTTCAGGAATCTTCTGAAATTGTGGTTAGTCATTACACAGGTTCAGTTAGATTCATCTCATAGCTATGATCACATAGTCTAGGCACTTTAATAGTTTTAGCATAGTAACAAAAGGAGATGGAAGATCCCTGTGCTTTTATCTTAAAATTACTTTTGAGAACCAACTTGTGGAGAGTAAAATTTACTCAAGATTAATTAGAACAAAGGTTCTTAGCCCTTTTTTTATGTCATGGGCCCCATTGGCAATCTGACCAAATCCATAGATCCCTTGTCATAATCTTATTTTAAGTACATAAGATAATATACACAAAATTACAGTGGAAACAGATTATATTGAAATACCTTTGTGAGGTTATTTTTCTTTAAGTTCTCAGACTGAAGGTTAATGACCCCTGGATTAGAGGAAAGGTATTGTACGGGAACATATATAGCTGTCATCTCACGAGAATCTGGTATTTCCATTCCTCCAGATCATTAAAAGTAAGTGGCATTGCCAATATAATAAAAATGACCATCCTACCCAAACTTATTTATCTATTTAGTGCCATACCCATTGAACTACCAAAATACTTCTTCACTGATTTAGAAAAAACCATAACAAAGTTCATTTGGAAGAACAAAAGATCAAGGATATCCAGGGAAATAATGAAAAAAAACACATATGATGGGGGCCTTGCAGTCCCAGACCTCAAACTATATTACAAAGCAGCAGTCATCAAAACAATTTGGTACTGGCTAAGAAACAGAAAGGAAGATCAGTGGAATAGACTGGGGGAAAACGACCTCAGCAAGACAGTATACGATAAACCCAAAGATCCCAGCTTTTGGGACAAAAATCCACTATTCGATAAAAACTGCTGGGAAAATTGGAAGACAGTGTGGGAGAGACTAGGAATAGATCAACACCTCACACCCTACACCAAGATAAATTCAAAATGGGTGAGTGACTTAAACATAAAGAAGGAAACCATAAGTAAATTGGGTAAACACAGAATAGTATACATGTCAGACCTTTGGGAGGGGAAAGGCTTTAAAACCAAGCAAGATATAGAAAGAATCACAAAATGTAAAATAAATAATTTTGACTACATCAAACTAAAAAGCTTTTGTACAAACAAAACCAATATAACTAAAATCAGAAGGGAAACAACAAATTGGGAAAAAATCTTCATAGAAACCTCTGACAAAGGTTTAATTACTCATATTTATAATGAGCTAAATCAATTGTACAAAAAATCAAGCCATTCTCCAATTGATAAATGGGCAAGGGAAATGGATAGGCAGTTCTCAGATAAAGAAATCAAAACTATTAACAAGCACATGAAGAAGTGTTCTACATCTCTTATAATCAGAGAGATGCAAATCAAAACAACTCTGAGGTATCACCTCACACCTAGCAGATTGGCTAACATGACAGCAAAGGAAAGTAATGAATGCTGGAGGGGATGTGGCAAAGTAGGGACATTAATGCATTGCTGGTGGAGTTGTGAACTGATCCAACCATTCTGGAGGGCAATTTGGAACTATGCCCAAAGGGCGACAAAAGAATATCTACCCTTTGACCCAGCCATAGCACTGCTGGGTCTGTACCCCAAAGAGATAATGGACACAAAGACTTGTACAAAAATATTCATAGCCGCGCTCTTTGTGGTGGCCCAAAACTGGAAAACGAGGGGATGCCCATCAATTGGGGAATGGCTGAACAAACTGTGGTATATGTTGGTGATGGAGTACTATTGTGCTCAAAGGAATAATAAAGTGGAGAAGTTCCATGGAGACTGGAACAACCTCCAGGAAGTGATGCAGAGCGAGAGGAGCAGAACCAGGAGAACATTGTACACAGAGACTAATACACTGTGGTATAATCGAACGTAATGGACTTCTCCATTAGGGGCAGTGTAATGTCCCTGAACAACTTTCAGGGATCCAGGTGAAAAAAAAACACCATTCATAAGCAAAGGATAAACTATGGGAGTGGAAACACTGAGAAAAAGCAACTGCCTGAATACAGAGGTTGAGGGGACATGACAGAGGATAGACTCTAAATGAACACTCTAATGCAAATACTATCAACAAAGCAATGGGTTCAAATCAAGAAAACATCTAATGCCCAGTGGACTTACGCGTCGGCTATGGGGGGTGGGGGGGAGGAAAAGAAAATGATCTATGTCTTTAACGAATAATGCTTGGAAATGATCAAATAAAATATATTAAAAAAAAAAAAAGTAAGTGGCATTGTACCACTTGGAGCAAGTGGCTATCAGTAGACACTTCTCTTTTAGCAGAGCTTAACATAGGTGAAGGCCGCTCATTCTGTTCTCAAACAATGAAGATTCACCCTATTCAAAAAGATTATTCCCCCACTGTTCTCCATCTCTGCAAAGGACAGTTCAAGATAGTAGCAGAAGAAATTTTCAGCTTTATGCTACTTACTCTTGTCCTCCCCTGCTACTGAAGTGATGAACTTGGGAGAAGTTGAGGGCCAGAAATATAGTATTCAAAAGGATGCCAAGTGGGGAGTAAAATGGAAACGGAATAAGTATTAAATCATCAAGGGCCCATTACAACGTGCTCCCTCTTTAGCACCTCAGGGTTATCAGTTGAAAAGCATTTATCTGTCCAAATTTCAAGCGATTTAGAGAGGCATTTGCAGTGAGGTATAATAAAAGCAAATGGTATAAACCAACTCCCCAATTTTTTTTTTGTCATTTATGTCATATATTCCTTATTAGATTATAAGTTCTTTGAAGTCACCAGAGATTGTTTTTCATTTTTGTATCTCTAGGGCCTGTCAATGCCTTGTGGCCTGAGCAGTTCAGGTTTAGAGTTACCTTTGACTCAGATGGAGTGGGGCTTGGTCACCAAACTAGAAAGTATCAAGGGTAGGATTTGAACCCAGAGCTTCCTGACTCCATGTCCATCACCCTTTCCATATGGAATTTTTACCAGCACTTCAAAAGTATTTGTTCAACATGTGAATGAATTAATTGATTAATAATTTGCAGTCAACTACTGTCAAGCAATTGATTTATTCAAAGATCAGTAAAATTTTAATTTTTTTCTAAAAGGGAAATGGAGTCCTACAGTTGGTAAGAATAGTGACAACACATTACTTACGAAAAAATTAAGCAGGAGAAATTATGTAAGGGATGACCAGAAAATAAGAGAAATAACCAAGTAGACATGGGTGTCCACGCCAATGTCAAGAAATAGAAATAAAAGTCCACCAACAGCACACTGGGCAGTTCCCTCTTGAAGCATTTTTGGGAGGACATGGAGAAGAGGCACACAAGATAAAAAGGCATACATGGGTTGCAGTTGGCACCCCCTGGAAAACTGGGTACAAGCAGATGGCCTCTAGAGGTGGGAGGAAGGGAGTCGCCAGTTCCGAGGAGCTCGCAGCCCCAGGAGCTAATTTAGAAGCCCTGTTGGTGGGACACCCGTCTCCTTTTTAAATCTCGCGTGATGATGAGACCTTTCCCTGGCAGAATCAGCCCAACTGCACTCCATATCCGAGTCTGAGCACATTCAGACGTGCTCTCCCATCCCATCAGGTTTCTGAAGGCTGGAGTGCTCCACTTAGCCAGTGTAGACATCTGTGCTGGGGGTCATTTCCAGACCCCGGACGGGAAGTCCAGTATTCCTGATCAGTCCTGCGGGCACAGCACGGTCGCCACTGTCTGCTGCGTAGGAAATGAGTGAGGCGGCAGACAGGCCGGCCGAGGTGGCCTCTCGGGGGAGCTCCTTCTGGGCACACACTGGTTTCAGACTCCGCTCCGCAACAGGACCTCCATCCCCGGTGACCGCCTGCGCACACCGCTGATCCAGAGACCTCGGCACCTGCCCCGTTCTGCCAACACCACCAGCTTCCCTGAGTTCCAGCAGAAGCTGGCGGCAAGCGCGTGCTGGTTCCAGCGGATACTCCGCGTCGGCTGCTTGTGCTCTGGCCCATCCACGGGGGAGAGGCCAGCCCGAACGCAAGGCTTCACTTGGTTACTGTACTTCCTTTGGGTTGCTTTTTACTCATGATTTTAGTTTATTGAAATCATTTCCAAACTTGATCTGGGCATCGTGTGGCTTCAGTGCCCCCAACGTTTATGTTATCTGTGAATTGAGCAACATAATTTCTTTATTTTTTAAAAATACTTTTCCCAATTTTCTATATTCCTATCTGTGTCCTAGACTGTTAGAGCTAGAAGAAATCTTAGAGCATCTAGTCTAAGGCCGTTATTTTACAGATGGGGAAACTGAAGCCTAAAACCAGCAGCATAAAAACTAAATATAACCCAGGCCTCCAAACCCCTAGGTGGGTTGTTTGGTTGGTTTTTTACATTATGCCCCAATCAAGTCAATAATACATTTCAAAAGACCAAGATCAAGCAGGGAATCCTTGGGTATGGAGCAAGAGCTCTCTTCAGGCCGAGTTGTTACCTGAGTTTCTATTTAGTTTGGAAGCAGCTTTATCTATGGAGGGCATAGTTGACTTAATAAGCATTTATCAAGCACCTACTCTGTCATTGTGCTGGGTGCTGAGGACCCAAAGGAAAAAAAACACACCAATCCCTGCCTTCAAGGGACTTGTGTTATTCCGAGGGAAATAAGATGGATATAGATGAGTAAATAGTGCATTATTTAGGGTGTCTCAAAAGCCTATTAAAGGCAGATCGATAACAAAACCAGTAGGAACCGTAGGATCGTGTTGACAACATACAGCACTCACTCCTGTTAAATACGCCAGTGAGCACAGGCATCTGTGAGAGAAGGGGACGTGATTTGGTGATATACAGAAGAAGATCTTACAAAGCTTGTGCTGCAAATATCAAGAAGAGGGTTCTGGGATGCTCTCCCTTCTCACCTCCAAGGCTTAGAAGACTTAGCTTTAGTGGCACCATTTAAAAAAAAAATAAAACCCTTGCCTTCTGACCTCGGATCAGTACTTTGTATTGCTTCCAACGCAGAAGAGCAGTAAGGGCTAGGTAATGGGCTTTAAGTGAGTTGCCCCAGGGTGACAGTTAGGAAGTATCTGAGGCCAGATTTGAACCCAGGACCTCCCATCTCTAGGCCTGGCTCTCTATCCTCCGAGCCACCCAGTTGTATTCCCAGAAGCTTCTTGAATAATGGTGTGACATAGTCGGACCTGCTCCTGGTGGTATAGACTGAAAATTATGCTCTCCTTCCAAACATTTTTACAAATTTGAAGACAATTCACCTATTTTAAATAATAATTTGCATTGAGATTGGTGAATTCCTCTGAGCCTTTCTGTAACTCATATATGCACTCCGAGGATGATTATAAACTCTTGAGATCTCAGAAAGGGAGACTAGACTTTGAGTAGAAAGAACTTTCTGAATTCCAGTCTTCAGGGATGCTCAGTCAATTTCCCCATTTACCAGAGCTTCATGGTTTGCCTTCCTGGGTAGTTATTTTGCTAATGCAATCCAATGTGGTCCATCTTTCCAGCTCCTGGAGCAGATTACATACATATGTGATTTGTCAGTCATGCATTAGGTAATATTTGCAATGGCAACAACTCAACTGGAATGGGAAATTCAAGCTATAATTATTTCGTACTACTCTCTTTTCATTGTCATTCGGTATGCCCCATTCCAGTACCTGAAGCAGGTTGGCTACTCTGCAACAAGCAAGATAAAGGCCTTTTTTCCATCTCTAATGAGACGGTGATGAAAGATTCAGAGAAAAATGAGATGGAGGACAGTGGCAAGCGAGGAATCATGAACAATGAAAACCTAAGAAAAAACCAAGAATACAGGAATGGGGAATAATCGTCACAATGCGAAATTGGGATCTGTCAGCATGCGCTCGTTAAAAACACAGACACAAGCTTGGCTTTGGCAGAGGCTATGGAGGGAAAGGGTACCGAAATATGCCTTCTCAGTGCTTTCCCACAGGCAGGATGCCAAGCATTTGTTCCAGGGTTCTGCCTCTAACCTCACTTTGCAGTGGAACCGTGGAGGATGGGTCATGAACACCATCAGAAAGCAATCATTGAACAACCGAACAGGGCAGGTAGTACTGCTGTTATCTTGCTTAAAGGGTTTACGTAGACCCAGACTCTGCTAGTTTGGGGAATAAGTCACTGGAGGAGAGCAACCCAAATGTGGACAGACACGTCTGGAAAATAGAAAAGGAAGGAAAATAACCTTGATTGGATATAGATGACACATGGCCTAGGGATGGAGGTGCCCTTTCCCACCAAGGGACTGTCTCTGGGTTCACATCTGGAGGAGACCAATTGCTAAAATAGATTTAATTTTTTTCCCTTAATCCCTTACCTTCCATCTTAGAACCAATACTATGTATGGGCTATAAGGCAGTTGAAAGGTAAAGGCTAGGCAATGCCCAGGATCATACAGCTAGGAAATGTCTGAGGTCAATTTGAACCCAGGGTCTCCTGTCTATCTACTGAGCCACAGACCTGTCCCCTAAAATAGGGCTTTCTTAATTATGTCCCTGCCCTAGTAATTCCAGGGAAATTTTCTCTTTCTCTTTCTTTCTCTCTCTCTCTCTCTCTCTCTCTCTCTCTCTCTCTCTCTCTCTCTCTCTCTCTCTCTCTCTCTCTCTCTCTTTCTTTCTTTCTTCTTCTTTCTCTCTCTCTCTCTCTTTCTCTCTCTCTTCTTTCTTTCTTTCTTTCTTTCTTTCTTTCTTCTTTCTTTCTTTCTTTCTTTCTTTCTTTCTTTCTCTCTCTCTCTCTCTCTCTCTCTCTCTTTCTTTCTTTCTTTCTTTCTCTCTTCTCTCTCTCTCTCTCTCTTCTTCTTCTTTCTTTCTTTCTTTCTTTCTTTCTTTCTTTCTTTCTTTCTTTCTTTCTTTCTTTCTTTCTTTCTTTCTTTCCTAGACAGTTAAAGAGGTATTTCACCTTCATTTTAGAGCAATACCATCCAAAAAGCTCTCTCAAATTCTATATCTTCTGCCCATCCAGGCATGCAGAGACTCCCCTCTCCCCGTTATGGTCATCTCTTTTAAAAGTTGTCATATAAATTTTCTCCTGCTTGGCAACTGCCACCTCCTCATTCCACCCCAGCCTCCAAGCTCTGAACCTCTCAAGCTCAGGAAGTACCCATTGTAGCTGGAAAAATCACTCCCAGGATTATTGCTGTTACCTACAAGAAGTGAATACCTGAGCTCAATTAATATACCCACAAAATGAGCAAGAGAGACAGCAAGCAGACAAAGAAAGAGACAGAAATGGAGGGAGAGCCAGAAAGAGAAACAAAAAAAAATAGAGGGTCAGAGAAAGAGAAAGGCAAACAGAAACAGAAAAAGAAAGAGAGAGAGACAGGGATTTGGGAAGTCACTTGTTTTCATCAGCTGAGCGGCTAGTTTTCCATGGCTCAATGGCCAATCCTCTTCGATACAGGCTCTTCTACCCTTCACTTAGGAATCAACATATAAGCAGTTAGATCCTGGGCTTGCTTAGTGTGGCAGTTATACCTGCCAGCACAAAGCTGGTGAATTTTAAATAGGGGCCAAAGGACAAGGGCATTAGTCATTCTGCCTTACATGTCATCTAGATGTCAATAGATCACTGAATCTGAGTATTAGAATAGAATTCTAAAGAAGACATCTTTTCTAATCTAGATCTGAACAATCTCCTCTACAATATCATAGGTGGATGAAATTATCCAGCTCTTCACTGGTCCTATAGCAAGGTGAAACTTGGCCCCTCATGAGTCAGCCCATCCATTTTGGGAAAATTAGGAAACTACATTGAGCCAGAATCTGCCTCTCTGGAAACTTTCTGCCCATTGTTCCTAGTTCTGCTCTCTGGGGTTAGACAAAATAAATCTTTCTCCCACCTAAATTTTGTCATTTTCTTTTGTTTATGTATACTGTTGACTCCATATTTCCAAGAGAAAAATTGCTCTCTGAGAGCCATTTCCTGTTACATAGAATAAGAATGAAGAAGGGCATATAGATGACAGTGGTTAGGTCTAGAATCAGGAAGACCTGAATTCAAATCTGGCCTGACACTAGCTGTGTGTCACTGGGCAAGTCACTTGACTCTGTTTGCCTCAGTTTCCTCCCCAATAAAATGAGCTGGAGAAGAAAATGGCAAACCAAACCAAGAGGGGTCACCAAGCAGGAGGCAGGGGCATGAATAAGGAACAGAAAACCTGTTAGATCAAGAAAGACTAGTTTAGAAACTCTAGAGGGTTTTCCTCCACCATAACAATAAAACCATGCCCTTTACACAAGTATTTCATAATTATTTGTTGAATTGCACTACTTAAAAATCAATTAAGAAACCTTGTTAAATTTTTGTTTTAGTATTTCGAGGTCATACTGGCCTTCTTTCATTTGTTCCCCCCTCCTCCACTGGGTCATGTGTGGAAATGTGTAGGAGTTTGTGGATAAGTGAGTAGGGTTTGGAAGAGTATGGGGTAGTTAGGTTGGGGTGGCCTGGGGCAACTCCATGTTACCCTTTAGGTCATGTGGTTTTTGGTTTCCAAGCCAGTCCCAACCCCAGCTTCTTCCCACAGGATATCTTTTCTAGGTGAGCCTATCCAGAGCCCATGTATCAAGGTCTCATTTCCTTTGATGTCTGGTGGTGATCCATTATTGGTTCTATATTGCTTGATCCAATGCAATCCAATCCAGCCTTTATTTTTATTGCTTACTTTGAGCAATGTGCTCTGATAGATCCCGGGAATACCAAGCAAAATAAAAAGGGGTCCTTATTCTCAAGGATCTTAGATTGTACAACAACATGTACATAAAAAAAGTAAATACAGAACAGTAGAATTTGAGGAGAGTGTCCCACAGACTATGGGGTTTGGAAAAGTCTTCCTTTGGGTGGTGACATCCGAGTTTAGCCTTGAAGGAAGCTAAAGATTCCAAGAGGTGGAGGGCCCAAGGAAATGTGTTTCTAGTGTGCAAGTCAGCACAGAGCCAGAGGATGGATACCCAAGACAGGGAAGAGCAGTTTGCCTTATTTGACTGAAATGCAGAGAAGGAGAGTAATGTGAAGAAAGTTAGGAAAAATAGGCTGGAAACAGGTCACATGGATGGTTTTAACAAGCAAGCTGAGCTGAAAGAGGAGCTAGTCAATGAAATATTTAAGAGCCAAACTAAGGAGTTGGTATTTTTATTTTACCTGAAGGCAAAAGGAAACCATGAAAATTCTTGATCTGGGAAGTAAAGTGCTTCAGTCTGTGTTTGAGGGAGACAATTTTGGCCTTTGGATGGATAATTGATTATCAAAGAGTCATACCAAAAGCCAAGTGACCATTTAGGAGGCTCCAGGTGGTTCTATGAGTGAGGAGGAGACAGTTGCCAGCTTGGATAGGAAGAACAATGGAAAGAGAAATGTTGAGAATGCCTTCATGGCCAGGACCCCCTGTGACCAGAAGGGTAAAGGTGGCCCTGACAGACACAGGGAAGTCTGGAGAAGGGTGGATTTGGAGGCACAACAATGAGTTTCATTTCAAAATGTGGAGTTGGAGATGCCTACACAATGCCTCTACCATTATAGATGTCATCAATCAACTCTTCCATCTTTACCCAAGAGTTGGAACAAGGAGTTGGTTTCTATTGAAATAGGAATAATTCTGGTTAGTTATTTAAGAGTTATTCATTTCTGGGATAGCATACCAAGGGAGGCTGAATAATCTCTTTCTCCTGGAAGTCTTTCAAGTTAGGCTGTAGTTCTACATTTCTGGAATAAATTAGGTGTGGTTCTTCCCAGAGGCTGACTGGGTGGCTCTCAAGCTTATTTCCAGTTCAAGTTTGATATGAGTTGGGCAGGTTTAGCTGTGGTTGAGAACATCTAGCACATCTGCATTCCCATTTCTATTTCCCTGGGGGGAAAAAGACTCACTTTGAACAGTTAGGTTATTTTTGGCTTATTTGTTTTTTTCCACCTATCGATCTATTTGTTGTGTATCCATATATTCATTCATTTATCTGTTTAGTTATCTATCTACTCTATTTATTTTTTAACTACCTGGCTATTTATTTTTCAGTTATTCATGAGAGCAGATGAACACTAGCCCCAAAGAGACAAAGCCAAAAGGTCTCAAATGAGTCAAAATATTCATAGTGGCACTTTTTGTAGTATTGAAGAATTGGTAGATAGGTACCCACAAACTTATTGTCATTCATTCATTTTCAGTCATTTCCACCTCTTTGTGACCCCATGTGGAGTTTTCATGGCAAAGATACTGGAATGGGCTGCCATTTCCTTCTTCAGCTCATTTTACAGAGGAGGAAACTGAGGCAAACAGGATTAAATGACTTGCCCAGGATCACATAGCAAGGAAGTATCTGAGGACATATTTGAACTTGGGAAGATGAGTTCCTGACTCCAGGTCCAGCTCTTTATCAACTAGATAAGGGTTACATAACTTGGGGTACATGAACATAATGAGCTATTTCTGTACCTTAAGAAAGGACAAATGTGAAGAATTCAGAAAACCAAAGTAAAACTTAATTGATATAAAGTAAGGAGAACTAGAAAAAAATGGGTCTAACAATGTAAACATTAAAACAGAAGAGAAAGAAACAGGACACAATGTAATTATCACAACCAAAGAGTCCCAAAGGATAGTTGAGAAAGTGTCAGACTTTTGATATACCCACTTGATGCTGCTAAACTGCTTTTTTCCTTCTATTTCGGTTTTAATCCTCTTTAAAAAATAAGGGATGGCTTACTGGCTAGGAGAGGAGGGAAAAGATAATTTAAATACAATTTTCTTCTATTTTCATTAACAAGCTAATCAGATGCTATAATTCATCCAGGACAGCCTACCATCCACATCCTTGGTTTGTGTGATATTTCCTCCCCACCCCCCCCCCTCTCTCTCTTTCTCTTCCTCTTTCCCCATCTCTCTCTCTCTCTCTCTCTCTGTCTCTCTCTGTCTCTGTCTCTGTCTCTGTCTCTCTCTGTCTCTCTCTCTCTGTCTCTCTCTGTCTCTGTCTCTGTCTCTGTCTCTCTCTGTCTCTCTGTCTCTGTCTCTGTCTCTGTCTCTGTCTCTGTCTCTCTGTCTCTCTCTCTCTCTCTCTCTCTGTCTCCATCTCCATCTCTCTCTCATATATATATATATATAAAATACATATGTGTATACAAATAGATCATGCACGACTATTTATGTAAACAGCCACTTCCATAAATACACCTAGCACACATATGTATATACATGTACACACACATAGACACACCACACCCGTGCATATGTGTATATATGTGTATACTTCTCTGTGTGTGTATATACAAAATGTGCCCACATATAAGCATATATACACACATATACGTGCGCTGTATATAGTGTATGTGTATGTATCTGCATGTATATATAAAATCTATATATACCAAATTGGTGAAAAGACCTGAAATGAAGCAGACCTGGGAAACGCCTCTTACTGAAAGTGAGGCTTTAGCTCAAAGGAAACTAAAGAACCCGGGGGGAGGGCGGGGGGAGCAAGGAAGAGGCAGGATGTGCCAGGCAAAACACTTGGGGGAAGACAGAATCAGGAGATGGAAAGTGTCTTGTTGGTATGGAGCAAGAAGGCCCGTGTCATGGATCTCAGAGCATGTGGTGGGGAGGAAGGAATGAGAACACTGCCAAGGTGGGAAGACCAGTTTATGGAAGGACTTTGAAAGCCAAACAGAGAATTTTTAATGTTGATTCTGCAAGTAATAGGGAGCCAGTGGGGTTTACTGACTGTGGGAAGGACATGGTCAAACCTGTGCTTAAGGAAGATCAATTAGTCTTTCATTGGGGGTTCATATAATGTCTTAGAGAGCACATGCTATGATGAAGATATTACTGAAGACAAAGGAGACTTTGGTCCTGAGGCTCTTTGAAAGTGAAGATTCTGGGAGCGGCTAGATGATGCATTGGCTAGAGTGCCAGTTCTCGGGTCAGGAGGTCCTGGGTTCAAATCTGGCATCAAACACTTACTTCCTAGCTGTGTGTCCCTGGGCAAGTGGCTTAACTGCATTTTCCCAGCCCTTGCCACTCTTCTGCCTTGGAACTGATAGTATTTAGTATTGATTTTAAGCCAGAAGGTTAGGGTGTTGGTTTTTTTATTAAGAAGACACACACCATAACAGTATCACGAATGACATCATTACAGAGATACCCCCAAATGTGTGCTGGTATACTGTGATAGATCTGAGCAACGCCTATTTCACAATCCCATTGCACCCTGACTCCCAAAATATTTTTGCATTTTCATGGGGCCAAAATAAGCTCTTCTGGACTCATTTAGTTAAGGCTATTGTGAGAGTGTGTCTATTTTTTGTCATTTGCTTAAGAGAGACCTAGAGGGGGCAGCTGGGTTGCTCAGTGGATTGAGAGCTAGCCCTAGAGATGGGAGGTCCTAGGTTCAAATATGGCCTCAGACACTTCCCAGCTGTGTGACCCTGGGCAAGTCACTTGACCCCCATTGCCTAGCCCTTACCACTCTTCTGCCTTGGAGCCAATACACAGTATTGACTCTAAGACAGAAGGTAAGGGTTTAAAGAGAGAGAGAGAGAGAGAGAGAGAGAGAGAGAGAGAGAGAGAGAGAGACCTAGACACTATTAAATTAAAGCACAGCAAACTGGTACACTATGTTGACAATTTACTCCTTGTATCACCCGATCCTAAAACACTCTTGCAGGATTCTAAAAGGCTGCTAATAGAGTTGTATAAGAGGGGACATAAGGTCTCTAGGAAGAAGCTACAGTGGGTTCTCCCAAGAGTCAAATACTTAGGATTTATCCTGGAAAAGGGCAACAGGAAAATCTCTAGCAAAAGGATAGCAAATATTCAAAAGCTATGAATCCCAAGAACAAAGAAACAACTTAGGGCATTCCTTGGGATGGCAGGTTTCTCTCAGCAATATGTCATAGGGTATTCCAACATATCTAAATGCTTAATGGACTTGACAAAGAATGAGGTAAAAGAACCATTGCAATTAACAAAAGAGTATCTCCACACTTTGTCACAGTTGAAACAGGCAATTCTAATAACTCCAGCATTGGGAATACCAAATTAAGACAAAGATTTTCATCTGTATATTCATGAAGCTCAGGGCATAGCTTCTGGAGTTCTAGCACAATACTTAGTACTGAATTTGAGACCTATAGTTTATTACAGCACGATCTTAGATAAGGTAGCACAGGGAATGGTACATTGCCTGAGGAGCATAGCTGCAGTCACCCTCCTGGTGAAAAAAGCAAATGAAATAGTCCTGGGATATAAGCTACATGTATATTCTGTTCACCAAATTGAAAAACTTTTACAGTCACAGAGTATGCATGCATTCACATCTGCTAGGCTATCTCAGTATGAAATCATTTTGCTAGGAAATGACAATCTGACCATTCACAGATGTGCACCTCTAAACCCAGCAACCCTGATACCTGATTTGCCTTTGGGAGGAGAGCCACTACATGACTTCACCCAAACAATAGAGATAATACATAAACCAAGGGAAGACCTAAAAGATACAACTCTTAGAGATCCAGAAATTGAGTTATCTACTAATGGATCCTCATACATCTTTAGAGGACAAAGGGTCACAGGTGCAGCAGTAGTGACCAATGACAGGACGCTATGGCATGCTTCACTACCTGGTCATGTCAGCATCCAAGGTGCTGAATTAAAAGCTATAATGATAGCACTGGAATTGTGCAAAAGGCAAATGAGCAAATGTTTTCACAGATTTGATATGCTTTTGCAACTTTGCATGTGAAAGCATATACGTGGTAACATCAGCTGGGAAGAAAATTGCATACAGAGAACTCATATCCCTCCTAATAGCATCTGTAGAGTTGCCAAATGAAGTACCTATGATACATTGCAAGGCACACACTTCTGGCAAGGACAACATATCCCAGGGAAATAATAGGACTGATGTAACAGAAGGATATGCAGCAAGGTTTGGTCCTTTCTGTGTTTTGAATCTTTCTCTTGTGGAAAAGCATGATATTTCAAAAGCATACACAGAGATGAAATTCAGTCATGGCAAAAACAGCTTGGAGCCAAATTAGTGAAAGGAATATGGCTAGCAGAAGAAGGAAAGCCCATACTGCCCAAAAAGTTTTATCAACATCTGTGTAATGTGATTCACTCAAAAGATCATTACAGAGTGAATTCCATGTTAGACAAAATCAAAAGATTTTGGATAGCCCTGGGGATATCTACAAATGCTATTAGAGTTTTTCAGTCATGTGACATATGTAGGAAGTTCAATCAAGGTCATTTCAAGAACAAGGCATTGGGAGGGAGACCATTAGCCTATACACCTTTCCATTGTTTGCAGATTGACTACATTAATATGCCTAGTGACAAGGGATACAAGTATGCACTTGTAATCATGGATCATCTGACTAGATGTATAGAAGCATATCTGGCTAGGAATAACAATACAGTAGTAGTAGTGAAAACACTACTGAAGGAAATAATTCCTAGATATGGCATTGGTGATGTTATTGATTAGGATAGGGGTTCTCTTTTTACATCACAAGTATTGCAAGAAGTATATAAGAACTTAGGTATTAAGAGTAGCCTACACGATGTCTATAGACCACAGAGCCTGGGTCAGTGGAGAGGATGAATAAAGAGTTAAAAACAACCATAGGAAAACTCTGTGCACAAACACACCTAAAATGGACAGATATTCTTCCTTTGGCTCTATTCCACCTTAGAACCAAACCCAGAGGAGACTTGCCTATTTCCTCATTTGAAATTCTTTATGGACAACCTTTATGGCTTGGGCAGACCGCTAAACCATCTTACATATCCATGCTAGGAGGAGAATGCCAGCTCCACACCTATCTGATAGAAATACAAGATAGGCTGGAAGAACTCAGGAATCTAGGATTATTAATTCAAAGAGTACCACTAGATTTCTCACTGCACAATATCAAACCAGGTGATAAAGTATATGTGAAGAATTTTGTCAGAGATACACCTACTGAGCCTAGATGGAATGGTCCACTAGAAGTAGTCTTTACTACTACTACATCCATCAAAGTAATAGACAAGGATCAATGGTACCATGCCTCTCATGTTAAACATTATACCCATGATGATAGCACAACAGAAAATTCAGAAGTAAATTTAGAAGAGATTGCAAGAGAAATTCTAGAATCTGAAGAAATACCAAATGCCCTAAAGATGCCTGAATTTGACCTTATAAATGAAAATAATGAGAGTGAAGAAGAAATAGAATAAAGCACTGCACAAATAAATATACATATAATAATCTGAATCTCAAGAAATAACTCCATGTAACATCACAAATCTCTGCTAGATCAACAATGAAATGTTAACTCAACAACCGAAAAACTTCCATCTCCAAACATATATAACAGAAATATACTTACAATAAACTACAAAATTGATATATTACATACACACATATGAAGATGTACATAGTATGATACTTATATGCACACATGAAGAAATCAATCTTACATGCCCATGAAAAGAAAAATCAAACTCACATGCATGCACATGATAATCTTACACACATGCATGATCCTGTATGTTATAGTCATCAGAGAACATGGGACTTCATTCAAGGTGAGACAACAGACAAGTATGTATGCTGTACAGAGGAAGTTCACCAGACCAATAGAATTTCTTCAATCAACACCAAGAACAACAAAAGAACTTTAACACCAAGAACTGATGATAGTGGGTCATGTAAGATTGATCGTTGCACACATTAACATCACATTTAGCGAACTGTATGAACATGCACATAATATATGAGAAGAAAGAAATGTTCAGCAGTGAAAATAAGAAGAGTATTCAAAAATAAGAGGTGTAAGTATACACCCAACACTACGCAATTAGTACATGAACATTTATGCACAGTGACATGTATATTTTTGGTTGCATCGTAGATAAAATCAACCTGTGTGAACTTTATACTTTACAATTGAGCTTCTGTAGGATTCATACAGGCAAGAAAATGCAAAAATTCTTGTCTGGATAACTTCTGAACAGGACTAATGTATATATGTAATATGTATTTGTACATATGTAATGTTTATATAGAAAGAATAGATGTACATATGTAAAATACTAATGGTCTAACATACTAACACATAGCATAGGAAGACTAATATATTAATCATTTACAAACAGGGAAAGATTAGATCAGGGAAATTTGGAGTTAGAGATAGACTAAGGACAGATTAATATATTTTATGATATAATTTTTCAAAGGAAAATTATTAATACTATAGATGTTAGAAGAGTTCATATGATTTCATAGTTATAAATTTGTAATTGTTCATTGGGATAAGAAAACTTTAGATTGTTACAGAGAATGTTACACTGTTGAAATATTGTTACTGTGTTGAAAATACCCATGCATTTAAAATACTTTCCTATCTCCCACTTTCCTATGATCCTAATCTGAGACATAGAATTAGTCAGCATAGGAGATATTTAAGATAGGCTAAGGTTTGTTATTTTGGGGGAGGAGGAATATTTAGAGTACTATATTTTATAGCATAGATAGAATAGAATTTATAACTGAGAAGGTAAGTACTGGACTTTGATACAGATGTGTGAATTTTAAAAACAACTCAGACTGTACCTTAGAAGATTTGGTCTAGCTATTCCCTGTTGTAACAATGGAGACATTTAAGAATCAGGAATGTATTGGGAACTTTTAAAATTACTCCACCCTACTCAGACAGTGCCTTAGGGGAAGATAAAGTTGTAAATTTCTGATTGAACAATGAAAGTCCCCAACTCATACCTTATAGTAAAGCTAGAACCTTAAGTTAGGTCTATTGTTAGATCTAATACAAAAAGGTGTTAAGTACCTGTGAAGGTTAAATTAGTACCTAAAAGGTCAAGTAACTTACAAAAGGCAAGCTTAACAAAGAGATGTGAAGTACTCAGAAGATGTAATCTAACCAGAGAAGATGAAAACCAAGGAAGGCCAAAACTAAGACTGGGCAGTCCTGGGGAAAAGCATCTACTGTGATTGATGTGAAAATTTAGGGGAGGTGACATAAGAGAAAAATCTTTTTAAAAGGAGGTGAAGGAACAAGTTTAGGTCAATTGAATTGAGTTCGCAATTGAATTCAGTTTGGAGAGTAATTTTAGTTCAGAGTGGAAGAACCCAGATTGGAGATGGTCTTGTGGTGAGTGATAAAGACTGACTCACTCTCCCTTAGGCTCAGGCCTAGGCCATTTTGGCCTAGGCCTTTTTCTACTACTTGGCTTGGCCTGAGCCAGGGCAGTATTAATTGATTCTCTCTCTTTCTCTCTCTCTCTTTCCCTTAATTCCTTCTTTCTTTATTAATTAAAATCTCCATAAATCCCAGCTGACTTGGGTATTTTCATATTTGGGAATTTCCCATGGTGACCACTTATTTTAGATTTTAAGTCAAAACACTCAAAATTATTCTTACAGTTTTGGCATTTTCAGATGTCAGGTTGAATCTGTACTACAGATAAGGGGGGAGTTGTGGATGAGAGGATTACAGACTGCATTTCAAGGACTTGTTGAAAAAAACAATATGCAGAAAGAGTATGGACTTCTGATGTCAATGGGGGATGGGGTTAGAATCTCTAGCCAAGAAAAGCAGATCAGCAGTTGGAAAGAGGGTTCTTTCTCTTTTGAACAAGAAAAGAGAAGGAATATCTTGCTGAGCTCAACCTGTCACAGTCCCTCAGTTATATGGACAAATCAGATTGGTCCACATCTTTTCTTTAGGGGATAGAGACTTTTTCCCTGTGGGAAACAGAAGAGACTATTCACCCAAGAAGATTTTCAATTGCCCTCTTATACAACTGTACATCCCTTGATATCAGGAAAATCCAACAGCCTGATTCTGCAATCTCTACAGGGACTCAGGTCCCCAGACCTGAGCCCTCAACCCTTGGGGGGAATTTAGGATAAAATAGTAATTAGGGATTTCCTAATTTTCCTCTACCCTAAATCCTACAATTCCGAAATACTCCAAATAATATATAGATCTTATTAATCCTGAAGAGACTGATCATCCCTTCTATTTAATGTGCTAAGGGGATCAGTATCATATCTATCAAGGGAAGAAACCAGAAACCAGAGACTGAAGGAGATTTACTCCTTACCTCTCAGCTATGGATCTTGATCAAATCTCTCCCCTTCCCTTGTGTAACTCTATCTAAGAGAGGAAGTAGTGCTTCTTTTTATCTGTCCCCTCTCTCTCTTAGACCTTTCTAGCTTTGATTCCTGACCACCCACTAGTGCACCATGAACTGTCTGTCTCCCTCTCTTTTAGCTTTAGGTGATATCACTGCATAGAGCAAATTCCTTCTTTCCTCTACCCCTAAGAATCTTGATTGACTTCTCCTATCTATTGCCATTGAGAAGAAGTATGGCGTGGGAGAGAGAGGCTTAGACATGGATTTAGAAGACCTGAATTTTAGTCCTAATGCTATCATCCAGTAAATCAGGGGTTTTAAATTTGGGAGTCTGAATTTTTGAAAATATTTCAATATAATTGGTTTCCTTTGTAATCTTATATATTTTATCTTATGCATCTAAAAAAATATTCTGAGAAGTGGACTCTAGGCTTCACCAGACTCCTAGAAGGATCTGTGGCATGAAAATGGTTAAGAATCCTTGCATTAGACTTCCGGTCAAGATGGCGGCTTAGAAGCTGCGAAAGTTCAGACCTCAGAAACCCTTCCTTACCGATCACAAACTGAGAGCTCCTAGGACACCGAAATTCAAGCCGAACAACAGGACAGACCCAGGGAACCCTCCTCCCAGACCTGGATCAAAAGGTACGGCCCCCCAAAAGCCAAAACCCTAGATCACTCGGATCTAAGGGGCAGGCAGAAGGAAGGTCCCAGGACCCATCCCCCCCAACCCAGAGTGCTGAGCCCACGGCAACAGCGGGAACTTCAGGGTCAGCAAAAGGGCCCCAGGGCTGGCTATTTTGAAGGACTCACCTTGAAAGCAACCTGAGCCAGTTTCCGGGACACCCAACACAGACGGCAGGGAAACATAGAGAGAAGGGGGAAGCCTGTAGACCCCTGGCTGGGTCCTTCCAACTGAGTCTCAAGGGAGGTCCCAGCTTTAGGGCACCAGCTGAACCCAATCCTATCAGGAGCCCTCAGAGCTACTGAAAGGAGAGAAATCTTAGGGCCGGCAAAGGGGTTGCTCCAAAGAGCTTACCTTGAAAGTAACCTGGGCCAGTCTCTGGGCATTCAACACAGATTGTGGAGGAGGAGGTTGGTTTTTTTTTTTTGGCCCGGGGATCATTGGGGTCCACACCAGCTGATCCTAATCCCATCAGGAGCCCTCAGAGCTTCTGAAAGAACAGAAACAGGGCCAGCGAAGAGCTTACCTTGAAAGCAACCTGGGCCAGTCTCCGGGCATTCAACACAGATTGTGGAGGAGGAGTTTTTTTGCTTTAGGGCTCATTCAGTACAAACAAGCTGAACCTAATCCCATCGGGAGCCCTCAGAGCCCATGGAGGCCATGACCCCTCCCCCCTTAGAGAGCAGAGTCTTCTGAAAGAACCAGCTGAATCTAATACCATCAAAAGTCTTCAGAACGGCAGGGAAGCCCAGGCTCCCCACCCATCCTCATTGACTGCTGGACGTTAAGCTAATCAAAAGCCTCCAGAGGACAGGGAAGCTCAAACCCCCAACAACCCTCCCCCAGAGACTACACCAAAAGATCTTCTGTTAAAGCTCCAAGAGGGGAGACTGATAGAAGTCCCCAAAAAACAAAGAAAATGAGAGGAACAAGAGCACAGACAAATATGGGGAGTAAAGAAGGGGTGAATTTGAGCAAACAACAGAAAAAGAAGAAACTACAATAGACAGCTACTACTCAGCAAATGGAACAGAAGGGGAGAGATCAGCAAATGATAAACCAGAAATCCCAGCAAATTGGATACAGGCTGTGGAAGAACGCAAAACACAACTAAGAGGGGCTGAAGACAATTGGGAAAAGAATTTAAAAATTAAGATAAGTCATCTGGAAACAGAGGCACTTGAACTAAAACAAGAAAATAGTGTCTTGAAAGCCAAAATCAACCAGTTGGAAAATGAGGCAAAGGAGATGAAAGATGAGGTAAAGAGGATGAAAGACGAACTTCAAAGAAAATCAGACCAGAAGGAAAAAGATGACCAAAAAGCCAGAGATGAAATCCAATCTTTAAGAACCAGAATACAACAACTAGAATCAAGTGACATCACAAGGCAGCAGGACACTATAAAACGAAACAAAAAGAATGAAAAAATTGAGGAAAATGTGAAGCATCTCATTCACAAAACAGACGATTTAGAAAATAATTCAAGAAGAGACAATTTAAGAATAATTGGACTACCAAAAGACCATGACAAAAGAAAAAGCCTGGACATAATACTAGAGGAAATTATCCAGGAAAACTGTCCTGAGATCCTAGAACAAGAGGGGAAAGTGGAGATGATTGCAAGAATCCACAGATCACCCCCTGTATTTAATCCCCAACTGACAACACCAAGAAATGTTATAGCCAAATTCAAAAACAATCAGATGAAAGAAAAGCTATTACAACCTGCCAAGAAGAAGCCATTCAGATACCATGGAAACACGGTGAGGTTAACACAGGATCTGGCTGCATCCACACTGAAGGACCGAAAGGCATGGAATACGATATTCCAGAAAGCAAGGGAACTAGGTCTACAACCAAGAATAAAATACCCATCAAAACTGACTATATTCTTACAGGGGAAAGTATGGTCATTCAACACAACAGAAGAGTTCCAAGCATTCATAAATAAAAGACCAGACCTGAACAGAAAAGTTGATGTCCAACCACAGAACTCAAGAGAATCATCAAAAGGTAATTAAAAAAGAGGGAAAAAAACAAACAAAACAACAACAAAAATTTTATAAGAGACTCAATAAGTTAAAATGATATGTATCCCTATAAGAAAAGAGGTCATTGGTAACTTTTAAAAACTGTTGCTATCACCTGAGCAGCTAGAAGAATTACACTCAGAGGGAACAGTGACAAACTGTATAGGATGAAAGGACAAGACATAAATAGGTATATAGATATATGCATACATAAATATATATACATGACTAGAGCTAAAAAAGAAAAGAGGTTATGACTAAAAGAAATGGGAAAAGAAAGAAATGGGGGTAAATTTATATGTCACAAAGAATCTCATGGCGGGAGGGGAGAGAACATTGATACACAGGAAGGGTAAAGAGGTTGGAGACAGGAAATACTCAACTCCTACATACTTTGAAACTGACCCAAAGAGGGAAGAACAACCCAATCCATTGGGGAAGAGAATAGATCTGCGCCCTATAGGGGAGTAGAAGGGTAAAAAACGGACTGGTGGGGAGGGAAGCAGTACAAGGGAGGGAGAGGGTGGGGGGGATTTTAAAAAGACTACAGGGGAAAAGAAGGGAGGGAATAAGAAGGGAGGGGGGTAGAAAGGGAAGTAAAATAAGGGAGGGAACGGGGGGGGGGGGGGGAGGCTGACTATAAACAAACATTGGTATAGAAGGAAATAGTTAAAGAAGAAAAGGCAGGACCAGGAGTAGAAATCAAAATGCTGGGAAATACACAGCTAGTAATCACAACTCTGAATGTGAATGGAATGAACTCACCCATAAAACGCAAGTGAATAGCAGACTGGATTAGAATCCAAAACCCTACCATATGCTGTCTGCAAGAAACACACATGAAGAAGGTAGACACTCATAGGTGAAAGTAAGAGGATGGAGCCAAACCTATTGGGCATCAAATGATAAAAAGAAGGCAGGAGTCACACACATCATGATATTCGACAAAGCCAAAGTAAAAATAAATCTAGTTAAAAGAGATAGGGAAGGTAATTACATCCTGATAAAAGGCAGTATAGACAACGAGGAAATATCTGTACTCAATATGTATGCACCAAATGGCAGAGCATCCAAATTTTTAAAGGAGAAACTAGAGGAGCTCAAGGATGAAATAGACAGAAAAACTATACTAGTGGGAGATCTGAACCTTCCCCTATCCAAACTAGATAAATCAAATAAAAAATAAACAAGAAAGAGGTGAGAGAAGCAAATGAAATCTTAGAAAAATTAGAGTTAGTAGACATATGGAGAAAAATAAATAGGGACAAAAAGGAATACATCTTCTTTTCAGCAGTACATGGTACATTCACAAAAATTGACCATGTACTAGGGCACAAAATCATTGCAAACAAGTGCAAAAGGGCAAAAATAATAAATGCAACCTTCTCAGACCACAGTGCAATAAAAATAATAATTAGTAAGGGTACATGGATAGATAAATCAAAAATTAATTGGAAATTAATATGATTCTCCAAAACCAGTTAGTTAAAGAACAAATTGTAGAAACAATTAATAACTTCATTGAACAAAATGACAATGGTGAGACATCCTTTCAAAACCTATGGGATGCAGCCAAAGCAGTACTCAGGGGGAAATTTATATCCTTGAGTTCATATATAAACAAATTAAGAAGGGCAGAGGTCAATGAATTGGGCATGCAAATTAAAAAACTAGAAAGTGAACAAATTAAAAATCCTCAGATGAAGACTAAATTAGAGATCCTAAAAATCAAAGGAGAAATTAATAAAATTGAAAGTCAAAGAACTATTGATTTAATAAATAAGACTAAAAGCTGGTACTTTGAAAAAACAAATAAAATTGACAAAGTACTAGTCAGTCTAATTAAAAAAAGGAAAGAAAAAAAAACAAATTGACAGTATCAAAGATGAAAAGGGAGACCTCACCTCTAATGAAGAGGAAATCAAGGTAATCATTAAAAACTACTATGCCCAATTATATGGCAAAAAATTGGCAATCTAAGTGATATGGATGAATACTTACAAAAATATAAATTGCCTAGACTAAAAGAAGAAGAAATAAATTACCTAAACAACCCCATATCAGAAAAAGAAATTGAACAAGCCATCAAAGAACTCCCTAAGAAAAAATCCCCAGGTCCAGACAGATTCACAAATGAATTCTATCAAACATTCAAAGAACAGCTAACCCCAATACTATACAATCTATTTGACAGAATAAGCCAAGAAGGGATTCTACCAAATTCATTCTATGACACAAACATGGTACTGATCCCAAAGCCAGGCAGGTTAAAAACAGAGAAAGAAAACTATAGGCCAATCTCCCTAATGAATATAGATGCAAAAATCTTAAATAGGATACTAGCAAAAAGTCTCCAGCAAGTCATCACAAGGGTTATCCACTACGATCGGGTAGGATTCATTCCAGGAATGCAAGGATGGTTCAATATTAGGAAAACCATCCACATAATTGACCATATAAACAAGCAAACTGACAAAAATCACATGATTATTTCAATAGATGCAGAAAAAGCCTTTGACAAAATATAACACCCATACCTATTGAAAACACTAGAAAGTATAGGAAGAGAAGGGCCTTTCCTAAAAATAATAAACAGTATATATCTAAAACCATCAGCAAACATTATCTGCAATGGGGAAAAACTCAAAGCCTTCCCAATAAGATCAGGAGTCAAACAAGGATGCCCATTATCACCTTTATTATTGTACAATTTAATATTGTATAGTATTTATAATATTGTATAGCATATAGTATAGTACAATTTAATATTGTACTAGAAACACTAGCAGTAGCAATTAGAGAAGAAAAAGAAATTGAAGGTATTAAAATTGGCAATGAGGAAACCAAGCTGTCACTCTTTGCGGATGATATGATGATTTACTTAAAGAATCCCAGGGAATCAACCAAAAAGCTAATCGAAATAATCAACAACTTTAGCAAAGTTGCAGGATATAAAATAAACCCACATAAGTCATCAGCATTTCTATATATCTCCAACCCAGTTCAGCAGCAAGAATTAGAAAGAGAAATTCCATTTAAAGTCACCCGAGACAATATAAAATACTTAGGAATCTATCTGCTGAGACAAACACAGGAACTATATGAACACAACTACAAAACACTCTCCACACAATTAAAACTAGATCTAAACAATTGGAAAAACATTGATTGCTCATGGGTGGGACGAGTTAACATAATAAAAATGACCATCCTACCCAAACTTATCTATCTATTTAGTGCCATACCCATTGAACTACCAAAAAACTATTTTACTGAATTAGAGAAAACCATAACAAAGTTCATTTGGAAGAATAAAGGATCAAGGATATCCAGGGAAATAATGGAAAAAAATACAAAGGAAGGTGGCCTTGCAGTCCCAGATCTCAAACTATATTACAAAGCAGCAGTCATCAAAACAATTTGGTACTGGCTAAGAGACAGAAAGGAGGATCAGTGGAATAGACTTGGGGTAAATGACCTCAGTAAGACAGTCTTTGACAAACCCAAAGACCCCAGCTTTTGGAACAAAAATCCAGTATTTGATAAAAACTGCTGGGAAAATTGGAAGACAGTGTGGGAGAGATTAGGTTTGGATCAACACCTCACACCCTACACCAAGATAAACTCAGAATGGACGAATGACTTGAATATAAAGAAGGAAACTATAAGTAAATTAGGTGAACACAGAATAGTATACATGTCAGACCTTTGGGAAGGGAAAGATTTTAAAACCAAGCAAGACTTAGAAAGAGTCACAAAATGTAAAATAAATAATTTTGACTACATCAAATTAAAATTTTTTTGTACAAACAAAACCAATGTAACTAAAATTAGAAGGAAAGCAACAAATTGGGAAACAATCTTCATAACAAAAACCTCTGACAAAGGTCTAATTACTCAAATCTATAAAGAGCTAAACCAGTGGTACAAAAAATCAAGCCATTCTCCAATTGAAAAATGGGAAAGGGACATGAATAGGCAATTTTCAGTTAAAGAAATCAAGACTATTAATAAGCACATGAAAAAGTGTTCTAGATCTCTTATAATCAGAGAGATGCAAATCAAAACAACTTTGAGGTATCACCTCACACCTAGCAGATTGTTCAACATGAAAGCTAGGGAAAGTAATGAATGCTGGAGGGGATGTGGCAAAGTAGGGACATTAATGCATTGCTGGTGGAGCTGTGAATTGATCCAACCATTTTGGAGGGCAATTTGGAACTATGCCCAAAGGGCGATAAAAGACTGTCTGCCCTTTGATCCAGCCATAGCACTGCTGGGTTTGTACCCCAAAGAGATAAGGGACAAAAAGACCTGTACAAAAATATTCATAGCTGCGCTCTTTGTGGTGGCCAAAAATTGGAAAATGAGGGGATGCCCTTCAATTGGGGAATGGCTGAACAAATTGTGGTATATGTTGGTGATGGAATACTATTGTGCTAAAAGGAATAATAAACTGGAGGAATTCCATGGAGACTGGAACAACCTCCAGGAAGTGATGCAGAGCGAGAGGAGCAGAACCAGGAAAACATTGTACACAGAGACTGACACATTGTGGTACAAGAGAATGTCATGGACTTCTCCAGTAATGGCTTTACAATGTCCCTGAACAACCTGCAGCGATCTATGAGAAAAAAAACAAAAAACAAAAAACAAAACTATCCATAAGCAGAGGACAAACTGAGGGAGTAAAAACACCGAGGAAAAGCAACTGCTTGACTACAGAGGTTGAGAGGACATGATCGAGGAGAGACGCTAAATGAGCGCCCTAACGCAAATACCAACAACAAGGAAATGGGTTCAGAGCAAGGACACATGTGATACCCAGACAAATCGCACTTCGGCTAGGGAAGGGGGGGATTGGGGGGTAGGAAAAGAAAATGATCTGTTTGCAATGAACAATGTATGAAAATGACCAAATAATCCTGGGCAAATTATTTAACTTCCTCCAAACTCAGTTTTTTCTTCTATAAAATGGGGATAATAGTACCAGTCAACAGATTGTTGTGAGGAGATGATGAGATCATGGAGGAGAAACTGCTTTCTGAAGTATAAAGCACTGTAAAAATTCAAATCATTACACTACTACTTAGTATTATTACCTGGCCCATCAGTTACCCTTTCTGAAGAAGTATGCCAAAAAAGATAGGCTTAAACCTTGGGTATTCTTTACTTATTAAACTTTACTGCCAGTGCCTATTACCTTTCCTGTCAGATTATATTTCTTTGAAAACAAACACTCTTGACTTTCCTTTCCCAGAAGGGTAAAAAGTGCAGGTTGTCTATTTTATTAAAAGTCATATCTTAAGAGACCATCCTGTGTAAGATGAAAGACATTTTGCTCTCAGGATTCTAAAAGATTGATAGTCCAGGCAGAATCACAGCTGGACTGGAATGGTTTTAAAATTCAGTTATCCCTCTCGTGTATTGGGGGCTAGGGGTGCAGTGCTCCTGAGATCTAGAAAATCCACAGAAAATTCTTGACCCTCCTTTGTAGTAGAGAAGAAGCCCGAATTTTTCCTTTATCTTTTATAAAGTGTTTACAGTACCTTATTGTAAATTTCGGGTTAAGTATGCATTTCTGAGTTCCTAAATTTTTTCTCTGTTGTCTGCTGGCCTTCTTTCACACATCATGGCTTCTGCAAAACTGTGATATATCAAAACCACAATGGGGAAAGTTGTAATGTGAAAGGAATACTGTATGTCTTTGTTATCTGATTATGCCCTATGGCCAGATCCACAAATCATCCTTTGTCCACCCAGCCAGAGGTTATTTAGACCTACTGTGGGAACTGAGATTGCCATGTGAGGAATCTCCACAATCTTTTCTTTTCTTTTCTTTTCTTTTCTTTTCTTTTCTTTTCTTTTCTTTTCTTTTCTTTTCTTTTCTTTTCTTTTCTTTTCTTTTCTTTTCTTTTCTTTTCTTTTCTCTTCTCTTCTCTTTTCTTCTCTTCTCTTCTTTTCTTTTTTCTTTTCTTTTCTTTTCTTTTTTCTTTTCTTTTCTTTTCTTCTCCTTTCTTTTCTCTTTTCTTTCCCTCTTTCTTTTCTTTAATTAATTAATTTAGAATATTCTACCATGGTTCCATGATTTATGATTCCCCTGCCCTCTTCCCGCCCCTCTCCTGGAGCTGGCAAGCAGTTCCACTGGCTTATACACATATCATTGTTCAAAACCCATTTTCATGTTATTCATATTTGCAGTAGAGCAATCTTTTAATATCAAAACACCAATCATATCCCCATTGAACCACGTGATTGATCCTGTTTTTCTTCTGTGTTTCTGCTCCCACAGTTCTTCCTCTGAATGTGGATAATGTTCTTTCTCATAAGTCCTTCAGAACTGTCCTGGATCATTGCATTGCTGCTAGTAGAGAAGTCCATTACATTCAATTGTGCCACAGTGTATCAGTCTCTGTGTACAGTGTTCTCCTGGTTCTGCTCTTTTCACTCTGCATCAATTCCTGGAAGTTATTCCAGTTCCCATGGAATTCCTCCAGTTTATTATTTCTTTGAGCACAATAGTATTCCATCACCAACATATACCACATTTTTGATCAGCCATTCCCCAATTGAAGGGCATCCCCTCATTTTCCAATTTTTTGTCACCACAAAGAGCATGGCTATAAATAATTTTGTACAAGTCTTTTCCCTTATAAACTCTTTCTTTTCTGAAAAATTTTTTTAATCCTTACTTCCCCAAAGTGGGTTCTGGGGAAATGAATTCGTAATCCCTATCTACAATCAAAGAATCCCCTTCATCTTCTGGCATAATTTGATTCCTTAACCTATTTCACAAATGTACTTTTCCCAAGAGCTTGCTTTAGTTTTCCCCTCTGAAGGACATTTCCACTTTGGTGAAAAGCCACTTCCTTTGGGGAAGAAGAGCATTTCTTCTGATCCCTGCCCTGCCTCCAAATGAAGGGAAATAGATCATGGAAGGAAACATAATCACTTTCAGTAAAAGCATCAATCTGCTGAGTATTCTGAGGTTTCCCAGGCTCATATTGTACAGGAAATTGTTCCTGCTTATGTTCCACTGAAAAAAAAATATTTCTAATCTTTTAGCAAGGCTAAGGAGAGGAAACATTTGCAACATCTGATTAATTGCTAAAAAAAGAAAATAAAATAGCCTCAACAAGTGACCACACCAAACCTGTAGTTTCCCTATCTCATTTTTCATGTTTGGCAGACAATTAGTCTGTGTCCCAGGAGGAGAAATTGATTTGGGTTGGCAAAGTTGAGTCTGACCTCTGTTTCTTTTTTTAATGGTTACCACATCTTAGCCCTTTGCTTGAGAATTATAAAGTAGGAAACTGTTCTCAAATATTATTTGTAAAATCAGTTGCTGACAACATTTTGCAATAAGGATGACTTTCCTATGACCCTAGGACTGGCTAATTCATTTACTCATCCAACAAACATTCGTTAAGCCCTACTAGGTACAATATATGCATGTAGTAGGAGATATAAGTAAGACTAAGTCACAAGCCCTGTTCTCATGAAGCTTACAATCTAGTAGGCAATGAGGCATGACTGGTGAAGAATTCTTTTGTAACCTTAAACATTCAGGGTGATATACCAGCTTGATTTTTAAAGAAAATACCTTACTTTTTGTCTTAGTATCAATTCTAAGGGCTAGGCAGTCAAGGTTAAGTGACTTGCCCAGGGTCACATAGTTAAGAGGAGTCTGAGGTCAGATTTGAATGCAGGTCCTCCTGACTTCAAGCCTGTTGTTCTATCCATATGCTGGATTTGTTGACATTCTCCTCTTGGGTATGTTAGGATGAATGATTGATGATTTAACTCTTATTCATTCTCTTATTCTCTCTAAGCTCTCTTATTCATTCAAAGGACATGTATTAAGTATTTCCAGGGGACACTGCTAGATGAAAAGCATTTTTTATCTGCAAGATCTCTTTCTTTTCATGGCTGCCTGTCTCTGTCTTCAGCTTCAGATTTCCCCTGAAACCCTCATTAGAGCCTCCCAAGCTCTTCTTAGCTTACAATTTGGTTGTAAGTACAGTTCCCTTGCCTCTTAGAATATCATATTCCAAGCTTTCTGGTCCTTTAATGTGGAAGCTGCCAGTTCCATGTAATCTTGACTGGGGCTCCTTAATATCTGAATTTTTTCTTTCTGGCTGTTCACAGTATTTTTTTTCTTGCCCTGGGAGCTCTTGAACTTGGCTATAATATTCCTGGCAGTTGTCATTAGGGAATTTATTGCAAGAGGTGATCTATGAATTCTTTCAATTTTTATTTTACTCCCTTGTTCAAGAACAACAGAGCAGTTTTGTTGGATAATTTCTTGTAATATGATGTCTAGGCTTTTTTTTTTGTCACAGCTCTTGGGTAGTACAATAATTCTTAAATTGTCTAGATCTATTTTCCAGGTCAGTTTTTAAAAAATGAGATATTCCATATTTTTGTCTATTTCTTAATTCTTTTGATTTTGTTTTATTGTTACCTGATGTCTTGTGAAGTTATTAACTTCTATTAGTCCAATTCTAATTTTTAAAGACTGAATTAAAAAAATTATGATATTTTCCCATGGTTACATGATTCGTGACCTCACCTCATCCCCCCCGGCTCTTAATCTGCCCCCACCCCTACCCCAAAGCTGATAAGCAGTTCCACTGGGTTATACATGTATCATTGTTCAAAACCCATTTCCATGTTATTCATATCTCCAGTAGAGTGATCCTTTAACATCAAAACCCCAATCATATCCTTATCACACTATGTGATCAATCACATATTTTTCTTATGCATTTCCATTTCTACAGTTCTTTCTCTGGATGTGGATAGCATTCTTTCTCATAAGTTCCTCTGGATTGTCCTGGGTCATTGCATTGATGCTAGTAGAAAAGTCTATTGCATTCGATTGTGCCACAGCGTATCTGTCTTTGTGTACAATGTTATCCTAGTTCTGCTCCTTTCACTCTGCATCATTTCCTGGAGGTCATTCCAGTTCACATGGAATTCCTCCAGTTCTTTATTTCTTTCAGCACAATAGTATTCCATCATCATCAGATACCACAATTTGTTTAGCCATTCCCCAATCAAGGGACACCCCCTCATTTTCCAATTTTTTACTACCACAAAAAACGTGGTTATAAATATTCTTCTACAAGTCCTTTTTCTTATGCACTCTTTGGTGTACAAACCCAGCAGTGGTATGGCTGGTCAAAGGGTATGCATTCATTTAAAGCTCTTTGGGCCATAATTCCAAATTGCCCTCCAGAATGGTTGGACCAATTTACAACTCCACCAGCAATGTATGTGTCCCAATTTTGCCACATCCCCTCCAATATTTATTATTCTCCTTTACTGTAATATTGGCCAGTCTGCTAGGAGTGAGGTGTTACCTCAGAGTTGTTTTAATTTGCATTTCTCTAATTAGGAGGGATTTAGAACACTTTTTCATGTACTTATTGATAGTTTTTATTTCATCATATGAAAATTGCCTATTCATGTCCCTTGACCATTTGAAAGATTGGATTTCTTCCATGACCTTTTGATCTTCCTTTTCCATTTGGTCCATTCTACTTTTCATGGAACTCTTTTCTTCATTGGATTTTGTGCTTCTTTTTCCCATTTGACCAATTTTGCTTTTTAAACTATTATTTTCTTTTTGCATTACTTTCATTTCTTTTCCCCATTTCTTCAACCTATCTTATTTGACTTTTTAATTCCCTTTTGAGTTCTTCCAGTGCTTGAGACCAATTTCCATTTTTCATTGAAGTTTTACATGTGGTTGCTTGGATCTCACCTTCCCTGTTGACTCTGTGTTTCACTCTTTGTCACCATAAAAATTTTCTAGGGTTAGGTGTTTCTTTTGTTGTTTGTTTCTTTTCCCAGCCTTATTTTCTCTGTTGCCTGGGAATTATTAAAGCTAATGATTCTGCCTCCTCTGCTGATGGTTTGCAGGACTGGGTAGTATGAGCTGTTTTATGCTATGGACTTCTGGGAATCACTGTGAGGTGGTACAATGGCCTGATTCTTCCAGGGTTGGGTCTTGGGTGTGTGGGGCTCTGTTGGTATACCCAGAATCCCAGGATAATGAAATTGGCCTATGTCCAGACTCAGAACATGGCACAGTAGGTGGGGTGGGTGGTTGGTCAGCACTCCTCTGTGTGCAGTTTTGCTTCTGGTTCTCCCTTATCCCATGGAAATCAACTCTCTTAGGAGAGGCCCCTTACTCCATCTTACTGTTGGTTTTTTACTCCTATTTTTTTCAGGCACTTTTTTTTTTGAAAAAATTCATTTAATTAATTAATTAATAATATTTTTCTATGGTTGCAAGATTCATGTTCTTTCCTTCCTCTCCTCCCCCATAGTTGACTCCCAATTCCACTGGGATTTACATGTGTCATCGATCAAGACCTATTTGCGTATTATTGATATTTGCACCAGGGTGATCATTTAGAGTCTACATCCCCAACCATATCCCCATCAAACTATGTGATCAAGCAGTTGTTTTTCTTCTGTGTTTCTGTCTCCACAGTTCTTCCTCTAGATGTGGATAGTGTTCTTTTTCATAAGTCTCTCAGAATTGTCCTGGATCACTGCATTGCTGCTAGTGGAGAAGTCCATTACATTTGATTGTACCACAGTGTATTAGTCTCTGTGTACAATGTTCTCCTGGTTCTGCTCCTTTCACTCTGCATCAATTCCTGGAGATCGTTGTAGTTCACATGGAATTCTTGAGGCACTTTTAAAAGATTGGTTTGGGAGGGTTGTTAGAGCTGTTTCAGCTTTTGTTGTTATTAGGCTGCCATCTTGGCTCCACTCCACATAGCTTATAATTTGGGCCCATGGTTGCCAGGGTAACAAATAGCCCAACTTTTGTTGCCTTGGTTTCCCTGGGATGTGACTCTCTTAGTATTTCAGTATTCAGAGAAAAGACAGAACTGATAATACCCCTGCCAAAGAGGCCTGGGAGCTAGAAGATGTCAGCTTCTTTAATTGTATCTTTAAGTGGTCCACCTAGAAGGGCATTCAGTGATGAAATATGCCCTACAAAGTTATCTTTAAGACATTAGTTATCTTTTTGTCCAAATCTGGGCTGCCTTGAATATAGGACAGAAATCTAAAAATGAGGACTTTTCAAGAGGGAAAAAAGGCCTATATAGGAGAAAATTCTTTTTTTCAAAATTAGTCTGTTGAGATAAGACCCCTAATTTCACTGGTGTAAGTTGCTCATCAGTACCCTCTCTTCCACTTATAGTTTTAACATATTAAGAGACTGAGTTATTCACCAGGGGCAACACAGACAATCCGGATGTTTCAGAGGCTAAGCCTCTTGACCTTGCTCTAAAATAGAGAGATGTAGGGGGAAGCTGGGTGGTTCAGTGGTTTGAGAACCAGGTCTAGAAAAGGGAGGTCCTGGGCTCAAATCTGGCCTCAGGCACTTCCCAGCTGTGTGACCCTGGGCAAGTCCCTTAACCTCCATTGCCTAGCCCTTACCACTCTTCTGCCCAGTATTGCCAATACACAGTATTGACTCCAAGATGGAAGGTAAGGGTTTTAATAAAAAATAAATAAATAAAATAAAATAGAGAAGTGAGGGGTCATAGCAAGTTAAAGAGAAGTCAGGAAAGTGGGGGAATATTTATATAGGACTTCAATGTTTTCAAAGCACCTTATATATTTTATCTCATTTGATCTTGACAATAGCCCAGTGAGATAGTACTATTGTTATCCCTATTTTACAGATGAGTAAACAGAAGCAGACAGGTTAAGTGACTTGCCCAGGGTCACACAGATAGTGTCTAGGGCAGGATTCAAATTCAGGCTTTCCTGAATCCCAGTCCAGATTTCTGTTCTGTTCTTATTCAGAATAGGAAGCTGGAATTCTCACAGCTGAAAAAACTAATGCAGATAGAAATCTCACTCTGACTTGTTTTCTTCCTTCTCTCATTCCAAACCTATGGCAAACCTTCCCTGAAGCTCCACCACGTGGGCTGAGCTCCCCACCCCCTCTCTCCCTGGCCTTCCTGGCAGCAGCTCTTGAGAAAGGGGTTGTTTTGTGATGTCAAGGCCCCTTCCTGCTGATGAAGGCCAAAGGATGGTAGCACCCAAGGTCACACTTTTCAAACCTTGCTTAGATGCTGACCATCGCCATGCCTGGGCTCTGTCTGTCAGCACCTCCACTGCAATCCCACTTCAGCCTTCCCACTTCAAACCACAAAGTTTCCTGGAATCGGGTGAACTAAGTTGGCAAGTTCAGCCCTGTGGGAGGAAAGCAGCTATGTGGGAAATGAACCATGGCCCTTTATTAAATTTCAAAGCAATAGAGAAAGATGGTTAAAAACAAAACAAAACAAGAAATCCTCCAACAAAGAACCCTTAGACTAAAAGGGATCTAGAGAAGTCATCTAGTCCAGCCCTCTGTCCTTATACTATATACTATATATATAATACTTTGGTTTTCAAAAATTTTCTTAACTTATTTTTTGTGTTGGTAGTCAGTCATTTTTCGGTCATGCCCAACTCTTCATGGGGTTTTCTTGGCACAGATACTGGAGTGGTTTGCCTCATCCTTCTCTGGCTCATTCTACAGATGAGGAAACTGAGGCCAACAGGGCTAAGTGACTTTCCTAGGGTCCTGGAACTAATACGTTTCTGAGACTTTATTTGAATGCAGGTCTTCCTGACTCCATGCTCGGTGTTCTATCGACGGAGTCCTTCTATTTTGTTTTTATATCACTTTTATTTCTCAGCCTACTCCTCAACCCCTCTCATCTAGACAACCAGCTCTTGGATAGCTCCGCTCCCAACCAAGTTGAATGACAGTCCAGTCATACTTGTCACAAAGAAGAGGTTTGAGAAGGTGCCTCCCTCACTTCCTTACAGAGGTAGAAGACTATGGCTGTGGGATATTATAGATGCCATCATTTTTTGCCATATGGTTGATTCATTAGAAAGTTCAGCTGATATTAAAATCAGATACCAATAAACATTCACTAAAAAAGAGAATTTAAAAGGAATGGAGAAAATCAGTCAAGACAATATAATTAAAATTTAAAATTAAAACTGTAAAAGGAAAAATGTAAAACATGTAAAAAAATAAAATCCAACCATGTAGTTAGTGTTCCATATTTGTCATTTCCCATTTTTGCAAAGAAAAGGGGGAAGTGACCTTCAAATTGCCTAACCCACAAGATAGAGAATTAGATATTTTTTCTAATCCCCGTGACCTCTTAAGCCTCTCCAAAACAGAAATTAGGTGCCAAAGATAAATAAAGCAGCTTCAGTTGTCTCCATGTCAAGGACCCCCAGAATCCAAAGGTTTAAATAAATAAATATATGTATATGTATTTAATAATAAGTTATATATCACATATGCACTATAACTTTATATATATGTATATATAAACTAATGCTTAATTCAATATCACCTCCCTATCACCCTCCATTCTCCTAGAAGCAAGGGTATATTGGTTACCTGATTTATGGACTCGTAACGTATTCCAACCCTATATCCTTCCACTTTGCGGTGCCTGGAAATCCAAAGTTCCAAACTGCAGAAATTTGCTGAGGCCATGATAACCCCCACACAGCAGCGTTCTGTGCTGCATCAGAGAATGGCTAGAATGGAGGAACAAAAGGAATGGGACCGGCCACTTGTCTGGACTTGTACTAGCTCCCAACTCTACAGCCTGCCTCCTGCCTCCTCCCAATGCCAAGATCTAAATTCCAAACCACAGAAATCTGACTATGCTGCAATAGCACCAGCATAGTATGACCTGTATTGCTAGGCCAGAGGCTAATGGTCAAAAGGAAAGTCTTCAAATACAAAGGAAAAAAAATTGAATAACACGAGGCTATTCTGCACCCACCAAAAAAAAAATGTAGGAGTTATGGAAGAATGTATTTCAAAGAACAGTGCCTCTTAAGATATCATCCAAGATGATCTACCCTATAAATTTAAACAACCATAAATTTAAAAAGATGGATATACAATAACAAAGAGGCACTCAAAATATTCTTAGACAACCAAACCTGAGGGGCAGCTATGTGATTTAGTGGATTAAAATCCAGGCCCAGAGATGGGAGGTCCTAGGTTCAAATCTGGCCTCAGACACTTCCTAGCTGTGTGACCCTGGGCAAGTCACTTGACCCCCAGTGCCTAGCCCTTACCACTCTTCTGCCTTGGGACCAATACACAGTATTGATTCTAAGATGGAAGGTAAGAAAGAAAAAATACTAAACCTAAAGAAATTATTACCTTCATGAATACCCCCAAACAAATGGAATGCAGAAAGGGTGGATGAATGTAGCAGCCAAGGACAAGAAAAGGCAAGAGATATTTTTCTAGATGTACACAAGGAGATACAAGTGAAAGTGAAAGTCAGATGGTGGTGATGGAGGCGAGGCAGTCCTGCAGCACTATGGGCTGAACCTCTTGGCTCCCATCTTATTAAAAAAATTTTTGTTAGAACCCTTACCTTCCATCTTTAATTTTTTAGGTGGAAAAGAAGGCAAAGTTATCTGCTCACAGGGTCATGATGGAGGGTGCTCTAGACACTTGTGGAGAGATGGAAAGATTTGGAGAAAGCTACTGGGCTGAGGTGATATTTGCCAAACCCTTGGAGCACGCTAGCTTTCCTAGGTTTTACCTGGAATTAAGGCTTTAGGAAAAAGCAGTCCCCAAACATGTAATTGACTACTGATTTTTGGTTTAAATAAAATGAGTTTCCCATCTTCTGTTGTGGTCATTTTTGACCCAGAATCCCTGGGGCTTTTCAACTTTGCTCAAGACTTGTTTAGCAGAAGGGGATGGGACCTACATACCAATGTGTCTCATGCTACTTAATGCCTTTGGGCTTCCTGTCCTCTCTACCTTTTGAGGAACTCTGCATTACCACAAGAGACCTAAGGCCACAATTTCCTCCATTAATCCCTCTCCCTCTCTTCTATGACTTCTCTATTAGGGCCAAGGAGATATAAGGAGGAATAAGGACAAGAAAGCTAGAAGGATCATACTCTGTTGACTTGTGAACAAAGTTGGAGCACAGGTAGGAGATGCTTCCACTGGGTGGAAATGACCAAAGCAGAAGGTGGGAACTCAGTTGACTTGGCAGCTGCTGGAAATGCCCACTGTGGTCAGAGAGGGGATTTCATAGAGGGGAGAAACTTGAAATTTCTTTCCTCTGTTCCTTCTTCTTTTGTTAGGTGAAGGGAAAAATGATTGAGGCATGACCCAGAGAAGAAAAAAAGAAAGGAAGATAATAAGCATTTATATAGCACCTACTATGTCAGGCTCCCAACTAGGGTTTGATGAGATACAAAGAGCTTTGGTTCTGGAGTCCGAGTACCTGGAGCCAGTCTTGGCTGTGTGGTCTTGAGCTGCAGAAGTAAAACCCTTCAAAGCAGCTGGGGATTTAAAGGAGAAAAGAGTGAACTAATCATTATGCCACAGACTCTCATCAAATGCCACAATAACATTGCCTCATTCTACTCTCTGTCTCAAGTTCTCATTTTCTCCAGTCTCTGCTCCACACAGATGCCAAAGGGATTTTCCTAAATACTAGCCTGACCTTTTTATTCCTTTGTACAAAAAATGGTTCCAGTTCTCAGGATGAAAGTTTTAGTCTGCAAAGTGCCTTGCTTGCCTCCAGACACTAAATTTAAGATCATAAATTTAAGATCCACAGACCCAAGGGATTTGCAGAGGAAGGTTCCCAGCTCAGTTGGGCAGCTTCAAGTGATCCATCCTGAGGGATCCTGTCCTCAGGGCACCTGTGGTTTATTAGATCCTACTCTAGTGTAAAAATACCAAAGAATATTTCCTACACAAAGCCTTGGAGGAATGGTTCCTGGCATGTTTTCCCAAATAACATTAATAGGGAATAGAGGCAGCTATGTACAAAAGAAGACCTGTCCTCATCCATTTACTCTCTGAATTGAGATGTCACTTAATTTCTGTTAGCCTCAGTTTCCTCCACTATAAAATGGGGATAATAAAAGAACCTACCTCCCAGGTTGTTGAGAAAATAAAATGAGACAATATTTGTAAAGTGCTGACCACAGTACATTTTTTTAAAGTTGGTAAATAGAAATATATTTTAGAAATGACCTGTCCTGTGCCATAATCATCAAGTTAAAGAGAAGGCATTAGAGACCCTACATCCATTTGACCCATTTCAGTCAGCTTTTTTTTTGGAGGGGGGGATGATATTTCTCAGACCTTTGTGCTGAGCCCTATAGTAATGTCCCCAATTTCATCTCTAGCTCATTCTTTTCTTTTTCATATTGATCACTTGATCAACAGGTATTCATTGAGTCCACTTGGTTCCCATCAAAGTGCCTCGTATATGGTGTCTGTTTAGTGAACATTTGTTTTTTTATTGGGCCTTCTCAACTGTTAGATTTGTGGCAGATACATTGTAAAGCAGAGGTGTTTCCCTGCTGGCCAAATCTGCTTATAACACTATAAAACCAGATTAAAATGTAATTGGGAAATTTTAACAACATAAATTAAAATACGATAAAATACAGATAGTATCGCATTTCAGTTCATTCTTGAAAAAACATTTTTTAATACATCCCCTTATTCTGGGCATCAAAAGAGAACACTGAAAGTTAACAGGAGAGTCCACAGGCAACAGAGGGTTGGAGGCAAATGTAAGTCTGTTGGAAGATCCTGTACCTGGTACACAGCCAAAGTTTAATGAATGTTTGTTTCCTTCTTTCCCTTCTAGAAAGATACCCATTATTCAAAGTAGAGGAAGCATTGGAGAAATACTTTTTTCCTTCACCAAAAAAGTAACACTTAAAACTCAAAAGCCTGACAAGTACCCGCTGACAAAGACTTAAAGCAGGATCCAATATTAATTACTCTCTCTAGGGGTGATGACACTTAAGACACTTAAATGTGAAATATTCATTGGATTGGTAAAAGGAATTTCACTTTTACCTGGGACCTTCAAGGTCCAGTAAGAAACATTTTTTTCTCCTTCCCACAATCTATACTTTAACTTTAACAATTTTTTTATTGTCATGCAAAACAAACACCCATATTGGTCATTGATGTAAGAGCAAAATCGTACATAACCAGAACCCCCAAATAAAACCAAAGATACATTGATGTGGAAGATGACTCCAACAGTTCTTTCTCTGGAGTTGATAGCATTCCCTGCCATAAGCCTTCCAGGACTGTCCCAGGTCAGCATTGCTGAGAGTAGCCACGTTTTCACTGATAACCATCATTCAATATTGCTGTGATTGTGTACAAAGTTCTCCTGATTCTGCTTATTTCACTGAGAAACTTTCTTAAGGTCAACATCTGTCAAGCTGCAATGTGACTAATGCTCATCTGATAAACTGAACAGTGGACGTTGTCTACTTGGTACTTGGGTTCCTCCCAATTTTGGAAAGAAGGAAGGAAGGAAGGAAGGAAGGAAGAAAGAAAGAAAGGAAGGAAGAAAAGAAGGAAGAAAGGTAGGAAGGAAGAAAAGAGGGAGGGAAGGAAAGAGGGAGGGAAGGAAGAAAGGAGGGAAGAAAGGAGAGAGGAAAGGAAAGAGGGAGGGAAGGAAAGAAGAAAGGGAGGAAGGAAGGAGGGAAGGAAGGAAAGAGAGAGGGAAAGAAAGAAGGAAAGAAGGAGGGAAGGAAGGAGAGAAGGAGAGAAGGGAGGAAGGGAGGAAAGAAGGAAAGAAGAAAAGAAGGGAAGGAAGGTAGGAAGGGAGAAAGGAAAGGAAGGGGGGAAGGAAGAGAAGAAGGAAACATTTATTAAGCACCTACTTATATGCTATACACTGTACCAAGTACTCTACAAATATATATATTTTAATCCAGAGATATTTTATTTTCCCAGTTACATGTAACAATGATTTTTCAACAGGTTTTCCAAAATTATAGACTCCAAACCATCTCCCTCTTTTCCTGCCCTCCTCTCACTGAGATGGTAAACAACTTGATCTGGGCCAGACACATATTGTCATGTGAAACACATTTCCATATTGGTCATTGTATTTAAACTCCTTTTCTCTTCGGTTTCCTCATTTGTAGGATTAGGAGGTTTTCCTCAATTCACTACAAAGTTCATTGTAGCTCTCATCCTCTGCTCTGAAGATGCTGACTCTGCATCCTAGGATTGCAAGAATCCTTTGGATTTGAGACTTGGTTTTGTCTCTGGGATTCAATTGTTCCGTAATTCTAAGGTATCCTAAGAGACAGAGGTGGGGAAGGGCTCCAACCATTTGATTTTAAGTTTGTAGATTTGGTTCTCAAAGGTTTTATTCAGCTATAGGGAAAAAAATTCTTGTGATTTTGGGGTGCTGCCACCAGGTGGGGACAGTGTGCCATGTTCACCTTGTATGATAAGACTAATGAATCAAGTGGGACTCCAGTGATTGGTCAAATTTAGAAGACTGAATCATATAATTTCCATTTCTTGTTGGAAATAAAAAAAAACTCTCTAAAAAAGTTAGACTTAGGCAATTATTAAATAACTGAATAGAATAATGCATTTAGAGAAAACTTTTAAAATTTGATCCCTAAATACACACATCTTTTTTGACAAATCTTTAACTTTTCATTTTGTAATTAAAACCATAAAATCTTTAGGAATTGAAGAAATCTCAGAGATCTTCTTGTCCAACATCTAATCCACTCTAAGAATCCTTACAATAATATCCCTGACAAATGACCATCTGATCAAATGAGTTAATAATTGTAAGGTACTTAGTACAATGCCTGGCACATAATAAACTATATAACTATTAAATATGACTATAAATGGTCATTATTATTATTATCAGTAGTAGTAGCAGCAGCAGTAATACCAGTAGTGGTGTTGGTAGTAGTAGTAGTAGCAGTAGTAGTATAGTAGTAATAATAGTAGTAGTAATAGTAACAGTAGTAGTAATAATAGAGTAGTAGTAATAGTAGTGATACTACTAGTAGTAATAACAGTAACAGTAGTAGTAGAAATATTAGTTGTAGTAATAATAGTAGCAATAACAGTAGTAATAGTAACAATAGTAGTAATATTAGTAGTCGTAATAGTAATAGTCATCATAATAGTAGTAGTAGTAGTATCAGTAATAGTAATATAGTAGTATTAGGTAGTGATACTAGTAGTAATAGTCACAATAATAGTAACAATAGAAGTAGAAATATTAGTAGTAGTAATAGTAGTAGTAGTAGCTATAGTAATGAGTAGTAGTAATAGTAGTATAATAATAATATAATGGGAAACTAACAATTTTTAGGTTGGATTGGGGAAGAATGGGAGAGGTAGAGTTCAGATTTGACTAAAATGGAAAGCACAAAGGTCAAGAAGGACAATGACAGAGACAATAATAACTCAAGAAATAGGGAAGGTTTTTTGCTTGTTGATTTTAAATGTCAGAGGAAACCTCAGAAAATTCCTAGACCCCAGAAAAGAAGCCCATAGAGAGAGGTTGAAGATGCAGGAGAGGGAGAGAAAAAGTGATGCAGAAAGGTCCTCAAGGAGGCAGTAAAGAAGAAAATCAAGAGCGTGAGGTAGGAAGGTTAGTCTTGGGTATGAGACACGGTCATTTTCCCTTTGTCCTCCAAGATAGGATAGAAAGGAAAAATGACATATAAAAAGAAAGAAAGGGAGGGAGGGAGGGAGGAAGGAAGGAAGAGAAGAAAAGAAAGATACAAAGAAATGAAGAAACAAAGAAAAAGAAAGAAAGAAGAGAAATAGGAGAAGGAAGGAAGGAGAGAGAAGAATTAAACAATAAAGGAAGAAAGAAAGAAAGGTTAAGTGAAGGTACATCTTGGAATGCTAAGAAGTTCTATCATCTGATAATGAGAGATTAAAATTTATTTGAAAAGGCCAAGCTCTTTCTTGTCTCCTTACCCATCTTGGGTTTTCATTCTTTTTTTTTTCTTTAACCTTTTGTAGAAGGCATTAAGGAAAAAAGCACCAAAAAATTGAACTATGACCTTTCTTCCCTATTTCATCTAACTCATTCTCTATTTTATTTAGTCCAGTTACTTCATTCTTTTTTCTGCTTCTTTCCAAACTCTCTTTAAAGTCCTGAGTCTCCTTTCACTCGTTTCCTTTCCTGGAGCCTGTCAATCTGATTTTTATGAATGAAACCCGGGTTTAATTTTATCTTTATATCCCTGACACCTAATACACTACACATAAAAGGAACTTGAAAATTATTTGTTACTTGAACTCACAAAAAATGTCAGAAGACTTGGGTTTGAATCCATTTCTACCCTTGATTACATTGTAATCTTGGGGAGAATCACTTATCCACTCATAGTCTAATAAGAGGTTGGGTATGATGAACTAGAGAACCCCTCAGATCCTTTCTAACCCTGGTGACTTTGTGACAGGTTATCTTCTTTGCTGAGGTACCTGGTACTTAAGTCCTAGGGCCAGTAGGAAGCTTCCGTCCTGCATCATGGAGGTTTGGACTGTGTAATATACCTATCTTGTAGAGGATTAGGGAGGGTAGGGTTTTTATCCAGGAAATTGTTGGAGATATCCAGGGTGTTGTCCCACCTCAGTGAAGGCCCAACCCTATTGGATACTGTCAGATAGCTGTAGGGTTTTCTTGTACTTGAGGATGGAGGTGGGGAGTAGAGGTGTGGGGAAGAAAGGAATTGAGATGAAAAGTCCTCACACTGTGAGTATCTGTCATTGCAGTTGTCTGTATGCTGTTTAGGGGAAATTGGACTAATTCTTTGAAATATTCGCAATTAAGGTTTATATTCCTACAAAAGAGCTGGTTATCTAAGGGATGACAGATTGAAAGTGATCCTGATGTTACCAGCTCTGCCATACACATATTAATTAACTTTTTAAAAAATTGGGGATTCTCTTTCTCTCTGTCTTTATCTCTGTCTCTCTGCTGCTCTTATACACACTCTCTTTGAATCTCTGTCCCTTTTCTTTCTTTCTTTCTTTCTTTCTTTCTTTCTTTCTCTTTCTTTCTTTCTTTCTTTCTTTCTTTCTTTCTTTCTTTCTTTCTTTCTTTCTTTCTTTCTTTCTTTCTTTCTTTCTTTCTTTCTTTCTTTCTTTCTTTCTTTCTTTCTTTCTTTCTTTCTTTCTTTCTTTCTTTCTTTCTTTCTTTCTTTCTTTCTCCTGACTTAGATCTTGCCAAACACTTGGAAGAAGACTGGAAACAGGATATTGAAAGTGTGAGTGATATGAATTCCCCCCTCCCTTGTTTTAAGTCAGCCCAATATGAAAATAAAAAAGGTAATAGTAAACACGAACTCTTTCCTCATTTTTATCTCAATAATAGAGGATAATAATATTGCTATATGGTGGGATGAAACAATATTTTTATTTCTTAGAACAGATTAATGTGAGTGTAATAAAAAATCAAATTATATTTCATGTTCTTTCCCTTCTAAATCCACTTCCTTCTGGGATCCTACTGTGTAGCAAAGGATTATTTTTCTTCTCTGACCTTTTTCTAGCATTTGAATACTACTGATAACCAATGAAAAAGGTTGAAAGAGAGGCAAGATGGCAGAAGAGACAGCTGGACCTGAAATCATTTAAGTAAAGAATCATTAAACCCTTCAACCATGAAGGGCTCTGTACCTCAACAATCTAGAATTTCATCTGGATGGATATTGTCACTACTGATACAGATAAAAATTATACCATTTTTTTAGTAGACATGTGCATATGTTAGGGAAGAAGAAGACGGAGGACATAGTTGTTCATACACAAGACTATCAAGTTCCTATAATGCATCAAAGAGAATCTTAACTCATTGCTGGATATTCTCTTTGTGCTACACCTGCCCAAACCCTGTGAATGAGCTGTGCTGTGTGGTGGAATCATCTAGTAAAAGTTCATTGCTTTATTGCTCTTTAAAAGGCTACAGAGATGTGTGAAACAAACTAGATCCAGAAATATAAGGGAAAATTATACAATACCCAGATCATGCCAGAGCTAGCAGGACAAGCCAAAGTGATTGCATGCCATGGGAGTTCAGCACATCCCAGATGATTACTCTGAGAGAGGTCAGTTTACCTTAGACTGCAGCACTGATGCACCAAGCCCAGTTGCAGTAGTCATCTCTACCATAATTTTAAGAAGCCAGTGCTTCCAAGACTGTTATTACAGTGGAACTTCCCTAATACTTTTTTTATAAATGATCTGATGTATCCCACTTCAACTATGTTGGAGAGATGGCTTTATTGGTAAACAACCAGCATTCTTAGGAAATTTTTGGTGGTTACAGCCATTTGAGAGTAGTTACTAAGAACTTTTTTTTTTAAACTCCCACCTTCCATCTTAGAATCAATACTAAGTATTGAATGTAATAAGGCACACCTGTTCGCATTATTTCTTTAAATGTCTTTGCTTTGAATTCTGATGTCATCTGGCTTAACCTATATAAAGAATGCATTAGTAGAATCCTAGAATGATGAATTTGGACAGAATACTTTGAACCTAGATGTAGCTATGTGGAGAAAAAAAGGTATCACTTGCTGACCTGGCCAAATCTCTGGTGATGAGACTCTTGGAGCTTTTTGAGGAAGGTCTATCTTCATAAAATCCAGTGTAATTTAGAGCAGGAAACAGTTTCAGCATTGTAAAACTGGTAAGAGTTTGCAATCTCTCATCTCAGCATCATTTTCACCTCTTAATAAGGCATTGAAGGGCTGAAGTAGAAACTTATTATTATCACTAAATGCTTACTAGCTCAGGGAAACTATGTGACTTACCCATTGTCACGCAACTAGAAGGTGCAGAACTGGAATTGAAAGTCAGGTTTTTTATATTCAAGACCTCTTTGCTTTCCATTATACCCTAGAATTGAACCTGAAGAAAGAGAAGGTCTAACATGGTGTAAAGAACATTGTACTTAGAGTAAGGTTTCCTGAGTTTGAATCTCAGACACTTATTAGCTGTGTATTTATGGGCAAGTCACCTATAACCTCTCTGAGTCTCAGGCAAGGGGATAAGATTGATGAATGGCAGGTCCTTGAAATATTGACATAATAGAATCAGAACTGGTATGGAGGAGTTTGCGATGACCTGCTTAGAAGACCTTAATTATCTTGCATAAAAATAATGACCTCTTCTGTGTACTTTGGGGGAAATTGGTTGAATGTTGATATAGCCTAATGGGTAAATAATTTGTGTCTTAACCAACTGGATAGTCCAATAGAAAATTGATACAAGACATGAGTTAATGGAGCAGAGCCATAGAGGCTGATACTTCACCACAGGAAGGGCAGAGTCAACAGCAGCAGTGCAAAATCTCCTTGGAGGTAGAGAAGGAATTGGGTTGGGGCAAAGCCAAGGTATCTTGGGATAGTCAATGTAATTCCCTAACAAAGATGGCTGCCACATCACATGCATGCCCTTCTCAATGGGGAAAAAAGCTGAAGTTGAACTTAATTTAGGGAGCCTGTCACCTGTCAGTTCAGGAAACTTCAATCAACCAATCAATTGCTAATCATTCATTAAGCACCTTCTATGTACCAGGGGCTGTGTTGGTGCTAGGAATATAAAGATAAAGATAAAGTAGTTCATCTACTGAAAGAGCCTTTATGTTAGCAAGAACATTTACAAATGAAAAAAATATATGAGATACTTAATTTTTTTTTTTAAATCTAGTGTTGAGGGGATGAGGCACTAACAACTGAGAAAAATCAGGAAAGGCTTCTTTAAAATGGTGCCACTGGGAGGCAGCCAAGTGGTTCAGGGGATTGAGAGCCAGGCCTAGAGATAGGATGTTCTGGGTTCAAATCTGGCCTCAGATACTTCCTAACTCTGTGACCCTGGGGCAACTCACTTAAAGCCCATTACCTAGCCCTTACTGCTCTTCTGCTTTGGAAGCAATACAAAGTACTGATCCTAGGTCAGAAGGCAAGGGTTTTATTTTTTTTTTTAATGGTGCCACTAAAGCTAAATCTTCTAAGCCTTGGAGGTGAGAAGGGAGAGCATCCCAGAACCCTCTTCTTGATATTTGCAGCACAAGCTTTGTAAGACTATCTACTTTTGTATATCATCATATCATTTCCCCCTTCTCTCATAGATTATTATTCAAATTCACTTTGAGCTTGTATATGGTAAAGGGCAGACAGTGGGTCAAGGGGTGGGAGAGTTGTGAGAAAAAAGAGGGACTCTTGGTGGCAGCAGTAGCTCCAGAGTGGCATCCAGAAATACCTCAAATCTCCAAATTGGATAGAAGCTAGTCCGAATGTTAATTGAGAGCAGAGTGGGATCTTTTTGTGGAAAACTGAAAAATAAAAACAAAGTTAATGCCCATCGATTGGGAAGTGGCTAAGCAAATCGCATTCTAGGAATATAAAGAAATGCTGTTGCACTGGATGAAAATGAGGAGTGTGGGGAATTCAGAGAAAGAGAGAAAGAGTTATGTGGATTAATGAAGAGAAGCAAAAGAACACCACAACTAGGTCCCAATTAGTGTAAATAATGAGACCCCTGGAGTGGCCCCATCATTGGAACTCATACTGCATGTTTCCATTGGGATGGAACCAATGACCATATTTCATTCAATAGTGCAAATTCAAATACATGCTACTACTTCAGGGGATTCATAATTTGCACTAATCGAACCTAGCTGGGCACAAAAAGACTATAATCATCCAAATTAAAACAGTGCTGAAAGGCAGCTGAATAATTAGTTGCCATGACTAATCTTGGTTCTGTAAGACAGATGGTGAAACGTGCTTCCTTCCTCTTGCTAGAGAAGTGGGGAACTACAGATGTGGAATATTGCATATATTGTCAAATGTGGATGTTCTAACAGTTGGTTTTGCTTAATGGTGTTTCTTTGTTGCAAGAGGGAATTCAATGGGGAGGGGCAGATTAGGAAATGATTTGGCTATCAGTTAAAAAAAATGAAACAATAAAACATTAAAAAGGCAAACAACACAAAGAGAGAATAGTCTGAGAGAGACCTGAGTGGACGTAATTATCCGCTCATTCCCATGGAAATCTGGAGCCCAGTTTCATCTCTTCCTGTAACAGGCAGAGGAGAAGAAACTAAATGTCTATACACCAAATGAGGGGTTGCAGCTATACCTAGAGAGAGTAGGTATTTAAGACAACATTACAGACAGCCTTCAAGGCTGGTGTACTTTGGTCAGGCAAGCTTATTTTTTTGCAAGAATCTCAGTTTAGCAGTGTATGAAAGGGAATGAGTAGATTGCAGGTAAGTTCCTGAAAGGCTTTTTAATGGTTTCTCCTTTTGTCTCTCAGTGTCATAGTAGGTGGTCCTAGCTACTGTCTCTCCAAGTAAGCAATCATGATCTTGGGCGCCATTTCTGTTCTCCTGGTTGTCTTGTATGGTTCCATAGTAGGGCTCTGGGCTGCTCCATAGCTAGGATACTGAGTATAATTGAAATGATAACTGAAAAGTAATAGTCATAATATAACCTGCTAATCTGGCCTAAGAGCTGACTACCTCTCCCCCACCCATACCTGAGCTATGCCTCAGGATTCAAAGCTGGAAAGGACTGTAGAGGTTTTTGAATCCAGTTCCCTTATTTTGTAGAAATTTATTTGGTAGAAAACCCTTATTTTTGGAAAACTGAGTCCAAGAGAGGGGAAGTGATTTCCCCCAAATCACACAGGTAAGAAGTAGAAAAGCCAGGATTTGAACCCTGGTCCTCTGATGACAACTCCAGTACTTTTTTCATTGCTTCCTTCTTCACTAGGGCAGTTTCCCCAGAGGTGTCATGATAACATGTCAGAGATAATATACTGGCATGGCATAGGGTAAAAAATTCTGAACATGGAGAAGGGAATAAGCATCTCCAAAGCACCTACTGTATGCCGGGCACTATTTTGGCATTTTATGAATGTAATCTCATTTCATTCTCACAACAGCCCTATGAGGTAAGTGCTGTTGTTATCACCATTTTGCTACTGAGGAAACTTTGGCAAATACAGGTTAAGTGACTTGCCCAGGGTCATATAGCTAGTAAATATCTGAGACAGGATATGAACCCAGGTATTCCTGATTCCAGGTCCAGCCCTTTATTTTCTGTGACATCTAGCTGCCTCTGTACTTACCTTAACCCCAATTGCCTAGCCCTCACTACCACCATGAGCACTTAGGAGCCATGCTACTCTAGACAAATCCTTAAATTCCCTGAGGCTACATAGACCTTGATACTGGGTGACTTCAACAAGAAAGACGCCACTAGGAAGGAAGATGAAAACTAATTTGCTCAGGGGCAAAAATTGAAAAGCAAAGACTTTGATTCTCCCTGCTTGCATGTCATGGAGACTGGATTCAGGAAATGAGTTGGAAGAACTGGTCAGAGGGGGGATGAAATGATATAAAAATGAAACCAACTCAACAAACATTTGAAATTCAGTTTCATCATCTGCAAAGTAAGGATAATAATAGCATCTACTTAACAAGGAACAAATGAAATGACTTCTCTAAAATGTGTTGTCAATCTTAAATGTCTATTATGATGGTGATGTTAGTTGTGCATTAATTTCTTTAATATTCCTAGTTATATGTTTGCCAACTTGCACATTACTTCCCCCTCTTCTCCGACCGCTTGTCCTTAGCCTTTATCTCTTGGTCCCTGAAAAAACTCTTGAATCTGCCTTCTGTTCTCCACTCATGGCCACTCTGCTATTTTAGCCCTCTACCACCTCTCACCTGAAATATTCCAACAGCTTCCTTCCTAGTTGGTCTCTTCGTCTTTAGTCTCTCCCCTCTCTTATCTATCCTCTACACAGGCGCCATATTGATATTCCTAAAGCACAAGTCTGGCCATATTACTTTCTGAATCAAGAAACTCCAATGGTTCCCAATGCCTCTGGGATAAAACACAAATTCCTAAAACCTTTCCCTAATTGGTTCCACATTGCAATCAAAATGCAGTTTCCTGTACGTGACATTCCATTTACCTTCTCCACGTCTTTGCATGGAATGCGCCTCCTTCTTGCTTTTGCCTGGTAAAACCTTCATGCTGCCCTAAAATCTCTTGCACAGACTACCAGCAACATCCTCTGAAAAGGAGCTGAGATCTAGTGCCTGAAGGAAGACCAGGGACAGGAAAGAGTCTGGAGAGGCCATATGGTATTCAATGCCCTTGGCTCTAATCGATCTTTCTGGCCTGATTTCTCCTGACTCCCAGGCAAGCACTCTGTATTCCAGTCAAACAGACCTTCTTACTGTTTCTCCGATTCACTACTCTCCCCCTGAACTTAGCATTTACTGATCCATCAAAGCGTGTCTAGAATAGTCACCCTCCTCATTTCTCTCTTAAAATCCTCCTCCACCAGACATTTCCTGGTGCAGGTACTGAAGCTCTCACCCCACATATCCTTGGGTTTTGTACTGATGTGTTTGTGTCCGTGTCATCTCCTCTCAGTAGAATGTACCTTCTTAGGGGCAGGGACTCGCAGTGGTGTGGTTGCTGCTTGTCTTTGTCTCCCTAGTGCCTAGCTCATAATAAATGCATTTTGAATTGGATTGGTTTGATATAAAACAGCTCAAGCATCTTTCAGTCTCTCAAGCACTAATGTAGCCTGGCTTCAAGATCAATCCTCTATCTGGATTTTGGCTGTGGAAGAGGAAACCACTAACCCACCCAGCCACGCTCTATAGATGCTTTGCTGCTTATATTCATAAGTGGATGGAGTTTAGGGACGTTAGCATTCATCTAGAATTTTACAGATGAGAAAACTAGGATTTGCTCAAGAGAAGAAACATTAAGAAGTGGTTCATTCAAGGGGCAACTGGGTAGCTCAGTGGATTGAGAGCCAGGCCTGGAGATGGGAGGTCCTGGGTTCAAATCTGACCTCAGACACGTCCCAGCTGTGTGACCCTGGGCAAGTCACTTGACCCCCATTGCCTAGCCCTTACCACTCTTCTGCCTTGGAGCCAATACACAGTATTGACTCCAAGAAAGAAGGTAAGGGTTTTAAAAATAAAAAGAAGTGGTTCATTCAGGCCCATAGAACTTTGAGAGAAGAGAATATGAACAAAGTGACTTAACTACACATAATCTTTGTCCGTGTCCAGAGGAGATCCAAATGCTAAGGAGGTCAGGAAGGAAAGAGAATTGTCAAATATTTATCAAGTACCTAGCAAAATGACACAGTGGATAGATCCCTGGTCCGGGAGTCAGAAAAGATCTGTGTTCAAATCTAGCTTTGGATACTTACTAGCTGCATGACCTAGGGCAAGTCACTTAACATCAGTTTCCTCAACTGCAAAGTGGGGAAAGCAATAGTCTCAACTTGATAGGGCTGTGGGGAGGATCAAATGACATAACATTCCTAAAGAGCTCAGTGCAACACCTGGTACATAGTAGGCCTTAATAAATGCTTATTTATTTATTCCTTTCTCTCCATCATGAGCATAATACGAAAGATGGAGTAGATAGCGGTGCATAGTTGGATGGCTTTTTGGTAGTAGCAGTAATAGTAGTGGGATTGTTGTCATTGTTCTCATTAAAAAGAGGGCAGCTAGGTCCCATGCTTATGGCACGCTTTCCTTACCTCTGCCTCATGGAATCTCTCTATCCATTTAAGATATGGATCAGATGCCATCTTCTGTATGAAGGTTTCCTGATGCTCCACTTGCTAGTGTCCTTCTCAAATGGAATTGAATTTAACTGCCACGTGCATTTATCAGCCTTCTATTTATGCTCTCAGTATTTTAATATGTATTTGTTGTCTCTTCATTAAGCTATAAGCTTGTTGAAAATATTGTTGTTGTTTAGTCGTTTCTGTTGTGATCCCAGTTGGGATTTTCTTGGTAAAGCTACTGGAATGGTTTGCCATTTCCTTCTTCAACTCATTTTACAGATGAGGAAACTGAGGCCAACAAGGTTAAGTGGCTCACCCAGAGTCACACAACTAGTATCTGAGGCTGAATTTGAACTCAAGTCTTCTTGACTCCACTTTAACCACTACATAACCTAGCTGAAAATCATGATTGTCTTATTCTTTGTACTTATATCCCCAGCTACCACAGTGCCTGCACATAGTAGGTATAGTAATAGTAGTAGTAGTAGAGAGAGACAGAGAAAGAGGAGGGAAGGGGAGAGAGACAGAGAGACAGAAGTAGAGACACACGTATGGGAGAAATTAAGGTAAGAGCTTAAAAACAGGGAGGAACAAGATGGGAGGTACATCCTTTGCCTACTGACTCGATTGATCTTAGTGCTTGAGGCCAGCTTGAACCTGAAGGGCTTCATGTATCCCCAGTGATGGGGTCTGGAGGGATATGGGAGCCAGACTGGGCATTTCACATCCATGATAAAGTAGTAGGAATAGCTTTGCAATAATAAGACCTTATCTGCAAAATCTGGATATGATATGACTAATTAGATTGCATGTGTTCTCTCTCCCCAGCCTTTCCAGGAAAATCTGGCATAGAACTATGTTCTTTTGACATGCCTCTCCCCTGAGTTCATCACTCTTACCAAAAGAACAAGTAGAAGAGAATGGAGCTGTAGCTAGGCAACAGGCCCTTTTAAAAATACTTGGTGGTTTTAGTGGACTGTAAGGACAAAAGTGTGGCTTGGATGCCAAAAAAGGATAATGTCTAGGCTAGGCTGCTTTAACAGAAGCCCTGTGTCCAGGGAAGGAGCCGATCCCTTCACTGTAGTCTGCCCTGGTCAGATCACATTTGAAGCATGTTAGTCTGAGCATCATGCTTGGTAATGATTTGGAGAAAATCATACAATTTTTCTGATTGGATCCACTACAAATTTAAGTCACACAACCTCAATTGGATCCTCACTCACTGCTACTAGAGAATTCTTTCACTCCTTTCTCTACTTGCTATCCCATGGTGCTTCTATTCCTTTTCATACCTGTTCATACGTCCCCTGGTTCTCTTTCCTCCCACCTTCTCAGCCAATAAATTTGCCCCATATTTAACAGAAAAAAAAATCAGGACCTTTGCTAAGCTTCGTTCTCACCTCCTATTATGCCTATTCCTGCCACAGTCTCCTTCCTCCTTCACTCCAGTGTCACATTAAAGAGTTGACTTTACTCCTTACCAGCACTAAGCCCTCTACTTATTCAAGTGATCCCATCTCCTCCAACAGATTGCCCCCTCTGTCATCCCTACTATATCACTTATCTTCAATTTCTCCCTGTCTACTGGCTCCCTCCCTACTGCATATAAACATATCCATGTCTTTCCCATCTTCAAAAAACCCTCATTTGATCTTTCCATCCCTGCTCATTATCATCCTATGCCTCTTCTGTTCTTTGTGGTTAAACTCCTTGAAAAGGCTGTTTACGGTAGGTGCCTTCACCGCCTTTTCACTTGCTCTCTTCTTCACCCATTCCATTCTGGCTTCTGATCTCATCAGTCCACTGAAACTGCCCTCTTCAAAGTTATCAATGATTTCTTAATTGCCAAATCTAGTGGCTTTTAATCAAGTCCCATTCTTCTTGACCTCTTTATAGCCTTCAACACTCTTGAGCATCCTCTTTCCTTTGGTACTTTCTTCCCTCTAGATTTCCCTCTAGGACACTGCTCTCTTCTGGTTCCCATCCTACCTACCAGATTACTCCTTCTCTGTCTCCTTTGCTGGATCCTCAACCAGGTCATGCATTTTAATCATAGGTATCCCTCAGAGTTCCATCCTGGGTCCTCTTCTCTTCTACCTCCATACCACTTCATTTGGTGATCTTCTCAGCTTACGTGGATTTAATTACCACCTTTTTCTGCTGATCATATTCAAACCCACCTACCCTACCTTAAGTTCTCTGCTGACCTTCAAGCATACATCTTTAACTACCTTTCCAACATCTTGAACTAGATGTTCAGTAGACATCTAATAGTCAACATGCCAAGTACTGAACTCATTATCTTTTCCCCTAGAGCCTCCCTTACCTCTTAACTTCCCTATTACTGTTGAGTACACCATCATCCTTAATATCCCAGGATCACAACCTGGGTATCATCCTTCACTCCTCACTGTCTCTCACTTCCCTCTAATATCCAATGTGTTAACAAATTTCACCACTGCACCATCACCCAAATATGCCCCCTTTTCTCCTCTGACACGATCACTACTCTGATACAGTTCTGCATTACTTCATGTCTGTACTGTTGTCATAACCTGCTGGTGAGTCTGCCTTCCACTAGTCTCTCCTCACTCCAACCCATTCTCTAATCATTCACTAAAGTGATTTATCTAAAGTGGAGGTCTAATCACACCAGATCCCTACTTAACCAAATCCAGCAGTTCTCTATTTTCTCTAGGATCAAATGCAAAAACATACACACATATCCCTTCCACATTATGACTTTTCCATCATGGTTTCCATATACTGCAAGTCGGCATAAGAAATTAAATGGTCATTTTGAGGGAGTTTTGTGGAAGCCACAGATGACATGTGAAGGCCAACATATGACACAGAAAAAGTTTAGAAAATCAGAAATGTGTGAAATATATGTATAGTATTGTATGATAGCAACATATTTTATCTTTTAATACCAGACATTTATACAATTTTATTTTTGAAGTTAAAATAAGTAAAAAGTTTGCAAAAAGAATGTAATAACCATCAGATGACTCACAGAGGATCAAAATGTAGCGATATCTTTAAAAGTTTAGTAACTCATAGGTGCATGAAATATATGTATTGTTATGAATAATATTGCCTATACAAGAATCAGTCATTTCATCAATGTGTGTTGTTCTGCCTATTCAGATGTCAACCCTATAATACTTCATATTTGCAGTTTAGTTTGTGGCCAGAAAAATACATCACAGAGACTAACATTTGAAAATGAACCCATTGAGGCAGCCAAGAAATATTGCCAATGCCTATTTTATGAAGTTTACAATTCTTTTCTGAACAACTCAATAGATTCTGGTAAGCATTCAAGCAAAGAGACCCAAGGGGAAGCTAAGTTAGGTGGCAAACACTAGGCTTTGAACTCAGGAAGACTCATCTTATCTGCTACCTCCATTTTTTTTTAAAGAGAGCATAAGACCTTGTTAGGAATCTAATTATAAAGAACATTTCAAAGACAAGGACTGTCTCATTTTGGTACTTGAATCCTAAAACCTAGAACAATGCCTGGCACTATAAATAATAGGTATTTAATAGATGTTCATTGACTGTCAGATAATTTGCTGAAGTCTAGGCAAACTAATTCTATATCATGTCCTCTGACACTATCACCACTCTGATACAGGTCTTCATTACCTCGTGTCTGTACTGTTGTCATAACCTGCTGGTGGGTCTGCCTTCCACTAGTCTCTCCTCACTCCAACCCATTCTCTAATCATCCACTGATTGTCTTATCCTCTCTCTAGCTATTTGATTAACCTTTCAGAAAAGAAAATGAGGTAAACCTGACATGACCTGTTCTCGAAGTCATGCTGACTCCAATAATGCCAAACTCACCATTCTCTCTTGGCTGTACTTCTGCCTTTCCAGCTTTTGACACTGTGACTGAGTTTCCTTCTCACTTTGGAGCATCCCTCTGCCATGCTGGGCCACCTCTTTCCACTGGTGAATTCCGTCTGGGGGTGGGGGGAAACCTCCATTTTGGGGACATTTCCTTTGCCATGCTTCTGATTCTCTGGGTTTCACCATTATGCTCCTATATGGTGACATCTCAACCTTCCTTCCCCACTTTTTTGGCTCCTTCTTGGATGTCTTCCCCCATTAGAATGGAAGCTTCTTAAAGGCAGAGATTGTCTTCCTTTTTGCTTTTATCACTATCTCCAATGCCTGGCTAATGGAAAGCACCTAAAAATGCTTGTTGCCTTCCTGGTCTTTGTCTTGCCCATTCCACTCTCCTCCCTTTTGGGAATAATCAAGACTCTTCTCTGGTCCTCCAGCATCTCTCCTATTTCTGTGGTCTTATGAAGATCACTGATAGTATCTCAGTATCTCGCCATTTCCCCTCAGTCTAGGACTCTAAATCCAGTCCAGGACCCACAGACATCATTGTGGGAAGCAACCCCTGTGGAGATGCAATCTCCAAGCAAGTTACGGTTCCTGCAGGTGATGTAGCCACAGCTACTTAAGATGTAGAAAATATCATTCTTTCTATGAAGGTCTTCTCTACTGTCAAATGATTCTATGTCAGAAATTGATATCATTTTATCACTGGCATTGATATTAAAGAAGGGAATTACCATCTGCTCTGCAGCAAACTAAGGACTTTCTGTCTGCCTTGTAGATGAAACCTCCCCTATTGGAATGAGACTTGGGGAGCAGGTAATATCTTACTTTTTTGTTTGTATCCCCAGCACTTAGCCCTGTGCTTTGCACAGAGTAGGTGCTTAATAAATGCTTCAGGGGGCAGCTGGGTGGCTCAGTGGATTGAGAGCCAGGCCCAGAGAGGGGAAGTCCTAGGTTCAAATCTGGCCTCAGCCACTTCCTAGTTGTGTGACCCTGGTCAAGTCACTTGACCCCTATTGCCTAGCCCTTACCAGTACCCTTACCAATACACAGTATTGACTCCAAGACGGAAGGTAAGGGTTTAAAAAATGTTTCATTCATTTATATCTAACAGTTCTTTTAGGATCTTTCAAAATAGTTCTTCTAAGATAAGTAACCTGGACTCATAAAGGGTAGCTAAATGCTCCTCTAAATGATGTATGATTGTTTTTTTAAACCCTTACCTTCTATCTTAAAGTTGATATTTAGTATAGGCTCCAAGGCAGAAGAGCAGTAAGGGCTAGGCACTTGGGGTTAAGTGACTTGCCCAGGGTCACACAGCTAGGGAGTGTCTGAGTCCAGATTTGAACTAGGACCTCCCATCTCAAGGCCTAACTCTCCACTGAGCAATCTAGCTGCCCTGATGTATGATTCTTTTTTTTTTCAAACCCTTACCTTCCATCTTGGAATCAATATTGTATAATGGTTCCAAGGCAGAAGAGTGGTAAAGACTAGGTAATGGGGATCACGTGACTTGCCCAGGGTCACACAGCTGGGAAGTGCCTGAGGTCAGATTTGAAACTAGGACCTCCCATCTCTAGGCCTGGCTCTCAGTTCACTGAGCTACCCAGCTGCCCCCCCTCCCTCCATTGTATGATTCTTAATGAACTCTATAATTTCTTCTGCCATTGGCAAAATAGGAGAAGGCTCCATAGGACTTAATGTCATTTGACATTTTTTTGTTTCTTTTGTGAGTAGTTGTCCAGTTGTTTCAGGAGTATCCAACTTTTGTGACCCTATTTAGGGTTTTCTTGGCAAAGATACTGGGTTGGTTTGTCATGTCTTTCTCCAACTCATTTTATAAATGAGGAACTGAGGCAAACAGGGTTAAGAGACTTGCCCAGGAACACTCAGCTAGCAAATGTTTGAGACTAGATTTGAATTCATAAAGATGTGTCTTCCTGATTCCAAGCTCAGGATTCTATCCACTTCACTACCTGTTTCATGGGTTACCACAGATCGAAATGCCATCACCCTGTAGTGACCCTTCTACCAGTGATGACCCTCTCTGCACTTAGCTAGGCTGGTTGGTCCTTGGACTGTAGACTCAGGCTCTCCTTGGATCCATTCTCAAAGTCTTTCCAGTTTGGTAGAACTTGCCTGAACCTGCACTCCTTTGTTCTAGCCTTTGAGAGCCCATTGTAGCAGAGTAGGACTTCAGGGGAGGCTGAAAAAAGACCTTGTCGTTGCACTTCGAATTTATTGTACGGCTCAGCTTACTCTGGGCTCTAGTCCCTCCACTCTTTTTATTGTCCTGCCACGTTTCCTCCCATCTTCTAAGCTTTCCTGCCTTCTGTCTTTGCATCCCCAGCGCTTAGTATAGTGCTTCACACCTAGGAGGTGCTTAATAAATACTCACTATTTGGTTGATCTTTTAAAGTATTAGCTCTTGCAAGAAATTACTGGAAACAAAGTCGATACCTAATAGTACAAAGGAATGTTATTGCAAAGGAAGAAAACACAAATTGGACAAATTCAGGGAAATGCGGGAAGATTGTATGAGATGATAACAGGGAAATAAGCAGAATCATGAGAAAAATATTTGCAATGGTTAAAGTGATGTCAATGAAAGGAGTTCAAAAAGGAAGTTGAACTCTGAGTAATGGAAAAACCAATGAAAGCCCCGAAGAAATGATGAGAGCAAGACAAAGTATTGCATATGCTATGGGACAAGTTTTCTGCATTGGATGTTTTTGCCCAATTGTTTCTCTTTGTCACAAGGGAGGATAAGTTTGGATGAAGTGGGAGAGATGTGACTGTGATGTAAGGACAAAGAACTCCATGAAATGGATAAAAAATCACATCAAATAAAGTGTTATCTCAGCAAAACTGGAGGCAAGCTGATCTTTCAGAAGGATTCTGGGAGCTTGGTCTTGCCTCAGGAACTTTATTTAAGAAATGTAAGTAAATTTCATGTATTTATATATACATAGATCAATAGTATGTGCATGAATATATACATGCCTGTACATATACATACATATACACACATGTACAAACTCATCTATTCCATCTGTCCTGAAGAATAGTTCTTTAGCTCATTTCTCATTCAGGTAAGTGCTATAAAATAACTCTATTGAATCTCTGCTGTCATTATTAAGATTGTAAGCTCCTTGAAGGCAGGGACCTTTGCTTTTTCTTATTTGTACTTACCTTATTTTCTTATTGTATCCACAATCCTTTGCACAGTGCTGGTACATTGTAGAGACTTAAAACTTAAAAATGTTTATTGAATTGAATTGCTGTACCATGTGTCTACTTTGTTGTTTTTCTGTGTAGCATGAAATCATTTGGGCTTTTCTTGGCAAAGATACTGAAATGATTTGTCTTCTCCAGTTCATTTTATAGATTAGGAAACTGAGGCAAACATGATTAAGTGACTTGCCCAGGGTCACACAGCTAGGTCACACAGATTTGAACTCAGGAAGATGAGTCTTCCTGAGTTCAAAGTCTAGTGCTCTAATCACCATGCCACCTAACTTAGCTGCCCCATGGGTCTCTTTGCTTGAATGCTTACCAGAATCTATTGAGCTGTTCAGAAGAGAATTGTAAACTTCATAAAATAGGCATTGGCAACATTTCTTGGCTACTGCAATGGGTTCAAGCCAAAACTGAAAGTGGTAGGGAGAAGGGTTCCTACACAGAAGCAGAGATCTAAAACTGGAAGGACCCTCCCATCCCCCCATCCCCAACCTTCCAGTTCAACCCCTTCCTTTTAAAGTTTGGGAAACTAAAGTCCAGGGGAGGTCAAGTGAATTTTTCAAAGTCACACAGATAGTAATAGAGGTGAGATTTGAACCCACATCTTTTGATTTACAGAGTTAGTTTTCTTTCTAGTGTTCCAGATTGAGCAATACAGAATTCAGAACTGGAGAATGAGCTCTTCCTTTTTAGGGCAAGTATGGTGAGGTTCAAATGAGATGAAGAATTTTTAGCACTTTTCAAACATTAAAGGTTATTTAAATGTCAGGTATTGTAATAACACATTATTATTAATTAGCCTATAGTTACCAGACCTCTAGTCTAATGATGACTTCATTCTCTGAGCCATCAATAACACTTCTGAGCTCCAGCAATGTTTGTCAAGCAGAAAAGGGCTATGCTGGTGAATTTTTAACAACTGGGCTCTCTAGGGAGGAAAAAAAAAAACTCCACCACAAAACCAAACAACTCGCTTTTAAGTTTAATCTGCATTATTGGCATTTTCTTCAGTCTAGACAGTCAACAAAACAATAAATCAAGCCCTGATTTGTAGCAAAATTGATTTCTTGAACAGTAAACAATGGGCTATTGGCAAGCCAGTTAGAGCTGGCTCCAGCACAGCAAGTCTTTGGAGTCTCCTTTTGGTTCCCCCTCATTAGGCTAACTGGCTACAGCTGGGTGACTAAACACTGAGCTGCTTTCCCTGCTGACCAAGAGGTGGGTCCATAACAGGAATTATGAAATGATTTGGGTAAGAGGAACATCACAAGGATTTGAATGGCTGCATCAGATTCCTGGCCCACTCAAGCAAAATGGTATTCCAGGCTCATGACCTAGGCAATCCTGAATTTGGGGCAAGGCAGTTGTTAATTGCTCTGGGCGTGAACTTTGGTTTCTTTTAGCCACTCTAAAATATTGTTTTGGGGAGCACAAGGGATGACTTTTTGGAAAGGCAAATTAAAAGTTATTACAAGGTTATACACCTCTCAGATTCTGGTCTTTTTAGGATAAGTTTGGAATCAGTGGGCAAGGAAGTGAGAAAGTTCTTGTGAAAATGAAAATGTAATCAACAGTAGGTTGTATAGTGGATAGAGTACCAAGCCTAAAGTTGGGAGGATTCAAATAGTCAGATATTTCCTGGCTATGTGAGCCTAGGCAAGTCACTTAACCCCAATTTCCTAGCCCTTGCTGCTCTTTTGTCTTTGAATTGATACTAGGATAGAAAGTCAGGTTTGTTTGTTTTTTAAAGTATGATCAAGTAAAGCAAATAGGAATGTCAAAGAGAAAAGTAGACTTTGAACAGAATAATAATAATTGCAAGGGGGAAATGGGGTTAATTTTAAAAGGATTGGACTTGATTATTTAAGAGTAAGTTTAAGGTCACCAGGAATTTAATAAATTCCCGATTTATTTACAATTGATTTACAAAATGTAGAAAGAGTGAAGTAAGAAAAATCAGAGAGAGGATAGGGTAAGATATCTAGCCTAAAAACCAAGTAATTTACTCCTGGCCCCATGGCAGGGAGAGTTAGTTCTTAACTAGAAGGGGCCTTGGCCCTTGTATCTGAGGCCTTGAGGATGCAGGGAATATCACTCAAGAGAATAGGTCTCTCCTGAGGTTAGTCTCTTCTGAATATCCAGCAGTTAAGAATCAGATTTTCACTCACTGTGTGTTGGTCTAAAGGAACAGGGTCTCAGGTCCAGTCAGTAGATCCTTCTGCCCCTCTTTACCAGCCTCAACTTGAAAGCATGAAGAATTGAACTCCTTTCAGGAAGTTGTCACTCCCTTTTAAAGACATTTTCTCTTGTTTCACTTCCTGTGCCTTCCCCTAATTCTACATCTATCAACCATAGCTGATGCTCTGCTCTAGGATAGCCCAGAAGGCAGTCAGTTGATTCTGATTCATCACCCACTATCACACACATGGGTCACAGACTTCCCCCACTCAAGTGTGAATGTGGTGTTTGTACCTTTGGTAATTAAATCTAAAATGGGCAGATCTTCATATTCAACTTTTAAGTAGGGTGTTTATGCTTTTGGGGATTAAAATCTAAAAATAGGCCTGGGTTACGATTTAAATCTTCACAATCAGGGGAGAGTTAATTAATTCCATTTTCACAATCAGGTGAGAGTTAAATTTAATCTTCACATAATAGATATTTCGTATATTGACTTTACATATATCTCTGAAGCATCACAATAACTCTATAAGGTAAATACTTTGGAGTTTATTATTCCTCTTTTGCAGAAACTGAGGTTCAGAGAAGTTAATTGGTTTGCTCATGGTTATCCAATGAGAAAGTATCAGAGATGGGATGGCAACCCAATTTTTCCTGATTGAGGGCATAATATTGGAACTAAATGAGTCTTCATCATGGAAAGCTAAGCAATGAATTAATTAAAGCTATAACTTACATAGAGATTTAAGGTTTTCAAAGAACTTAACCGTTATCTTCTCATTTTATCTTAACAGCTCTGAAAGGTAAGAGTTACTATTATTCCTAGTTCATGGTTGAGGACCAGAATATTTGAACTCAGGTTGTCTTGAATCTTCTTAACTGCACTACCTACCTTCTCAGGGATGAAGAAGCCTGTTATCAGACAAGGTTGTTTTATTGTGTGGTTTGGGGATGTTATGTTCACTTCCTTATATCTCAGTATCCTCTGTATAAAATGGGAAAGAATTAGTTCAGTTCTATATGGAGTTGAAAGAAAAAGGGAGAGGAAATCTGAGTTAGAAAACCCTAGCAGGAAGAACTAAGATTTATTTGCTAAGTCTTTGCTGAGAAGACCCCTTCAGAACCCTGGGGAGGAAGCCCAAACCAGGCTGTAGGATGCAGCTGTCCTGGGTCCTGATGTTATGGGGGAAGGAAGAGGCCCTTGAATAAACAATGGGTCTGATGAAATCCCAAAACATACTTCCTAGAAACCTTCCCTTAAACATCATTAGGCCCCCTGTGGGCCACCCCAAAATGTCTCACCCTAATAGCTGTATGACCTTAGGCAATCTCTGCACTTCTTTGTTTTCTTCCTTTGTCAAAAGAGGGAGTTGGACAATGATTTGTGAGTTTCCTTTAAACTCTACATTTTATGATTCTGTATCTCTTTTACATTTTGGGTTTTGAGACCCCAATCTATCTTGATTATTTTTCTGGTGGATTTGTTTACCTGATCACTATAATTCTCATAATGTCATTCTATAACAGTCCAGATACAATTTAATAAGGAGAGAGTTCCAGCAAGCAATGACCTCTCTTGTTCTGAACAATTTTTTGTTGTTATTTAGATCAGTGAACTCCTGGTGAGGAAAGTCACCAATGCAGCTGCCCAATCGATCTGTGATGAAACTTAAAGTCTTAGGAAGATTCTGTGGGTTCTGGAAATGTAATACAGGTTTGCAGATCCTGTATATGTCAGACTTAGGGCTTAAACCCAGGTTGTCCTACATTTAAGGTCATCCCTCTATCTTTTATATAACACTATGCCTTTTATTAGTATAAGAAGGGTGGATCCATGCCCCCCAAACCCAATGGATGTATAACTAATAAGACACCCCACCCTTGAGGAATTTGTCAAGAAGGAATGCCTCTTTAATACAGAATCATTTAACCAGTCAAAGGTATAATCTAAGTGTGAATGAAACCTAGTTTGAATCAATCAATCAGATAATTACATGCCTCTTTTTGATTGATTAATAAAGAATCTAGGACCCCAAAAACTTGCCTTCTATTGAGGGAAGAAGGAAGGGAGTGGTATAACAAATGTGTAAGCAAATACTTGGTAATTTGAGTAGACAGAAAGCAAAAACATACATGGGGGAGGGTGGTGGTAGCTGTGGGAGGTTTAAGGAAAGTTCCATTGAAAAGATAGCTCTTAATCTGAAATTTGAAGAGAAATAAGAATATTAAGAGGCAGGTTAAAAAGGGATTGCATTGTAGGCATGGAGGAAAGCCTGTGCAAAGGAATGAAGGAGAAGGCTAAGTTCCAAATGGAGGCAGAAAGCTAATATTCTAAACTGCCTAGAATGCAGAGCATGTGAAGAGGAAAAAGAGTACATTGGATCCAGATCCTGAAGGGTTTTAAATGACAGACTGAGTATTTTGTATTTTCTCCTATAGGTGGTAAGGAGCTACATAAGTTTCTTGAGCATTGAAATGATGTGGTTAAACCTGTTGCTTAGAATTATTTTGGCAGTGATATAAAGAATAGATTAAAGAGGGTAGAAAAATTCAAGCAAAGAGACTATTAGGAGATTATTAGAAATGTCAGTGATCAGAGAAAAGGAAGAGAACCTCTATGTTCTCAAGCATTTATAGTAGCTCTCTTCATGGTGGCAAAGAACTGAAAACTGAGGGGATGCCCATCACTTGGGCATTAAATGATTTATGGCATATGATTGTGATGGAATACTATTGTGCTGTAAGAAGTGACAAAGAGGCTAATTAAAAAAATGTGGAAAGATCTATGTGAAATTGTGAAGAGTGAAACAAGCAGAATTAAGAGAACATAATACCAGCAACAGAAATATTTTTGAAGAATTTGTCCACCTCCAGAGAAAGACCTGGTAAATAGACATAACTAAGGCATTGGAGGGAGTTACTGGGAATTTTAATGTAATAAACAAAGAAATAATTTTTTTTAAAGAAAGAAGTCAGGAAAGAGGAAAAGATCCTGAATTAGAATGGTGGCCATCTGAGTGGAAAGAAGGGGATAGATTAGAAGAGAAGGCTATTGTGTAAGTATAAGACTTGATAACTGAGTGGATATGGAGCATGAAAAAGGAAGAGTCAAGGATGACAGGGAGGTTGGTAGTATATTCAGTACGAAGAACAAGTGGTTAAAGGAAAATCAAGTTCAGGTGGAAAGATAATGAATTCCATTTTGGACATATTGAGCTTCAGTTGTCCATGTGACTTTTGGGTGGAAACGTCTGGTAGGCAGTTGGCAAAATTATACTGAAGTTCAGAGGAGAGATTAGAGTTGACTATATAGATATCAACATCACATATATAGAAATAATGGAACTCTTGAGAGCTGATGAGTTTATGAAAGGGAAAAATGTAGAGAGAGAGTGTGAAGGTGACTCTGGAAAGAGACATGGACATCCCTCATCTTCTTCTTGGCAGAGAAGTAGAAGACTGTATGTGGAGAGGGAGACCCACACCCTCAGATGCCAATTTTGCTTGAAGGTGCTTCTTACAAGGGACGTTTTTGTGGGAAAGGGGGCTAAAAACAGTCAGTGGGAATTGGGGGAAGACAATGATATACAAAAAAGGGTCATTAACACATTTTAAAAGAATAGTCTTAGACCCTGGGCCTTTACTGCTCTGCCTTGGAACCAATGCTTAGTATCAATTATAAGTCAGAAGGGAAGACTTTATTAAAAAAAAAAGACTGGATTGTAGAAGTGGAACAGGAATAGGAATAAGAGGGATGGGATATAATGATCAAAGAAGGAAGCTTTAGAGTTCAGGATCTTACAGATACGATAATGATGATTGTATGTAACAGAGTTGGTTGAATGACAGGTTATGAGGTCTGAGGGCTGCTAGGTGGCTCAGTGGATAGAGCTCTGACCCTGGAGTTAGGAATATCTGAGTTCAATTCTGGCCTCAGACACTTATTAGCTATGTGACCCTGGGCAACTCACTTTGTTTGCTTCAATCCACTGGAGAATGAAGGGCAAATCACTCCAGTCACACTTTGCCAGGAAAACTTCATGAACAGTATGGTCCACAGGGTCATGAAGAGTCACATGACTGAACAACTAAACGAGAACAATAAAATGAGATTTGAGGATGATGATGATGAAGTTGGAGGCCAGTGTTTTTGTCCACATCTACACATATATGTACACATACATATATCCAATCTCATTCAATTCAGTTCCATTCACTTTATCACATAGACATAGCTCCATCACCCACCTTCAAGCATTAGTAGAGTTTGACTCTATGCCTAGAACTTACTTAATTCCTTCTCTTGGAAACCACAGTTTCCATCAAAACTCAACTCAAGTGTTTCCATCTTTGTGAACCCTTTCTTGATCCCTCAGCTGCTAGTCCCCCTTCTCCCTAAATGAGCTTGCACTTATTTTGCCTTTTGTTCTATATCCATATTTATTCAGGCTTGCTATCTCCTCATTGGAAGAAAAGCTCCTTCAGAGCAAGCCCTGTTTTGCGTTCCCCTTTGAAACTCCAGCCCTTTTAACATAAACACTTAATAAACAATAACAAATGTGCTAGTTGATCAAGCACCTCCTTTCCTCAGGAGACTAGGCAAAGCACAAAGGAGGAACTATGAAGACGAAGAGGGCAGAACATCTTCTCTCAAGGGACTCAAAACCTAGTAAGAGAATTGGGAAAGTTCACAAGTAACTATAGTCCAAGGAGAACATATTTTAGGTGAGGTACAACTTGCTTTGGATTACAGAGGAAGAAGGCAGAGGAGGAGATCAGGAAAGACTTTGTCAATAACATGACATTTGAATGGAACCCTGAAGAATGGCTGGGATTTCAACAAGTAGATTGAAGAGTACTTCAAGTAGAAGCAACAGTTTGATCAAAGATAGAGGCAAACAAGGAAAAGGGTATGAAGTAATGAAATGAGGAAAGAAGGAAAAGTGACGGAGACACACAGAGGAATAGAAATAGAAAGACAGAGACAAAGAATATATATATATATATATATATATATATTTATAAGGGTAGGGATCTCTTGACTCAATAGTCAAACACCACTTAAAGTGACAAATGGGAACACCTCAGTTCAGTCAATGAACCAGAAACATGAATTCGAGGGGAAAAAAGACATTGATAAGTCGATCAATTGAATTGAATCAATAAATCAAAGGTGCAAGAAAACTTTGAAAGTTTATGTCCCAATTCTTATTGTAAAGATCTAAGAAGAGGATCTGATCTGTGTAAAAGCATTTAGGATGATAGGATTTAGAGATAAAAGTAGCTTTAGAAATCATCTATAGATGAAGCAACTGGGACTTGGGCCAAAGGGTTTACCTCATGTGACCTAGATAGTAAGTGGCAACAGTGAGCTCCTAGAATTTCAGATTCTTTCATTTTTCTCTCTCCCATGCCTAAGACAGGGTCTGGCATCTGGTAGGCATTTAATAAATATTTGTTGTTATTGCTGTCCCGGCTCATTCTACCCAGACTCTCTGTGGTCACAGGGATGGGGAAAGGACAGGGAATGAAGGACGAGCAGGGGACACTTTAGCTTCTGAGTTCCCATTGTGCTTTATTTCTATCTCTCTATCTTTATGCATTCAACAAAAAAGGCAGAAACATTAGAAAGATAGATGTGCTAGTGTCTTGTAATGTTCAAGGAAGGGTGAAGGGAATAGAATTAATCTTTTTATTATGAGACTGAGCTAGGTGTCTTTTTTGCATCCATCTTTCATGTACTTAAAATACGTATGAGCTTGAACTTAAATGTGCTTAATATTTGAAATTTTGATCTATAATTTAAAAAAATTAGATTCTTCCCTTCTTATGGCACCTAGTAAGCACTTAAATGCCTTATCTTTCTAGTAAATGGTTGATCTATCAAATAAATGCATTATCTATCATTAGAATTTATTGCGGAATGCCTTTAAATATTTATATTATGCCTTGATTTTTAGTTTTTAACTCTGCTAGACTATTTCCACAACAGATGCCGGAGTTAGAGGAACACAGCTGAGACCATGTGCCAGTTCTAAACTATAAAATCTCTACCAACTCTAGACTTGAAGGATGAGAACTCAGGTGAGGTCATTGTTGGAAAATGCTGCTGGTACAGATGTCAAGCTGGCCTTCTTTTGGTGCTAGCCCTGGACAATGTTTAGAAGAGTTTAAGAGGGAATGTTCAGATAAATAAGGTTTAGAAAAGCAGTGAGTTCACTTAGCTGTGAAGGTCCCTCCATGTTTCCATTTGAGTTTTCTGTGGTAGCTCCCTGTCAAAGCTCCTGGGAGAGGAAGACAGGAGCCCTATGTGACATTTGTCTTCCCTGGATATCTGTGCATGTGGGCCTGGGGATGTTGGGTTCTTTGTTACTCCAGGGCTTGGAGACAGAGGATAGTGAAGCGGGGCATCTGAGCAATGATGATAAGTATCTGAGATCTGCCCAAGAGATGTTTATCTCATTCTCATTGACTGTGTTCAATCCATCCATCCCTCAGCAAGGCACATGGAACATGATATATTCTAAACTCTTCAAGGGGGGAGGGGGTGATCACTGTATTTTATCACCTTTATTTCTCTCCCCAACTTTAACAGATTTCCTTTCACCTCATAGGCATCGAATGCCAAATTCTTGTTTAGTTCATCCATGAATGAACACTCATAGAAGTGAAAACCATTGATATAAATGAGCTGGCTGGATAATCTGTGGATTTACATTTCTCATACTTCCAAGGTCCACCTGTAGCTATGAAAAATCAAGGGGTGGCTCTTATTGTGAACAAACATCAAATCCAACAAATATTTTTTAAGCTCTTGCTATATAAAGATCGCTGTGATAAATATTGGAGGAAATACAAAGATTGGCATTGTGAATTTTTATTTTTGCTTTGTCTGATAGCATGATTATAATTTATTTTTTGGAATCACTTAATACACAGTAAATCCTCTTCAAGATATTAAAACAGGGGGTATCTGGGTGGCTCAGTGGATTGAGAGCCAGGGCTAGAGATGAGAGGTCCTAGGTTCAAATCTGACCTCAGACACTTCCCAGCTGTGTGACCCTGGGCAAGTTACTTAACCCCCATTGCCTAGCCCTTAACTCTCTTCTGCCTTGGAACCAATATTGATTCTAAGAAGGAAGGTAAAGGTTTAAAAAAAAGACTTTAAAAGAAAACAAAACAAAAGAAGTATCTACACTTGTGTTAGTTGCAGCCTAATAGATGATATGTATACAGTCAATTAATAGCTTTCATTAAGGATCTAGTATGTTCTAGGTCTTATGTTAGACACGGACACATGGTAAATGCACAGAGGACCAAATGTGTTGAGTCTCAAAGAGAAAGGTCATTCCTGCCTTAAGGGAATGGGCAGGAACCAGAGAAGGCTTCATGGAAGCAGGCAGCAGGATTTCAAAAGCAATAGGACCAGAGGAAAAAAGGAAGCTGAAGAGACTTGGGAGGCCTTGGGGGTGGCCAGACAAAAGGCTAGAATGATATCGACATCACTGTGAAGTTATTACTCTTTTCATCTGCCACATCAGCACTGGCCAGGAGGCTTGGTGCGCCATCATTGGGAGGGATTGTTCTCAGGCAGAATTTTCTGTAGAAAGACCAGCGGCACGGGGACAAGCGCGATCACTCACTCCCAAGAGGAAGTCCTGTCACACAGTTGTTCTTCAGTCACATCTAAAGAATTTCAGACATTCTTCCAAAAGAATAGTGTCTGCGATTAGATCAGCAGCCTGTGTGCCTGACCACCCCCAGCCCAGCGGGAGCCTTGTCCAGATCTCAAGTACAACAATGCACATTGGCCTCGTCCCAGTCCCCGGACGCCCCGTCCTTGTCCCCAGGCTGCATGGGCTTCACTGGGACATCAGACACTCTCCCCCCAACTCACCAGACACTATCCACCCCATGAAAGAATGGCAGGAAAAGCTGGACCCCAAAAAAGCGGAAACACGGGGAAGATGGATGGGGTGGCTTTGTGTTGTTCAAGCCTGGGAGAGGGAGTGCCATGGGGCTAGGATGTCCCCTCTTCTTTGCACTAAGCTGGGAGTCCTTTCGTTGTGGCCATCGACCAGGACTTTCTGCACAGCTGGGCTTCGCTGAGCCCCGTCCACCCAAAAGATCAAATAGGATTGATTGTGTGTTTTGGGATTCTGGCTTCAAATACCAAGCTGCTACTTGAAAATGGACCGATGATCACGTGGTTCGATGGGGATGTGATTAGAGTTTAGGGTTTGGATGTTAAAGGATCACTTTACTGCAAATATGAATAACCTGGAAATAGTTTTTGAACAGCAATACATGGATAACCCAGTAGAATTGCTCGGGGGCTCTGGGAGGAGGGAGGGAAGGGAAGGGGAAGAACATAAACCATGTAACCATGGGGAAATATTCTAAATAAATTATAAAGGAAAAGAAAATACTAATACACTGAGTTGTTATTTTATTCTGGCTCACACAGATGATTTAGATGCTTTTAGGCACACCAGTGAATTTTTAGTGGCATCTGGTCATAGAATGCCTAATCTGGCAGACTATGTATTTGAACTATAATACAGTAGGAAGAGGTAAGCTCCAAAGATAATGAAGCTCTTATTTAGGCTAGTTTTTGTCTCATGGTCAGACTGTCCTTTGGTTTCCCCATTAGAGCATTGAAAGTATTATGATTGGGGGGTAGATTGATTGTAGCAGATTGGAGCAGTGGCCTGAGAGTCAGACTCAAGAGATGGGAGATCCTGGACTCAAACCTGGCTCAGATACTTAGCTGTGTGTCCCTGGACAAGTCACTTGACCCCCATTGCCTAGTGCTTACCACTCTTCTGCCTTGGAATCAATACACACAGTACTGATTCTAAGATGGAAAATGAGAGTTTTTAAAAAGTAGAGTGACATTTTACAAATGTTTGCATTGTATTCAACGCTTTAGAAGTATGTCTATCCTATGCACCAAGATTCACCTCCTTTGGGGAGTGTTGGATCTCTCCAAGGTCACCAGTGATCTCTTGGTTATTAAATCCCCAGGCCTTTTGTCAGTCCTCATCCTTTCGGATCTCTCTGGAGCATTTGACAACCCTGACCATCCCCACCTTTGGGACACTCTCTCTTGGGTGATGGGGACAGTGCTCTCTCCTGTTCATCTCTTATTTGACTATTCCTCAGTCTCCCTTGTAGTATGATCATCTATATAATGCCCTTTACTGCAACTCCACAGTGTCATAGGCCAGGACTCTGCCCTGGGTCCTCTTCTCTTCCTTTTTCTCCCCCCTCCCTCTCCCTCTGTGTCTCTGTCTCTGTCTCCATTTCTTCCCCCACACCTCTCCCCTCCCTCTTTCTCCCTTTCTCCCTCCCTGGCTCTCTCTCCTTTCCTTTTTCTGTCTCCTTCCCTGTTCCTCTCCTCTCTCTCTCTCTCTCTCTCTCTCTCTCTCTCTCTCTCTCTCTCTCTCTCTCTCTCTCTCTCTCTCTCTCTCTCTCTCCCTCTCTCTATCCCTCCCTCCTCTCTCCAACCCTTCCCTCTGTCTCTGCCTCTATTTCTCCCTCCCCTCATTAGTTCCTGTAAGTTCAACGGTCATATCTCTCTCTCTGTGGGCAACTCCCAAATTCATGTGTCTGGCTTTCATCTCTGCTAGATCCCTCCTGGCATCTCAAACTCAAAAACAGAACTCTTTCTCTTTGACCTTAAAATCATTTCTCTTTATATCCCCATTTCTGGGAAGGGTGCCTCCATCCTCATAGTCATCCTCATTCATAGCATCTTTGACTCAGATCATTCATCCCCCATATTCAATCTCATTGAGTCTTGCAAGGGCTCTAGCATCTGCCCCCTTGTAAACCACAGCCACCTTTGTTCAGACCTCAGCACGTCTCACCTGGACTTTAAAATAACCTCCTATTGGGGGCAGCTGGGTGGCTCAGTGGATTGAGAGTCAGGCCTAGAGACGGGAGGTCCTAGTTTCAAATCTGACCTCAGACACTTCCCAGCTGTGTGACCCTGGGCAAGTCACTTGACCCCCATTGCCTAGCCCTTACCAGTCTTCTGCCTTGGAGCCAATACACAGTATTGATTCTAAAATGGGAGGTAAGGGTTTAAAAAAAATAACCTCCTATTGCTCTGCCTAATGGCTAGCCTCATCCTCCCACCCCCAATCATCCTCCACAGAGGTACCAAAGTGGTGTTCCTCAAATATTTGTCTAACCAGTGCCTTCCCTACAGGAGAAGCTCCTTATTGCTTGTGGGATTAAATAGGATCCTCTATTTGGCATTTAAAGCCTTTGCCATCTGTCTTCATCTAATCTTTCCAGAAAAGCTATACATTACTTCTCCTAACTACTCTTAAAAATGTTTTTAAAGTTCTTTTTACTTTCTTAGTAACAACTTTAAGATAGAAAGGCAAGGGCTAAGCAAACAGAAGTCAGGTGACTTGACCAGGGTCACACAGCTAGACAGTATCTGAGGTCAAATTTGAACCCAGGTCTTCCTGCTTCTAGGCCTGGCACTCTATCCACTGAGTCACCTAGCTCTCCCTCCTCCTAACAACTCTCAACTAAATTGCTTACATGCTGTTCCCTGCACAACACTATTCCCCATAACACCCTTCTACGTTTCACCCAAATTGTGTTACCTATTCTCCACTCTAGTATTTTCCTCTACTATGTCTGTCTATAAGTTGACTAGAATTTATTAAATACCTACTAGGTGCCAGATGGGCAGATAAGTGGTACAGTGAATAGAATCTGAGGCCTGAAATCAGGAAGACTCATCTTCCTGTTTGCCTCAGTTTCTTCATGTGTAAAATGAGCTGAAGAAGGAAAGGGCAAACCACTCCAGTATCTCTGCCAAGAAAATCCTAAATGGGGTCACCAAGAGTCAAAATGGACTGAAATGACTCAACAACAATAAAAATATGCCAAGCACTGTGTTGTGTACTGAGAGTCCAAAGGAAGTCCAAAGGAATTCCCATTCTAATGGCGCCAGCCCCCTTCAATCGTGGGTATACTTCTACACACAGCTTAGAAGAAACCTTTAGTTTCCCCTAGTTTTCCCAGTGAGAAGTGATCCTTCCCTGTCTAGTCTATTCTTACCTCCCCCGATCACTTAGCACCTTCTCACTTGGGTTACAGTTTGGGGGATCCATGTCTTAGTCTCCTATGAGGTCATAAGATCCTTTAGAAGGAAAGGGGCTGTGGTGACATTTTCCTCATCCTCATCTCCATCTTTGCAGCCCTTGCCTGTAGCACAGCATCTTACTTGGATTACAGTGCTAGTGCTAGGAGGGGGTAGCTAGGTGGGTGTAGAGGATAGATCACAGGGCCTCGAGTCAGGAACACTCATCTTCCTGAGTTCAACTCCTACCCCAGGCACTTAATAACTGTGTGACTCTGGGCAAGTCACTTAGCCCCTATTTGTTTCAGTTCTTTATCTGGATGAAAATGGAGAAGGAAATGGCTAACCACTCTAGTATCTTTGCCAAGAAAACGGTCATGACAAGTCAGATACGACTGAATAATAACAAATGTTAGGAGAGATTTCATCAGTGGCCTTAACCTAACTCCAAGAATAAAAAAAAATAGCAGATAAGGAAATTGAAAACTAGAGAGGGGAAATGACTTGTAAATATTTGTGGAATTGATGTGAATGTATTCCTTTAAATCTATCCTAACTTAGGACTTATTCTTTTTCACAGGTCCTAACTCCTCTTTTGCTCTTCCCCATTCTAGCTTGTTTCATAGTTATTTATGTCTTATCTCCCCTATGAGAGGATAAATTCTGTAAGGGCAGAGATCATGTCTTACTTGTCTTTCTATCTGCTTTCACCCAGTACTATGACTTTGATACATAGTACTACATACAACCAACTCTCCCCTGGACTATGGCAAATTTTTCTCTATTATTTTAAAATTCTTACCTTTGGTCTTAGAATTAATATTGTATATTGATTCCAAGACAGGACAGTGGTAAGGGTTAACCAATGGGGATTTAAGTGACTTGTCCAGAGTCGTACAACGAGGGAGTCTGAGATCAGATTTGAACTCAGGACCTCCTGTCTCTGGGCATGGTTCTCAATCCACTGAGTCACCTAGCTGCCCCCAATTGTTTTTTTTTTTAAACCCTTACCTTCTGTCTACTCCAAAGCAGAAGATGGTAAGGGCTAGGCAATGGGGGTCAAGTGACTTGCCCAGGGTCACACAGCTGGGAAGTGTCTGAGGCCAGATTTGAACCTAGGACCTCCCATCTCTAGGGCTGACTCTCAATCCACTGAGCCACCCAGCTGCCCCCTCAATTGTTTTTTAATTGGTTTATCCTTCACAAGTTTGCCAAAGTGCTTTTCCTAAGTTATTGTCTGGCCATGCCACCCCCTGGCTCAATAAACCCTAGGGTTCCCCTTTTCCTTGAGAATCAAATACAAACTCCTGTGCTGCACATTGAAAGCCATCCACAACCTATCAGTAACCTACATATATTTACAGTTTTACTATTACTCCTCTCCATGCATTTTTCAGTCCATCCAAACACATATTGTTACTCATACACAATATTCCATCTCTTTTCTTTGTGCAGGCTGTGAAATGCACTCTCTCCTCCTCATCTATCCCTATAGAACTCTACGTTCCTTCAAAGTCCAGCTCAAGTGCTATCTTCTATGGGAGAATTTTCTTGATTCTCCCATCTACCTCAAGTTCAGAGTCTTGAAGGTATATTCATCAGAGGAAATAGCATCTGGAAGGAGTAAAGATATCACTTTCTAGACCCATAGAAGGAGAGAGGAGATGATAAGACCAAGAATTTTGGAGGACTAGAGCTGATGGAGGGAGTGCCTGTCAACAGAATTTTCTTGGTGAACCATAAGGCTATTTAATCTGCTATAAATGCAGGACTTTGGAAAGCCACATGGCTGGTAACTTGTGGAGAAAATTTTACTTAGAATCCTTATGACCCAATCAGCAAAGCATGTCTCTTATGAGTCACACTAGACATGGAAACAATCCCTTGGTATGGAACCTGGCTTACAATGGTTCTAATACCATTGTGTCTAGCATGTTTGGCAAACTGCTATAATTTGAATTCCTTATAATCCATCACAGATTTAGAGACAAGCCAAGTCTCAGAGTTCATCTAGGTCAATTCCCCTGCTCTTAAAGAAGAAAAAAGTGAGGTCCAAGGACTTGAGCTGACTTACTCAAGACCCCGTATTCATTTATTCAACGAGCATTTTCTAAATGCTTATCATATGTAAGGCACTGTAATACATAGAAAGATCAAAAGACAAAACAAAGATTTTGTTTTCATTTTTCAAGGAGTTTGCATTTTTCTTAAGGAAAACAATATTTACACAAATAAGTAAGTTTAAGATCTATCTGACTAAAAATTTTCCCCCACAGGACCGAATTTGAACTAGACCCATAATTGAATAGAAAGGCAAGTAGTCACAAGATGGAGTCAAGTTGGTTCACCCAAATCCTACGGTTCCCTCATCACTCAGTGTCATGTTACTTCTTAAATTGAAAGACATAGGTGGATAATCTAGGATGGTTGAGTCAGTCAATCAATCAACTTTAGTAAGTACCAACAATGTTTCCGATATTATGCTAGGGGCTAGTCTGTCCCTCCCATTCTCATATAATGGGAATGATTAAAATATGTTGGTTCTACTCTATAAACCGGTCCTGTCATTGACATTCACTTTATAGTATGACCCTCCCCTTACACTTCCTCTAATGCAACTAGATGCCTTATTAAGAATTAAATATTTGTATCTTCTGTATTTTCCCTAACCACCAATGAGTTGTAAATTTCTTGTAAGATTGGCATGACTCAGGGCATTTTGTGTCTGATTAAAAATAGATTCTATTGTAGTGCATTTTCCATGATGAAAAAATAAAACAAACCAAAACCAACCACCAGACTCAAAAGTCACTCATCTCTAACTAGCTTTCTTCAGCATGACACAGTTGGAAGTCAGAAGACTTTGCTTCAAGGTCTAGTTCTGCTTCTATTAGCAGGGTGGCCATGGGAAAACTACTTGTTTTTTCTCTTTCCTCCAGTTCCTCTTCTGAAAAATGGGTGAAAATATTAGACGGTAAGATAAAGAGCAAAGACTTTTCTATTTGTTTGTTTGAATTCCTAGCACTTAACACAGTGCTTGGGAGACAGGAGATTCTTAATAAATTTGAGTTGACTGCCTGCCTCTTGTAGCTAGCATTTATATAGCACTTTAAGGTTTACAAAGTACTTTGCAAATATTATCTCATTGTATCCTCACAATAGCCCTGCAGAGTAAGTGCTATTATTATCCCCATTTTCCAGATGAGGCAGACAGTAATTGTGACTTGCAAAGAGTCATGAAATTTGATAAGCTTGTAATGGCTTATGAAGATGTCAAATATTATTCTTTAGACCTAGAATAGTATGACCTTGATGACCTCACATAATCATCCAAATGTACCAAAAATGATCTCTGTTCAAATTGTTGACATGTGCTCCCTGAACCCTCTAATTAAGTTTGAGTCAGCTCTGTTCTCTCTCCCCCTGAACTGTCCATTTGAAGTTTTGTCAGTTGTTTCAAGGGATACTAGATTAAGTCCTTAGCTCCCAATTTTCCTGTCTTCTATTGAAGGAACTCAACTTCACCAGACTGCCCCAGCTGAAGGATTTTGTGGCTTTTATAGTGGTTTCCTTGCCCTGCCCCTTTTCACAGGGACGAATCACAGTTTCCAAATTTCCCAGCATTGCCTGGGGGCAGTGTCTGTGGGATTGACTTCTCATCTCTAAAGGTGTTAACTCTCCTCCTAGGATTCACACGTTTCTGAGTGTGTGAACTCTTAAAAGAATTCAAAAGTTTCTGGCTGTTTGAGTTAGAAAAAAGAGTGGAGCTCTCCAAGTATCTTACTGGCTTCTCATCTAGCACTAAGTAGGGTGTGAATTCTCTAAGTGGTTTGTGAGTTCCTCCACCTAGTTCAAGCTTGTGTTGATTCAATCAAAAGGTAGCCAAAGGAGAGTTAATCCTGTCTTCACTTCAATCTAGTGAGGTACTAAGTAGGGGTAATTTCTTTTTTTATTTATAAATTCATCCTTCCTCCCTTTACTTCCTCATGAGCTATTCTTCCTAACAAAAATACAAAAAATAAAGAGGGGCAAAAACAACAGGATTCTTTTTCTACATAGTTTAACCCAAAGTGTCATAATGCAGTCATCAGTCACTTTGGGTCCAAGGATTACCAGCCCAGGGCTTTTCCAAGTCCTCAGGTTCAATGTCGAAGTGTCAGGAGTGGGTAGTAAGCATTTTGGAGTATTCATTCAATAAAAGTGGAACTAATGACATATAATTTGTACACATGCTTTTTTCTTCCTTGTATCAGGGCCTCTAGTTCACGCTATTTACTGATACTCACTCATACAAAAAGAATAACAATAATTATGAGGGTGGGGAAAGAACAGACATTTATTAAGCACCTATTATGTGCCAGGCACTACGCTAAGTGCATTACAAATATTATCTCATTCAATCCTCTTAATAACCCTGAAAGGTAGGTGCTATTATTGCCTCCATTTTACTTTTGAGAAAACTGAGGCAGGCAGTGACTTGCCCAGAGTCACACAGTCAGTAGGCTCCTAAGTCTAGATTGATTTCAGGTCTTCCTGACTCTGGGTCCCTTTTTAAGATTATGCTACCGAGCTGCTCCAGAATAATAATTATTAGCATTTACATGGCCCTATAAGGTTTGTCTTGCACTTTAGAGACATTATTTTACTTGCCCCTTATACCCTAGTGAGGTGTCTGTGCTATTATCCCCATTTTGTAGATGAAGAAGCTGAGAGTATAAGCAACCTATGAGAGTATGAGCAACCTGGCTGCCTACAAAAACACATGTGCTTGGATCACTTCACTGTCCACTCTCTGTCTCAGACTGTCCCAGGGAAATGAGGTGGCAAACTTAAGGGTTTTCAGAAATTCAGAACTACCCAAACAATAGCCCAATCCCAGATGGCCCCATAACTGCAATTTTCTCCTAGACTATAAAAAGGGATGTAGAGGTTCCAGTCTAAGGTGAAGAATGCTCTCCATGCATGAGCAGTTAAGACTAATCATAGAGGAGCGGATGTCAAAAAGTGGAGACATTCACACCCTTGTTGGTGGAACTGTGAACTGATCCAACCGACAGAGAGTTATAGAATATATATCCTTAGACCCAGCAATACCATTACTGGGTCTATTTCCCAAGGAGATCAGGATAAATGGAAAAGGACCTCTATGTTCCAGAATAGTTATGGCAGTTCTCTTTGTGGTGGCAAAGAACTGGAAAATAAGGGGGTGCCCATCAATTGGGGAATGGTTAAACAAACTGTGGTGTATGACTGTAATGAAGTATACCATTAGAAATTATGAGCAGATTAATTTAAAAGACAAACTTGGAAAGATCTACATGGGATAATGAAGAATGATATGAGTAGAACCAATATGCAGCTCCAGTTTTACTATTTGAAGAACAACCTGTGAATAGTGACATAACTGTTCATACATTGATATATACTAGTTGAGAGAACTGGGTTGACTTAGGTTCAGGGGATGATATGTTAGGGGCAGTAATCTTGTTTGGGAAGGGTAGCCAAGCCCAGGGCAGGCAGAGCTAGACCCTGAGCTAATAAACACAGACCACTATATTTACACAGGACAGTTTGGATTTAATAAATAAGGGGGAGGTGAAAAGGGGCTTTGGGATTATCTAAACTAATGTTAATCTATCTATCCCCACCAGATCTAATAATCCCTTCACAGGAATTTCTTCTTAGTGAACTTCCTACTCTACTTCTCCCTAGCCCAAATCTACAGTCCCTAATCTTAACTAAAACCCTCAACTAACCCCCCCTTTCTTAGAATTAAGGAAAGGGTCTGTGTAAGGCTGTGCTAAGGCCAGGGAAGGTCGTAGATCCAAAAGGGATCCAGACTTGATCTGATGGATCAGGTTCAATTGCCCAGCTGAAATACAGCAATCAGGAATCAGGAAAGGATAGCCACCAAGAAATCTGCAGCGAACACCTTCAGAGATTCTCCAGAGAGCCAACTAACTGTCTTGGTCTCAGCCTAAACCCCTTCCCAAGTTCCAGAATCTTCCTGTTGGTCTCATGCCACCACTTTCCTTACAATAATAGTCACCTCCAGAGAATGAACTGAGAAGAGGAAACAGGAAAGACAATCTCCAAATAGGTATCTGTTTGCTAGATGATGTCTTCAGTGGTGTGGGGAGGGTTGATAGTATTTCTTTAGAATGAGAGGCAATGCTCATGGATTCATCCTTGCTGCAAATCAAAGATCTAGGAACTTGGGTGGAAAAAAATACATCTTTATTTTTGCTAATCTTTTGTTACCTTTGTAATCCCAAGAATTTGTTTTATGAATAGGATTCAGAGAAGGGGTCCAAAGGTTTCACCAAATGGCCAGAAGGGTCCATGATACAAAAATGGTAAAGATCTCTTGCTCTTGATATCTTTGTCTGAAAATCCTCCCATCCCATTGGAAGGGGCAAAGAGTCCTGATTTAACTTGCTGGAAGAAAAAAAAATCTAATAGGAGCAGAGAAGCCTGATGTCACTCTGTTTATTCATTTTGGCTCTCCTATGGGAAGGGTGACCTAACATGAGCTGAGTTTGGGGTGTGGAGGGGGTACTGGCATTATTTTATACTCATTTAGAAGGTTCAATTAAATCAAACCAGTCACTGGTGAATGTTTGCATACGTATATGACAAAGGACTGTGAGCTTGGAGGCATGATAGTTGGTTTAGCGTTTTAGTGCTATTTCCCTAGAATATAATGTATACACTCGGCCTCAAGGCTGAAATTAAGATCAAGAATTGCATTTATAGGGTGTGGTTAAATGCTGCCTTACATAGAGCATCAGGCCTGGAATTAGGAAGCCCTGAGTTCAAATATGATCTCAAACACTTCCTAACTATGTGACCTTAGACAAGTCACTTGACCCCCATTGCTTAGCCCTTACTGCTCTTCTACCTTGGAACCATTATACAGTATTAATTCACAGACAGAAGGTAAGGGTTAAAAAAAAAAAAGAGTAGTATTTCCATTCCTGAGATACAAATGGAATTGTATAAAGCTGTAATAAGAAACTTCCCAGCAACAAAGATCCATCACTAGAAGGGACCTTAAAAGTTCCTAGACCAACCCCATAATTTTATAGATGAAGAAACAGAGGACCAGGGAGGTTAAGTTATGTGGCAATGGTTATGCAAGTGTTGGGATTTGAGCTTGAATCCTAAAATTCTAATGGGGGGAGCAGCTAGGAAGCTCCATATTGCCTCGAATCAGAAAGACTCATCTTTTTGAGTTTAAATACAGCTTCAGACATTTACTAGCTGGGTGATCATGGGAAAATCATTTAAACCCTTTTTTGCCTCAATTCCTCATCTGTAAAATGAGCTGGAGAAGAAAATGGCAGTTCATTCTAGTATCTTTGCCAAGAAAACCCCAAATGGAGTCACGAAGAATCTGACACAACTGAACAAAAACAACAAATCTAATTCAAAAAATATTCATTGAATATCGACTACATACAAGACAATTTAGAAAATACAAAGATGAATCAGATTCCACTCCTCCACTCAAAGAGGATATGATGAAATGAGGGAGATAATGCAATTAACTCTAAAACGAGAAAGGTTAAGAAGTGAAAGAGAGTAAAGAAGGGAAGCATCTCATTAGGAGAAATGAGGGAAGCTTCAACAAGAAGGTAATATACGAGATAAGTCTGGAAGGATTGGCAGGATTTTAGTAGGTGGAGATGGGGGAAGAAGGAATAGCCTGAGTAAAGGCAAAGAAGCGAGAGGGTTGTTTGAGGAATAATAGATGATACAGATGAGACTTGACTAGAATTTAGGGTACATCTAAGTTTAGACTATGAGATTCTTATAGACTAGGAAAATAGTGGATAAATTGTGAGGGGCCTTGAATATTAGGACATGAAGTTTAAACCTAATTTTTTGACAGGGAAGAGCCTGGGAAAAATTTTTAATCGGAAGAGGGATTTGACAAGACCTTTTATTTAGGACATTTGATCTGGAAACTGCATGTATCCTATATTGGGAAAGACTAAAGGTGGGGAGATCATTTAGAAGGCTATTGTAATAGTTGTGTAAGAACTAATGAAGGACTTGAACTAAAATGGAGGCAATCAGAAAGGAAAGATGCAAGAAACAGGGACAGAATAGTACCTATAGCCCTTGGGAACTGATTCATGAATTCATGAATCAAGGACAGGGAAGAGTTGGTGATGGTTCTGAGTTTTGGATGCTGAATGACTAGGAGAATTATAATGCCATCACTAGAGAGGAAAGTCATGGGGAAGGGCTGGTGTGATCATGTGGATTGACTAGCCACCTGTATTTAGCCAATCTCTTTATTAGCCGGGGTGTATGGGGTGCTCAGGGAGGGGTAGCATGGTATGGAGGTATGTTGTGCCCTCCTAGGGCAGCTCTCCAGCCTCTGACCCCCACCTGACACCCAGCTCTCACTTGTGGCTCCTGGTAGCTGCTAGCATGTGGCAGCGGCCACACCCCGGGCAACGGCTTCGACAGGCCGGCCAAACCTTGTGAGGGTAGCCATCGGGTCGTCGACCCCTGGTGAACCAGGGCTTTGCTCACCCAGCATGTGAAGACTGCTTTGGCAGAACAGGCGGAAGAAACCAATAAGAAGGTTCAACGGCTGAGAGGGCGACGCAGTAAAGCACTGTGGAGTGCTTAGGGCTTGTTGGAGCACAAAAGACAACACGGCCATCCAATGCACCTGAGGAAGTCTCCAGGTGTAATGAGTTTTTGTGCCACTGGACCCAGGCTCCCAATGCTGAGAGAGTGGGACTGTCTCTGTGCATCGGCTTTTCCACTTAAATCTCCTTCACGCACAAGTATCTTTGTGCACACTCATCTATCCTAACCCCATCCACCCTCTTCAAGACCTGCGGTGATGGGAGAGTGGAGACTCAACAGGTGGAGGTGACCACTGGCAATTGTCATTCTCGGTCACCGAGAGACTACCACTATACTATTATTAGCCAGACTCCTTGACCTGGTGCCATTTTCCTTTCCTACCCTATGTATTTGCCCTTTCAACCAATCTTAGTGTTGATGTTGATAGGAACCACTTTATTTTAAGTTCTCTGCTCCTTCAGCCTTGACAAACAAGGATTTCTAGTCTTCCATGATGTGTGGGATAACCAGTCCAATCACACGTAATCCCTCAGGGGAATACCATATTTCAGGCATTGCCTGTGAAGTGACTATGTACCTGGAAGTCTCTTCTTGGGGGCACTGTTGGGTTTATTTTCCTCTAAAGAGCTTTCTATGTTTCTTTTCTTTCTTTTTTCTTTTCTTTCTTTTCTTTCTTTGTTTCCTTCTTTCTTCTAATTGTCATTTCATTGGTGCAAAAAACTCCTGGCTAGGCAATTCCCTCTATCACTGAAGATCAGGAACAGTTCTTTGCCTTATAATCTTTTAAAAATATATATATATTATTTAAACATTTTAATTTATTTTAAAATTAATGCTTATTTTCCCTCCCACTCACCATCTCCTCAATTAAAAAAAAAGAAAACAAACAACCTTTATAACAAATATTCATGGTCAAGCCAAACATAACTCTATGTTTTCTCTATCAGAAAATTTAAATTTCACTGAAACTTATCTTAGAGGATTGCTTGACAATAAGAAGTCAAGTATCATACCAAGGACCACACAGCAAGAAAGTCAGAAGTGGGCACTGGAAGGTGGGGCCATGCAATTTCCCACAACACTTAGAGCCTTGTATGTACCATTTAGGGGCAGTTAGTTGGTTCAGTGGATAGGGCACTGGGCTTGGAATCAGAAAGGGCTGAATTTAACTCTGGCCTCAAATACTCAGTGTGTGACCCTGGGCAAGTTGCTTCACTCTGCTTGCCTCAGTTTCCTCATCTATAAAATGAGCTGGAGAAGGGAATGGCAACCCCCTGCAGTATCTTTGCCAAGAAAACCCCAGATGGGGTCACAAAGAGTCAGACAAGACTGAAATGATTAAGTAACAACAAAACTACACTACACTATGCCATTTGTTAAATAAATGAATGGAGTTTCTGATTCTTTGTCTTTTGTGTTGCTTTTTAACTGATATCCCCTCTTCAGTTTTTGCTTCATATCATATTAGCATCTCTAGATCACAGAATTCCCTATTTTCCCCACCCTTCCCATTCTCATTTCCTTTGCTCCTTCTTTAGAAGTCACAGTTCCTGAGTATAATCTCACAGCCCTCTCCCCAGTGGGAGAGTCCCTAGATCAAGAACATTTCAATTAAATAAATTCCTCTTCCTCTGAAGACCATGGAGCCAGACTGGTCTTCCCTTAAGGATAGTTTTATATCAGACTAAGGAAATTTCTGTCCCTGTGTACTCACCCCTATTAATCTCCTGTGTGCCTGTTCCTGCTCAGCCCAAGAATGGTATTCCCCTTTGGATGAAGGTGAGAACATTTGCTCATTCCAACCTGCCAATTTTTGAGCTGTTGTTTGACAGACTCTGACGTCAGGCACATGGCTTGGACAGCTTTTGGGGAGGCATGTCTCCACATAGTTACAGAGGGAAAAGTACTCTTGAAGAGAAAGGAAGGAAGAAAGAAGACAGGAGGGGGAGAAAAAGGGAATTGAGGTTGGAGAGGATAAAGAAAAGAGCTGAGGAAGGGGAAAGTGATTAGAGAAAGAAGTGTGTGTGGAGGGAAATAGTTGCTATAATCCCACCAATTTGTCTTGGAAGAGATCCCCATTTCCCCCAAATTGGAGTGGATCCAATTGGCATTCATTCACCACCCACTCTTTCTTCAACTCCATGTACTATGAATGTTTCCTTCCTCCCACAGCAAGGACTTCCGCAGTACTGGTGGCCTAGAGCTCTGGGAGTGTTTGTAGTGGTGTCTGAGTTACTTCTGGTTGTATAATATCTCCAACCTCCCACCCTTTTCTGAACCCATATACAGGGTAAAAAGGATTACCTGTGCTGGGAAATTAAGGAAAGACAGAACTCCAGGAAAGGAGAGAAAGAAGAAAAGGGAGAGGAGGAGAAAAAGATGGAAGCAGAAATGTAGGTTAAGAGAAAGATAAAGAAAGAGAAAATAGAAGGTGGTTAGAAAAAGGGAAGAGGGTTCTCATAATTGCGGTGCTTGAGAGTATAGAAGCTGGAGGAAGAGAGGGAGCCTCACTCATATCTGGAATGGACAAAGGATGGTTGAATACACACACACACACACACACACACACACACACACACACACACACAGCAGTTGGTGTAGAAATACATTAAATTGGGGCAGCTAGGTGGCTCAGTGGATAGAGAACCAGGAGACTCTCAAGAACCTCTAGCGATGGGAAGTCCTGGGTTCAAATCAAGCCTTAGATACTTCTTATTTGTGTGACCCTGTGTGAGTCAATTAATTTCCATTGCTTAGCCATTACTGCTCTTCTGTCTTGCAACCAACATAAAGTTTTGATTCTAAGACAAAGTTTGATTCTAAGGGTTTTTGTTTTGTTTTGTTTCAAAGAAATACACCAAATTCAACAGGGAAACAAGAAAAGGAATGGTGGTTAAGAAGGAGGATAGTCCTGGGAAGAGATAGTCATAAGGGATAGGAGGGAAGAGAAGGACAAAGGAGGGGAGAGGAGAATCTAAATGGGTGACCATCTGCTGGAGAATGTCTCTACAAACTGTGGTATATGAATGTAATTAAATACTACTATGTCACAATAAATGACCAAAAATTTTTTTTATAATCCTGGGTAGTTACAACTGAGGTAGAATAAAGTGAAAAGAACCTAGATAACAAAGTATCTGAGGATAATAATAATATAAAAAGAAAAAGGTGGAAGAAAAGAAAGGGGAAAACACAAGACTGACTATCCCAAAAGGGTTATTAACCATATTTTATTATTTAGTCTTTTTTTTTTCAGTTGTGTCTAACTCATCCTGATCCCATTTGGGATTTTCTTGGAAAAGATACTGGAGTGGCTTGCCATTTCCTCCTCCAGCTCATACAGATGAAGAAACTGAGGCTGTATGAAATGACTTGCCTTGGTTCACAAAGCTAATAAGTGCCTGAGGCTAGATTTGAACTCAGGAAGATGTGTCTTCTTGACTTCAGGCATCATCTAGCTTGTAGCAACCATATTTATGTTTGAATGATTTTCAGTACCCTATTTGGGCTTTTCATGGCAAAGATACTGGAGTAGTTTGCCATTGCCTTCTCACAGCTCATTTAACAGATGAAGAAACTGAGGCAAACAGGGTGAAGTGATTTGCCCAGAGGCACACAGCTAGTAAGTGCCTGAGACCAGATTTGAATTTAGGAAAATGAGTCCAAATCCAGGGCTCTATCCACAGTACCATATATTTTTAACCATTAACCACATTATTCATGTATTATTTTATAATATAGTTATTTGTTTAGCCATCATGTCCTTGTAACTAGACTCAAAGTCTTCTGAGGTCCCCTACAAGGTGGCTAGAAAGATATGTAGATAGAATGCTGAACCTGCATTCAGAAAGATCTAGATTTGAATCCTGATCTTAATACCTCAGTATTACAGTACCTTAATACCTTAATACCTTAGATACCGCTTGGCAAGTCACTCTACATCTATTGGCTTTTCATCTATAAAATGGGGGTTGGAATTGAGATGAGCTAGGTGTCTTCTAAGATCTCCTCCAGACTCTAAATATATTATTTTATTAGTTAACTATGTGATCCTGGGCAAGTTACTCAACCTTCCTGAACCTTAGTTTCCTCTGCTATAAGATGGAGATAATAAAAGTACCTATCTCAGAATTGCTATGAAGATTAGATGAGATACGTTATTAGTAGAGAGCTCTGGAAACCTTAAAGACCTATATTTGTTGTTTAGTTATTTTTCAATCAAATCAGACACTTCATGACCCCATGTGGTGTTTTCTTTGCAAAGGTACTGGAGCGGTTTTCCATTTCCTTCTCCAGCTTATTTTAGAGATGAGGAAACTGAGGCAAGCAGGATTAAGTGATTTGCCCCACATTACCTACTGAGGCCAAATTTAAACGCAGGAAGATGAGTCTTCTTTACTCCAGGCCAACTAATCCACTGCCTAAAAGCTTATATACCTACCTGCTATTATTACTTGTGCCTCACACAGTACTGGGTCTATAGTAGATACTAAAATTTAATAAGATTGATTGAATTCTACTGTTTTTCCAATTCTGAGTGTTTCTAGTTAAAAATCAGTATGGTAATCCAGAGTTTCTTCATTTATATGTCTAAAGAAATATCACTTGAAATAGATCTAGAACTAGAAGGATCCTGGGGGACCATCTAATCCAATTGCCCACATTTTAGAGACTCCCCAAGAGGCTTGCTTGAGATTACATAGGTAGCCAAAGTCCGACAGAGGATGTGAACTCCGGTTCTCTAATCTCCCGAGTCAAGGCTCTACTGTGCTAAATGTCACTATTGTCCCACTTATATTTGGATACTGGTCTGTATGAATTAGAAGCTGTGGTTCTTTGTGACTGCCATGCCTTAACTTTCTCATAAAGTTTCCCCAAAGTTGCCTCTTTCATCCACCTTGGTGAAAAAGCTTGTGTGATGGCTCAAGTTTCTGAAATCCAGGAGTTATCTTAATGAACAAATCATAAATCCATCCATCTACTCTCTTAGATAGCTCCCTTCTGTCATCAAACCAGAGTGCTTAGCATATGCAGGCAGTCATCAGGGGAGAGGGATCCATGAAGCATTTGGTCCCTGATTTCCAGAAGCCTATAGTCTAGTTGGAAAAGACATATAAACAAAAATATAATATCAGGTGTCATATGCTAAATAAAAAATGAGTACCACAGACAAATTGCTACGGGAATTGAGGAGACAGAATACCCAGAACTAACTCAGTATCCTTGTTGTGGTCTGACACAGACAAAAAAAGGAAGGCAATGGGACTACGGAGTACTATTCCTCTCCCAATGAAGCATTAGTTCAAATGAGATTTGCTGGCCACCATGTTACATTCTTGACATATCACTTTTGATCCAAAAGTCCACTGGAAACATTTAGAAATTCTGTCCTCGAGCTGCAGGATCTCCCTCACTCCCATGTTTGTGCATTTGAAGTTTTTAGTTCAAGCAGGAGACTTTGTTTTGTCTCAATCAAATTTCACCTTATTATATTTGATCATTCTAGCTTGTTGAAATCTTTTAGGATCCTTATTCTGGCACCCAATATTTTGCCTAGCACTCCTAGACATGCCATGAAGCTTTGCTTCCTGTCATCAGAAAATTTCATTAGCATGTCATATATATCAAGTTATTGGTTAAAATATATATGTATGTTAAGCACTACAGGGCCAAGGTCAGATCCTTGATTCACTCTCTTAGAGACTTCTCTCCAAGTTGACATCAGCTCATTCGGGAACACTCTTTGAGACCCATAATTCAGCTAGTCCTTTCCTCACCCCTCCATTCTATTAGTATTTTTTATTTTTCCAAGTTACAAGTAAGAACAATTTTTAACATTTGTTTTCTAAAAATTTGAGTTCCAAATTCTCTCCCTCCTCACCTCTCCCTCTGACTTTTCCTCCTCCCTCCCTAAGACAGAAGCACTTTGATCTGGATCATACTTGTGTGATCATGCAAAACATATTTCCACATTGGTCATATTGTGGAAGATGACTCATAAAAAGCCACAATGAAAATAAAGTGAAAAATAAGATGCTTCCAACTGCATTCAGACTCCATGAGTTCTTCTGTAGACAGATAGCATTTTTTATGAGTCCTTTGAAATTGTCTTGGATTGCTGAGAATAAATGAGTTAATCATCATACAGTACTGTTATTACTGTGTACAATGTGTTCCTGGTTCTGTTTGCGTCACTTTCCATTAGTTCATATAAGTCTTCCCAGATTTTTTTAAAACCATTCTGCTCATCATCTCTGTACAATGGTATTCCATCAAAATCATGTGTCACAACTTGTTTAGCTATTCCCCAATTCATCTGCATCCCCTCAATTTCCAATTCTTTGCCACCACAAAAAGAACTTCCAGAAATATTTTACTTGCTTCCTGGTACAGTCTAATTCAGCACATATGTTTTTTGTTTGTTTGTTTACTATTAGCAAGACCCATGAGCCAGAATTCAAATAGATGGTTTTGAGGGAAACAGTACAGATATGTACAGAGAAAAATAACAATATAAAGTAAGATGTGCTACTCAGAAGACAAAAAGACATTTAAGTGGAACTATCTGGCAGAGAAGGAGAACTACATCTCAGGACGGTGCTTGGGTCTAGAAATGTATATTTTAAAATCATCCAAATTGAGATGAGATAGAAACCATAGAAATAGTGATGTCTCCACAGGACAATGCAGAGTGAGACAAGCAAAGGTACAAAGAATGAGCCCTGAAGATCCAAAAACATATTTTTAAAAAATCATATATTGCATATGGAGACTCTTCCAAGACTTGAATATAATCTTTAAGTTTGTAGGGTCCCTGCTACCCTATCTCCTAATTTCACTAAGAAACTGAAAGCACAGGGTATAATGTGGAACTTTCCCCCCTTTCAATCTCAGAAAATCTGTTTCCTTCTTTTCCCCTCCAAGGGGATGTTCCAAGGATCTTTTTGCCAGGCTACCCCTCTGTGGCTCTGCTTTCCATCCCATCTACTCCGAGATTCCACAGGACCTCCCCATTTCAATGGCATCTTCTCGCTTATCTCTGTAACAGTCAAAGGAATTGAAGTACAACTGGGATTAGATTCCTACAGGTCAAGACAGAAAGGAGCATATTCTGATTCAAGGAATATAAGAGATATGATTGTATCTCCAAGGGACCATTTCACTCCCTTCCTACCCCAAAGAAATCAAAATGTCTCAAAAACGGGAAGAGAAAACATGCCACTCATCCATGACATAGCCTTCATGCCCAAACAGTATCACCCTCATTGCTATAAGGACCAGGGAGGATGTTTGGATTCCAGTATTGGAAATATGTGATCCAGAATGAATTGTAAGTCAGACAAAATGATGAAGGCTGACCCCAGGGTGCTGCAAAGATAGAAGTGAATGAATCTATGCAATCATAGTTTGCATCTTCCTCCTTACCTTTCATTCTCTCTAGGCAGAGTTAAGTTGGCTTCCCCAATCCTTGGGTCCTTTAAGAGCTAGTTTTGTTCTTTACTGAACTTATTTTAAGAGGAAACAGCCCCCGCCAAGATATTGTTCTTTTTGTGTCTTAGAGGTTAAAGGCAAACAAGAGGGCGATATGGTTGAACAAATACACAGGAAAAAAGGCAGATTCTCCTTCTGACTGCTGCAATTTCCCCCCAACTTCAGGCTTAAGTGAACAAAAGAAATTTGACTGATACATATTTTATAGATTCCCAAGTGCAGAGAAGAGTAAGTAAATACAGATCAATAAGTAAACCCAAGGAGCTTAAGACTAGCAAACCTGGTTAGAGAAAGGGAAAGAGAACTAGAATTAGCTCCTTGGAAGACTTGACCTTTAGTGTCTGTTTTCCCTTTGATATTTAGAGGGTCGTTTTAAAGAGACCCTTCCCACATGGATAGGAGCCAAGGTCAGTCAATAGAAAGTCTAGTGGAGGCCTGGAGACCAGTGAAGAGTCTATTGCAACAGGGTAGGGGAGAGGCAATAATGGCTAGAAATAGAAGCTGAGTGGGTCAAAAGAGGGAACATTATGGAGCAGTGGAAGGAAAACTGGATTTCTAGTCAGAGCTCTGGGCTCTTATTTCCTAATTGCTCTAAGCTTCTATTTCTTTATCTATAAACGAGGATGCTAGACTAGATTAGGGGATCCTAACTTGGGGAATATAACACGGAGTGTGAAAAGTATTCCAAAAGTGTTAGGGAAACATGTGTAATTTGGAGAGACAATGGTAGGTGGGCAGAGACATTCCTTAAGAAAAGGAAGGAACATTATAGAGCATATGAAAAAATTGAAAGAGATAGCTGAAAGAATAATTCCTACTGACCAAAATCAAATGAATGAGGTTTGGATGTAAATTCTTTTTTCAAATAAGCAACAGACTCAGTGGAAGATAATTGGTCTTCTCAATAACCAGAGTCTCCCAGTTGCTTTCTAATGAATGATGTTAATTTTTTTATGACTCATCCTAAGGGAGAAACCTATCTGGTTCTTACCATCCCTGCTCATAAGGCTTTAATTCCATTTATAATACCTTGTCTTGGTAAATTAGGATTCTCAGTTCTTCTTTGGGTACATGATACACCACAGAGACATTAAAGGTGCCAGATTTCTCTTCTAAGATGTGATAGTTATTATTGCTGTTCATCCTTCATTTTTTTTAAACCCTTACCTTCCATCTTAGAATCAATATAGTGTATTATTTCCAAGGCAGAAGAGTGGCAAGGGCTAGGCAATGGGGGTTCAGTGACTTGCCCAGGGTCACCCAGCTAGGAAGTGTCTGAGACCAGATTCAAACCTAGGACCTCCCATCATCTGAGTCATCAGCTGTCCCACATCCTACATTTTTGGTCTAAGAAAAGATAGGCTCATATAGAACCCCTCACCTTTTTTTTTTTTTGGTGACAAAAAAGTCTTGCTTATCTTCAAAGGAGATCATTGCTGCTTCCACCATATCTTCCCTGCTGGGCACTGTTTTTCCTGAAATGCACATCCCACATTCTCACATCTCATTATGACCATTTTCAGGTGGACGAGTGTTCTACAGCAGAATCAAGCACTGGACTAACAACATTCTAATTAACTACCTTAAATTTATTTTGTCCTTATTCCACATTTAGGAGCTAGCTCTAACCACGAGCCAATTGTTAAATTTTCTGTGTTAGCACTTACACCTCAGAAACCCTCAAATGCCACATATTGGAGTATGATAATTTTGTTGATCATTTAGGTTTAAGAAAGTGTTAAAAATATAGATTAAATTTAAAAGTTTGTTGTGTGGGCATACCTGTCACTGATCCTTTTGTTAATTATTTACCAGCATATCCCTGTTTGTAATACATTTTATTGTCTTATATATTATTATACATTATATCTTTCTGGATAGAGTACAGGCTCTGGGAGCTGGGACTGATTCATTCTGTGACTAACCCCTCCATCACCTAATATGGTACTTGGCACATTTTCAGCCCTTAATAAATGCTTGTTGATTGATTAATTGATTTTCTAGGGCAGGGGTCAGTACCATTTTTTCCCCCCAGAGAGGAACCATTTTTTATATCGAGTGCCTGGAGATCAATAAAGAGAAGAGAAGTAGAAAATTGTGACCATGTGGGATGAAGGGCCCTGGCTTATCCTTCCAGAGTTTATACAGATGTCCTCTGACTCTTACCAGTCCACTTATTGCTGGTGAAGAAAAGGCCATTTGATTGGCTACTAAGCCAAAATGAATGGAAGATGTGCAAAAGATTATCACGAGGGTTGTTTGACTTCTCATTGGTTGCTTTTGGGTCAGGTGGCAATAACTGCTGTCAGCCTCTGGATGGGGAAAGCCATAAATCACGGATGCTCCCCACCCAGATGGGTATGATGCCATGAGCACATGATCACATGATCACATGGTTTGTTTTTTCTTGTCTTAGGTGAAGGGGCACTGGAGATAGAATGAACTAGACTTTGTGAGCTTTAAATGTAAAAGATTTAAAAGAAAGCTGGGGCAGCTCTGTGGCACAGTGGATAGAGTACCAGTCCTGGAGTTGGCAGGTCCTGGGTTCAAATCTGGTATCAGACCCCAAACAAGTCATTTAACCTTGTCTGCCTAGCCCTCGCCCTTCTCTCTTAGAGTCGTTACTAAGACATAAAGTACGAGTTTTTTAAAAAAAAATTATAAGCGATTGGAGGAGCCAACAGAATTCCAGGAACTGAAGTCTATATTAAAGTTCCCTGACATTGTGACAGCATTGTGGTAAGGCACCAGTGCAACTCCTGAAATACTCTATTGTGCAGGCAATGGAGTGACCTCATCCATCAGCTCTGCCATATTTGGAGGTGAACTTGGGAGAGACAATATTATGTAGGAAGAGTATTAAGTAGGAGCCAACTCTCTTTGGATTGAAGGGGTTGTAGAATGTATAATTGTGTGCTCCTGGCTCAGGGAAATGTTTTTATGTTGATTCTGGCCATCTCTTCGCAGGCAATATGCCTTTGTAAAAGCTAATTGAGACTAATTGGCTCATGATTTGAGCACCCTAAATCATTGGGTCAATCAAGGATAGAGTAGAGATATTAACTATAAATGGGAGTTGATATTGGGGAGGACATTCCAGAATGTGAGCTCAAGCCAACAAAGACACAGACTGACCCTGAGAACTACCTCTGCCACTCTGAGGATGAGATGGAGCCAATCTCACTTTGAGGACCCTACTCATCCATGTGAGTGTGACTTGGGATAAGGACCCTCAGTCTATACAGGGGTAGCTCAGTGGATTGAGAGCTAAGCCCAGAGACAGGAGGCCCTGGATTCAAATCTGACCTCAGGCACTTCCCAGCTGTGTGACCCTGGGTAAGTCACTTAACTCCCATTGTACAGCCCTTATTACTCTTCTGCCTTGGAGCCAATACTCAGTTTTGATTCTAAGATGGAAGGTAAGAGGGTTTTTTTTTTTTAAATCTGGAAATGATGCTTCTTAAAAGTTTTCAGGTCCAGGGGGCAGCTGGGTGGCTCAGTGGATTGAGAGTCAGACCTAGAGATGGGAAGTCCTGGGTTCAAATCTGACCTCAGACACTTTCCAGCTATGCGACCCTGGGCAAGTCACTTGACCTCCATTGCCTAGCCCTTACCACTCTTCTACCTTGGAACCAATACACAGTATTGATCCTATCTAGGGAAAGAACCTTCCTAAAAAGAGAAAATTCCAGGGGTTGCCTTGCTTTTATTGATGAGGAGGCAGAGGGATGCCTCTAATCACGTAGACAATCATGATTGGGTGGTACAGTGGAGGGAACACCTTTTGGGCGTTTAGGACGTAACCGCGCTTTCCCGGGCAAGTCTCTGAACATGTTAATGGACTTGTGTTGGGCAATAGGTCTCGTGATCAGGTCAAGGTTACCTTCACAAACCTTATCGGTAAAGCCTCATGCTTGGAGACACAGTAATAATACAGTCATCTATATTTCATAGATGTGAATATGCTTGGAATGCTACAACTCCAAGATGGAAGGTAAGGGTTTTTAAAAAAAATTTTTTTTTAAAGTTTTCAGGCCCAAAGGGACAAAAAGTTTTGCACTGCTCTTCAAAAAGATATGTAAATTAAGTGAAAATGGGTATGCTATTTTCTCTAGTCCCACTTCTTGGGCTCTTGCTGCTTTCTGGCTCTATTTGTTATTTTCACTAACACCAACCAGGGTGTTGCTATTGAACTGTATACAGTAGAGACAAAGGACAAGTAATAAGTCTTTCATTATCCAATGAACTTGGTACAAGTTTTGAAATAATAAACAATCCTTTCTGGGCCCTTCCTGTGGTCACTGTCCTTGTCAATATACTCTATTTTCCTGTTCAGTTCTAGGGTTCTACCCCCAGGACACTTTTATTCTTTCTTGTTGGTCCCTGACCTCTTGATATTCAGTTTGCAGAATCTTGAGCCACTTTTCTTCACTGGTAAATTTGAAATCCTTTGATGCTTCCATCCTACTTTCTTGTTTGTCCTTATACTTGAGATTTTTCTTCCCTATTCTTGAGATTTATTTCTCTAATCCCTCTACCCCCTCTCCCACACTGGATTTACTCAACCTAAATCATCATCTCATGGAACACTGTAATCCAAACTATCAGAATGCCTCCTTCAGAAAAGCTCTACTTTCATGCTTGTCAGTGGTGGATTCTTGAAGGCTACACCAGAGGCACCAAGCCAGAAAAACTTCAAGGATAGGTCCTGGAATAGATTATAGGCCTGTATTCCAGTGAATAACCTAGTTAAGTGTAGACAGGCTAAGCACTACAAGCTTGGCCACAATAAGGATGTCCAAAGAGATTCATGAAGAAGGCATCAAGGGGCAGCTCGGTAGCACAAAGGATGGAGAACTAGGCTTGGAGTCAGGAGCACTTAGGCATTTGCTAGCTCGGTGGCCATGGGCAAATCACTTAATCCCAATTGCTAGCCCTGGTCACTCTTCTGTCTTAAAATTGATACTGAGACAGACAGTAAGGAGACAGAATATTAGGGTCTCCAGAAGCACTGATGGAGGGAGTACCTAAATTGATGGCATTATTGTTTTGAAATTTTGGAATATTATGAAAATTAGGGATGGAAAAGACCTCAGAGACTGGTTCTACCCTTTCATTTTAGAAGTTAAGAAAGTGAGGCTCAGATAGATTTATCATCTATCTTGATGGGTCCTCTTTTTCTAATGCATCATCACATCTCCTCCCACCCAAACAGAAGACTTCCTCCTTCCCAGGATTTCCTTAGCCGGAATTAGTGCTTTGAGAACTTGAGACCACGTGTTCCTTGATATGAGTCTGGTTTCCAGCAGGAGGGACTTGCCTTTGATTATATCCCCAGCCTTCAGCACAGTACCTGCCATATAGCAGTTGCTTATAAAGGATAGTCAGGTGACTGATTGATTCTTCTACAAATAGGGTCTCTTCAGGCCCAGTAAGGCAGGAGGAAAGTGATATCATCTGAACTCACTGCAGGCCAGAAGGAGAACATGCTTTCTCTTTATGCTCCCAGGAAGAAGGAAGACAGGAGATAACTTCTCTTTGGGAGATGAAGTCCCCCTAAGAACTGGCTATCTTTAAGTATTTGGTGAACTATCAGAAGAAAGGGACTTTGGATTTCTTTTTTCTACTGGATCCCAGAGGGCATCACTTGGATCAATGATTGGATGCTGAAGCGAGGAAGTAATGGAGTCTGTCTGGATGAGGCACCCTTCTCTCCGAAGAGGAAGGGGGAACCATACAGACATTGCTGTTTAATTGTTTCAGTTGTGTCTGACTCTTTGTGATCCTGTTTGGGGGTTTCTTGGCAAAGCTTCTCCAGCTCATTGTACAGATGAAGAAACCGAGGCAAAGAAAGGTTAAGTGACTTGCCCAGGGTCACCCAGCTGGTACAGGTGTCTGAGGCCAGATTGGACTCAGAAAGAGGAGTCTTCCTGATTCCAGGCCCAAAACACTATCTACTGTACCATTTTACTGCTCTGCAAAGCACTTAACATGTATCATTTGAAATAACACAGTTGAGATATAATACATTCATAGATCATAAAATTTAGAGTAGAAAGGAATATTACAGGTCCCAACTATGGACAAATCACTAATGTTAGAGCCTCAGTGTCCTAATCTATAAGATGGGAGTAATTTGTGGTACCAACTTCAAAAGGTTGTTGTATACGTTTAAGTGCTATGCAAATTATTGTGATTGTTTTCATTATTATCTTATTTTCATCTCTTTCAAAGGAGTGCAAAATGACAGATGTGATCCTGGCATAAATAACTATCCTATTATTCTTTTGAATTTAATATTCTATGGATTCTAGATAAAATAACTGTTTTATTTTAACTGAATAGAAGTCTTTGAATCTGAGTTTATCCATCATGATTTTATTGAAAGCATCCTGGGTCTTCCCGTTGTAGACAGGACCAGAGGGCTTTGTGTACCCCCTCTTTCCTGGTGGTTTTGATCCCCTGCTCTAGGTCTCTGTGTTTTGAAACTTTTCACTTTTTGTAACTTGGAGATTTTGAGCATTTGTCATATCAAAAACGCTACTACAACAACAATCAATGGTTGCTACAACAAATATGATGCTTTTCAGTTGCTGTGGATCAGGGTTATGAGCTGCACAGTAGTTCAGTCTGTGTTAAAGGTCTGTCTCCAGTACAGTTTATTGGTTGACTTCTCAAGGTTATTTTAAAGTCTACACCCGTAGCACGGCAACGGGGTGGCATAGTGGATAGAGTGCAGAGCCTTGGGTCAGGAAGGCTCCTCTATGTGAATCCACATCCAGCCTCAGACCCTTCTTACTGTGTAACTCATGGGCAAGTCATTTCATCCCATTTACACCTCAGTTTCCTCATCAGTAAAATGAACTTTGCTGAGAAAACCCCAAATGGGGTCATGAAAAATTGGACTCAACTGAACAACAACACTTTGAAATACAGAAAATTTTCAATTGTTTCTATTGTTTGTATTGTTACCTTTGTGGTCCCTTCCAACTCTCAGGTCCCTTTGTGGTCCCTTCCAACTTTCAGGTCCCTTTGTGGTCCCTTCCAACTCTCAGGTCCCTTTGTGGTCCCTTCCAACTCTAGCCATTGCTCAATACCTGAACCCTCTTGCTTCACCCCAAGGGGAGCAATTTTTACAGATAACAATGCTAATTGCCTAATTCAGGTGCAGCTGAGTTGGAGGACCGAAGCGTTGTCCCAATTTTGCCTGTGAAGTCTAGGGAGAAGAAGATCCCATAAGCGATCACTTATCTCTGTTAGGTACCACCATCCTGCCACTCAGGTATGCAAGTGAGCTTTATCCTTAACTCTTTGCTCTCTATCTCCCCCTCCCCAAGTCCTCTCAATGCCAGCTCAGTTTCTTTTGTATCTGTGTCCTCTTTCTGAGCACTCTAGTAGGCATCCTTAACACTTCTCACAGGGATTATTTTTCAAAAATTAATCGATGCCTTTTGTTTTTTTGGACACCCTGTTTATTCCCAATATACCCTCTCCCACAGACTCTTTGTAATAAAGAACACCCAAACGAATGTCATTTTCAAGACTGATACACCCCCCATGGAACACCCCCCCATTATCCCCTCCTTTTTTACTGGAAGAGGGGTGAATGTTTTACCATCTGTCCTCCACGACTGTGAAATTTACTCTGAGATCAGTATCATAATAGTAATAATAACTAACATTTACAGAGTTCTTTAAGCGTGTCACCTACTTGATCTTCACAATAACCCTCCCTTATTCATTTCCATTGTCCAGTACTGAAATCTCTGCACCACTCCTCATGCCCATCCCACCCACCTGGGCCCAGGGAAATGATTTTGGCAGATAACTCCAAGCAGGTGTCATTATTATCCCCATTTTGCACATAAGGAAACAGAGACTCAGGGAGTCACCCCAGTAGTAGGATTTGAACTCTAGTCTTCTTTACACCAATTCCAGTTCTCTATCTGCTATACCACCTTGCTAGATTTTATTATATTATTTTAGCTATTGTGTATATTGTTTTCTTGGAAGATGTGGAGAAGAGGAAGGGAAAATGGTTCTGATTTCCTTGTTCTCCATCAATTAAGCGCATTCTCATGTTTTTCTTAGTTCCTCAGATTCATTTTTTCTTATGGTACAATCATATGCTACTTCTTTCATGTGCCACAAATTGTTCTGTTGATCCCCAAATGCTTGGACTGTTTACTTGGTCTCCTTGACTTTAGCCTGTCCCTTGTGTAACTCATCTAGTTCACAGATGCCAGATTAATCTTTCAAATGCTTGTTATTTAGTTATTTTTTAATCATGTCTGACTCTTCTTGAACTCATTTGGAGTTTTCATTGCCAAGATACTGGAGTAGCTTGCCATTTCCATCTGTAAAAGTTAAAGGGTCACCAAATCGTAATAAGTAAAATTAAATTATGAGTTTGTTAGTAGCTTTAACAATTTAATTTAATCAAAGTAGAGATAGCAAAGAAAGGGAAATGTAGGAAAGAGGTAGGGAGCAGTTTAGCTAAATAGCCCAAATGCATTCTGATGGAACGAAGTTCACCTCTGACAAAGTTCCAATCTCTAGCCAGAAGTCCACAAGAGTCTTTTCAGCAAGAGTCCCTAGAATAAGTGTCTCCCTTTAGCAAGAGTCACCGGTACAGTAGTGTCTCCAGCAAGAGTGTCACCAATGCAAGAATGTGTGTTCAGATTTCTGGTCAGGCCTTTATAAGCCATTTCCTCCACCTAGTAGCTCTCTCATGTCCTATCTCAGGAACCAACCATAGTTCCTTAATTTGCCTGGCACTACCCACGGGGACACATGCCTGTGGGATCAATTTCCTAATTCTAAGGGTGTGTCTGTACTTCAAGTTCCTTACTATTTACAGCAAGGGTCATGATTGATTACATCAAAGAAAATAAAGGGAGGGTAATTCCCTTTTCACACATCTCCAACTCATTTTACAGATGAGGAAACTGAGGCAAACTGGGTTAAGTGACTTGTGCAGAGTCACACAGCTAATTAATGTCTAGAGTCAGATTTGAACTCACTTAGATGTGTCTTCCTGGCTCAAGGACAGGCACTCTGTCCTTTGTGCAATCTAGCTTCCTTTATCAGAATACATACTGTTCTTCTATCTTGTTTTCTGCTTTAAATCAGTTCAAGAAACATTTATAATTAACCCTACAATGGGCAAGGTACTGAGCTTCAAAGCACTTGTTAATTTTAACTAGATTTTTCCAAGTACAGCAAGAAGGGGAGTAGTAGACAGAGAGCTAGCCTTTCCCTTCCAGAACAACAATTCTGTGAGTTGTTCTCTAGCTCTGACCATTAACAATGAGACCAGCAAAAGGACATAGCCCCTTTGATCTATAATAGAAAGAATATCTCCACTGCAGAGATGGAAGAAAAAGCCTCTCCCACTGACCTGAAAAGGCCAGGGATTTCCATTTCTGTTGGAAAAGGGTAGATCTTGTGTTCTTGTAAGACAAGGTAATGGATGCTTCCCTTTTGTCTTGTATCCTTAGCACCTAGTTTAACATGGAATGCACAGTCAGCTGATGCTTGTTGAATTGAAATATATTGGATTCGTAAGGCACCAAACTGTGGTTTTCTTTTTTAAATATTAATTAATTAATTTAGAATATTTTTCCTTGGTTACATGATTCATATTCTTTCTCTCCCCTCTTCCCTTCCTCCCGGAGCTAACAAGCAATTCCACTGGGTTATACATCTATCATTATTCAAAACCTATTTCCATGTTATTCATATTTGCAATAGAGTGATCTTTTAACATCAAAACCTTAATCATATCCCCATTGAACCACGTGATAGATCATATGTTTGTCTCCTGCATTTCTGCTCCCAAAGTTCTTTCTCTGGATGTGGATAGTCTTCTTTCTCCTAAGTTTCTTAGTGTTGTCCTGGATCTTTGCATTGCTACTAGTAGAAAAATCTGTTGCATTTGACTGTGCCACAATGTTTCAGCTTCTGTGTACAATGTTCTGGTTCTGCATCAATTCCTGAACATCTTTCCAGTTCACATAGAAAGCCTCCATCAATCCTTTCAGCACAGTAGTTCATTATTCCATCACCAACATATACCACAATTTGTTCAGTCATTCCCCAATTGAAGGGCACCCCCTCATTTTCCAATGTTTGGCCACCATAAAGAGCGCAGCTATGAATATTCTTGTACAAGTCTTTTTCCTTATTATCTCTTTGGGGTACAAACCCAGCAGTGCTATGGCTGGATCAAAGGGCAGACAGTCTTTTAACGCCCTTTGGGCATAGTTCTAAATTGCCCTCCAGAACAGTTGGATTAATTAACAGCTCCACCAACAATGCATTAGTGTCCCAATTTTGCTGCACAAATTGTGATTTTCTGAGAATTATTAAAATGTAAAGGTGATCTGGGAGATGTTAAACATTAAGATGTTATTAGCCATTAACAATGATGTTTGAAGAAATATGTCATTCCATGCCTCTGAAAGAGCAAGGCCCAGGGAAGATGAGGGAGACTTAGAACAGGGAAGTTTTTTCTTTTAAAATTTAAATTTATTTGTTTAGTTTTTTACATAAAAATACCCATGTAACTTCCTCCTTCTCTCTCTTCCTTCCATTAGAGAAGACATCATTTTACAAAAAAGATATATGTATATATAAAACTCTGTCTTGCTTATTTCTATTTATCAGTTCTTTCTTAGAAAAAAACAAGGGACATTTTTTCTGAGAGAGTACCTAAGGTGATCATTATAACATTTGCATCTGAAAGAGACCTAATAATAATAATATAATCCAAATTTCTTTAGTTTACAGATAAGGAAACTGAGACCTGACAAGGTTAAGTGATTTGTTCAAGTAGGCACTGCTAGTCAAGGGCAGAATTATGTTCAAGACTCAGTTCTCCTGAGTCTTTTCATCAATCACATCATCCTAACCCCACTATATGAATCCCTCCCTTCATCCCTCCTCCCAGCCTTCCTTCATCTCCTCTATCTAGGCTACAGGGATGGGCAGTCCAATACGTTGGGGATGGGGTGGGGAATATAATTTCTCCAAGCTTCCAAGTTACATCACCAAGAAGGGCAGAAGCATATAGGACAGAGGAAACAGCAGCAGTTTGCAGCAGTCCCCAATGGGTTTTGTTGTGCTTGAATGAGCTTTAATCCTATTGGAAGAATAATCACTCATTAGAAGGACAAATCCATTTTTCCTTGCTCGCTCTAAAGCTGGAAGCAAGGCGCTTGGGCCTTGGGGGGCTTGGTGGGTGGGAAATCTATTTTCCATCTGAGCCCAGCAGTTGCCTGAGAGCTGACTGCTCACTGCACCAGAGTACATTTCCAATACCGTGCCTGTATTTTGCCCAGCACACATCAGTTCCCAATTTTCTCCTGAGTCCTCTGGGGAAATAATTTGCACTTAAAATCTCCGATGCTTTTGTTGGCTAACACAACAGCTGTCCGATCATTTTACGTGTTTGCCCAAGCAAATATGGGAATTCTTTAGGGGGAGGGGCTGTCGCCTGCTCTCCTGGCTTTGTTTGCCAACAGAGGGTGACTGACTACCACTCTTCGTTAAATAAATGTTTTCTTTCTCCCAGAGGTTATTACCGAGCTTCCATTCCAAGCTCTACAGACACCCAGGCTGTTTGCCTTATTGTGGCTGGATGTTCCCAATGCCCAATGCCCGGTACATCCCCACTTTGCAATTCATTAAGGGAAGTCATAGCCTCCTGGGATAGTCAGTGTTAGAATCCCCTACTTTTCTGATAAAAAGACTAGGCTTAGAGAATTGTCCCAGGCTACAAACCAAAATGAGCACACAGAGAACACTCAGGAACCCTGAGCTCTGGAATGACTTTCATAGAAAAGCTTTGTAGCTAGGCCAATGGTATCAACGCCAATAGAAATGGGGACCACTCGCCTGTTGGCAGGAACCCTAAAGGCTACATGCTGAGTCCATTTGAAAATGTACGGTTATCTACTTAAATTTTTAAAATTATCTATTTTTTTCTTTTTATTATATCTTTGATTTATTTTGTTAAATATTTCCCAGTTACATTTTAATCTGCCTTTTGCCGTACTGGGGAGTGTTATGGACTGTGATGGTACTCATCAGGAGATGATTGATGACACTTCTGATCTAGTCCTAGTCTTACACACATGGATTCTCTCTATGGCATAGCATGAAGGAAGGGAGGAAACAAGCCTTTATTGAATGTCTGCTATATGCCAGGCATTGTGCTAAGTACTTTACAAATATTATCTCATTTGATCCTCATAATGACCTGGGGAGGTGGGAGTAGGTACTATTTCTGTCCCCATTTTACAATTGAGGAAATTTAGACAGAGATTAAGTGACTTGTCCAGGGTCACACAGCTAGTATCAGAAGATAATTGGGGGGTGGGGGTGGGGGAGGCAGTTGGATGGCTCTGTGGATGGAGAGCCAGGCTTAGGGATGGGACATATCCTAGGTTCAAATGTGGCCTCAGATACTTCCTAGTTGTGTGACCCTAGTCAAGTCACTTAACCCCCATTGCCTAGCCCTTACTGCTCTTCTGCCTTAAAACCAATACATAGTATTGATTCTAAAATGGAAGGTAAAGGTTAAAAAAAAACAAAAAGATAATTTTGGACTCGAGTCTTCCTAAGTATACCACTTAGCTGCCTCACTTAGCCTATATTTGAAATTTCCGGGGATGGGGAGTCCTTACATGACTGGAGCAAGTCATCAAATCTCTCTGAATCACAGTTTCCTCATCTGTAAAAAGAGGATACCTGCAGGCCTTTCTCTCAGAAGAGTTGATGGAGAAACAAAGGAAGTACTTTGGGAAAATTCAAGCATTCTCTCAATGTCTGTTATGATTATTTCAACCTGAGGAAATTTTTGGACAGCTCTAATTATTAAGAAGTTATTTATTAAATGGAGATTGTTCATTCTAAAGGCTCACTTTGTGTGTGTGTATGTGTGTGTGTGTGTGTGTGTGTGTGTGTGTGTGTGTGTGTGTGTAGGACGGCAGCAGTTTTTATTACTTTCATGAAAAGAGGAAGAAGCCCTAATGGCAAATGCAAATAGAAGGGCCCACTTTTTGCCTATAGAATGGGTTTAGCCCTTGAAAGGTCAGCTACGCAGCTCTTGGGCTGAATCCATGACATATATCATTATGGCTTGCATCTCCTTTTTGATGTATTTGATGTCAAGAGTTTTGGAAAAGTTATTGCCTCAGGGGCAGTGAGGTGGCTTTCTGGATATGGGAGGTCATGGGTTCAAATCTGACCTCAGACACTTTGTAACAGTGTGACCTTGGGCAAGTCACGTAAACCTGACTGCCTGGCTCTTAACACTCTTCTGACTTGGTCCTGATTGATTCTAAGACAGAAGGTAAGAGCTAAAAAAATAAAGAAAATTTCTGCACTTAGATAGGGATCCCCGAAGACAACTGTGGAACAATCTCTGGGTCATGACATGGGAACTTCTATAGGAATATCACATAAAGAAGCTGTCTTGCCCTTGATTTTTCATTATGAACAAATGGTGGCTCAAAGCCTGAGGATTCAAATAAACAATCCATTTAATTAAAATGTATACCTACATCCTTAGGGAAAGGCAATTCCCAAAGGGGTTAAAAAAGTTCAAGAAGATGAAAGTTTGTGCAAAGAGAGTAAACCAGGTCTCCAAGGTGTGTTCCTGGACAAGGTGGGGCATAAACATGGGGAAGGAGGGAGAAGATCAATAGCTCTGGGCCAAAGTCCTAAACACTACTTTTCCCATCGTGCTCCCTGGCAGTTCCCAGGTCAATCCATCTAGGGGCAAAGTGAACTCAGACTTCTGGTTTGCTCCCAAACATCCATCCACGCCCACAACAGTCCCAGGTAGTGTTCATGGAAAAAAGAAAAAAGAAAACCCAGACTCAGATCAGCTCCGGTTTCCCCAGTTCCAACAGTTTGTTGCTTCTTGGCAAAAACACAGAGGGGGATGCCAAGGAGTGTCTAATTACCCCCAACCAATTTCTCTGAAAAAAAGCAAGCAGTTCTGAAGCTACCAGAAGTCTCTTCCTTTTCTATGTCCCTTTCCCCTAGATGGCCAGAGTTGTGAGCTTTAATGAAGTTCAACCTTTTCCTGTTGGGGGCTAGGGAGGAAGGATGTAATACATTCATTGTTGTTACAGGGGCTTTGTTTTTCTTTTTCAATGGAAGGGATGGTGGGCTGAAAAACAAGATTTTTATTAATTGAGAAAAATAAGATTAAATAAAAAATGAAAGTGACTGGCTTTTTAATATCTGAATTAGGGATTAAGGGAGAGCTACCCCCAGAAGAAATGGAAGCATTCGATTTTGCTTTCTGACTTGGTGATTGGCATGGAGAAATACTCGATAAATGCTTGCCTGGTTGAAAAAAACTCATGCACAGCGAGATGTTATAAAGGTAATTTGGGACACCTCTAAGGTATGATTCCCTTTCAAAGAATATTCTCATTTGGTAATGCTTGTATAAATCAGATTGAGTTGCTTGCCAGCTCCGGGAGTTGGGAGGGAAGAAAGAGGAGAGACAATTTGGATCATATAATTTTGGAAAACTTATGTGAAAATTTGTTATTAAAATAAAAAGAATATTCACATTTTAGAGGACAAAGGAAAAAGAGAGGTCAGTGGATTAATCAACAAGCATTGATTTTACTTTTATTTTACTTTATTTTTCAAAAACTCTTATCTTCCACCTTACGATCGCTACAAATATCAGTTACAAGGTAGAAGAGCAATAAGGGTTGGGTAATAGGGGTTAAAGGACTTACCCAGGGTCACACAGCTAGGAAATGTTTGGGGCCAGACTAAATCCAGGACCTCTCATCTCCAGGCCTGGCTCTCTATCCACTGAGCCCTTCAACAAGCATTTATTAAGTGCCTACCATGGGCCAAATCCTATACTAGGTGCTAGAGATACAAAACCAAAAATGAATCAGTCTGCCTTCTGTGTAACCCAGAGGAACAAATGACTGATGATGGAGTTTGAGACACCAAAGGGAAACTATCTTCCAACCTTCCCAGGGCTACCATGTCAACAGCTTCCTCCCAAACACCAGAAAGCAGAACTCTGCTTGCCTCTATTTTGATGTTGATGTAAACTGGATTTGAGATCATACAATGGTTTTTTGAAAGGAAAAAACAACAACAACAACCTACCTTCTCCATTGAACTGCATTCCTGTATTAGCAACAATTTAGGGCAAGGTGTTCAAGGTGAGGCAGAAGGAGAAGGACCTTCTATTGAAATCATTCAAAAACCACTTGTGCTTTTAAAAATAACTCATCTGACTGGGGCAGCTAGGTGGTCCAGTGGATAGAGAGCCAGGTCTGGAAATTGGGAGGTCCTGGGTTCAAATTTGGTCTCAGACATTTCCTAGCTGTGTGACCCTGGGCAGGTCACTTAACCCCAATTGCCTGGCCCTTTCTGCTCTGCTGCCTTAGAATTGATACTAAGACAGAAAGTAAGGGTTTAAAAATATGCACGCGCGCACGTGCACACACACACACACACAAATTTATCTGTCCTCTCTTTTCAATCAAACTATGTTCTTATTGACAACCAGAAAATTTTGGATTACAGGAAATTTTCTTCTTACCTTGGGAGACCTCCACGCAGAAATATATGCTAATGGAAAGAACAATGGACCAGGATTTAGAGGACTTGGGTTTGAATCTCCCTCTGCTACACATGCCTTTTCTCCCTTAGGCAAATCATGTTATTTTTCTGAACCTTATTTTTCCTCATCTGTAAAAAGACGAATTCACTCTTGAGTTCCTTTAAAGCTTCTGTGAGGAGAAAGGAGGCTCTACAAAGGACCTGCAATGAAGACTTGCTTTCATCCCAAGGATTTATCCTCTGTGTTCCTCTCTCTTAGGTGGGCCATAGAATGCAAGAGCTGGAAGGAACCTTAGAGATTTGTCAGTCCAACCTCCCCATGTGACAAATGGGGAAACTAAGGTCATAACTAAGTGGCTAACCCCCAAACATGAACACTGAACCTGTATTTGAAACTTGAGCATCAGCAGAGAAAACCACCCAACCTTGGTTAGAGTCAGTATCCATTGTAAAGTAGAATGTAAAAAGTCCAAGGGCTGCTTGTATATTTCTTTGGAACCCCCCTCCACCACCCCCGGCCCAGTGGAGGCATTCAATAAATACTTGTTGAACAACAAGGTGCCAAGATAACCCCAAGGGACTCATGGGAAAAAACTGCTATCCGCAGCCAAAGAAGGAACTGCTGGAATACGATTGCAGAACAAGGCACGGCATCCTTCACTTTATTTCCTCTATGACTTTTTTTATTGTATGTGTGACATATATCTTGTCACAATATGGTGGCTATGGACATGTATATTGCATGAAAGCACTGACATAACCTATATCAGACCATCTGCTGCCTTGAGGAGGGTGAGGAGAGAATCGGAATCACAAAATGTCAGAAAACAATTGTCAAAAATGTTTTCTACATATAATCAGGAAAAAAGATGAATAAAAACAAACAATACCTGTTGAATGAAGGAAGACCCTGTCACCTCTAAACTAAATAAAGGGGGATTCCTCATGGTTTATTATGGCCTCAATGATATCATAGGGCCAGTGCTTTAGAACTGGAAGGTCGTTGAGACATCCTCCTTCCTCTAGTTGTTGTTGGGTTTTTTTAAAATCTTACAATCAATACTAAGTATAGGTTCTCAGGAAGAAGAATGGTAAGGGCTAAGAAATGGGGGGAGGTCAAGTGACTTGCCCAGGGTCACACAGCTGGTAAGTGCCTCAGGTGGGATTTCAGTCCAGATTGCTCTGATTCTAAATCTAGCTCTCTCTCCACTACTACAACAATGGTGTTGCTTCTCTGAGGAGAGTACAGCTGGTTCCTATCTCCAAGGAATGCTTTGTTCAGTATACTCAGCTGTCTCTTTTTCGGGTTAGATTATCCAGACACCTTTCACTTCAAATTTAATCCACCAAATATTTATTAAGCTTTCACATACAAATCATTGTCCAGTTCTGCATAATTCTTTGTGACCCCATTTGGGATTTTTTCTTGGCAAAGATAATGGAATGGTTTTCCATGGCCTTCTCCAGCTCATTTGACAGATGAGGAAACTGAGGCAAACAGGGTAAGGTGACTTGCCCAGGGGCACCCAGCTCCTAAGTGTCTGAGGCCAGATTTAAAGATGAGTTTTCCTGACTCCAGGCCTGGTTCTCTATTCACTATACCACCTAGCTGCTCTGATCATTATGCCATAGCAGATAGAAGATCTTGGAGCCAAGAAGACTCATGCTCAAGCTTAGCCTCTGACTTTTTTTTTTTTAACTTTTACCTTCCTTCTTAGAATCAATCCTGTACATTGGCTCCAAGGCAGAAGAGAGATAAGAGCTAGGCAATGAGGCTAAGTGACTTACCCAGGGTCACACAGCTAGGAAGTGTCTAAAAACAAGTTTAAACCCAGGTCCTATCATCTCTAGCCCTGGCTCTCCATCCACCGAACCACCTAGCTGCCCCCTGAGCCTCTGATTCTTATTAATTGTGTGACCCTGGGTAAATTGCTTAACCCCTGTGTTAAGGGCTACAGGTATCAGATTTGCAGGAAGCTGAACCTAATTAAAAATCTATTGGGAAATATTTAACAAACTACATTAAAATACTATAAAACTAAAAAATAGCATTGTATTTCATAACTAAGTCAACATACAGTTTGCAGGGACCCTTTGGTAGGGCTTAATGGCCCCATCTCTAATTGATACCCCTGCTCTAGGCACCTCCTAGGATTAGTTAAAAGAGAAGGTATCTGCCTGCACTGGGTAGAGGGAATTTCCTCACCCAGGAGTTCCTTATACCTATGAAATCATGGGTCCAGTCTTCCTTCTGGAAGGTCCAGATGTCCTGATTCAATACATCCAGGTCTGAACCTTCACGGGGAGGGCTTGTCAGTCAATCAACAAACATTTAATTTCCTTCTATGTGCCAGCCACTGCACTAAGTTCCAGGGGTGCAAAGAAAGGCAACCAGTTGTCCTGGCCCTCCAAGAGCTCACAATTTAATGGGAGCAGCTAGAAGAGGATATTGTCTCCAGCAGATTATAAACACTGTTGTTTACTCATGATCTTTAAGAGTTGCTGTCACTGGGGGCAGCTGCGTGACTCAGTGGATTGAGAGCCAGGTCTAGAGATGGGAGGTCCTGGGTTCAAATGTGACCTCAGATACTTCCTAGCTGTGTGACCCTGGGCAAGTCCCTTAATCCTCATTGCTTAGCCCTCACCACTCTTCTGCCTTGGAACCAGTCCATAGTATTCTGAGATGGAAGGGAAGGGTTTAAAAAAAAAAAGAGTTGCTGTCACTAAAAAATATTAATCCTCATGGCCAACATGGTGATGTACCTTCCATAAACTTAACTAGACTGGACCACAGCCAAACAGTCCATCCAGCTCTTGCTTGAGACTTTAGCAGGACCTGCCAAACTTTTAACTCTACTATGGTCCATGCCAACAATTACCTGGCTCTTACTTGTATGCTATTTCCCAAAACTGTAGTTCGGGTTAGTTGCTGGGAACCAGATTTCATTAAATGCCTGACAAATAAAAAAAAGAGCTTGTGGTCTCTTGGCATGGCCTTTGAAAACTCAGGGCCATCTTCACCCCATCACAGGCTTTGGAGGAGGACGATGCCAGGGAAGGCTGTACATTTTTCACACAAATAAGTGTCCTGAAACACACGGTAAGGGGATGAGAGGGGAAAGCGTTTTACTTATTTTCTAATGCTTTCAGGAACTTTGTGACTTTCCTCTGAATGGGATCCAAGATCTTGTTCAGGGGATAATCCAAGCGTAGGCCAAAGGAGAATCCCCAAATAACTGAAAAATTTCCTGTAATGTGGTTTTTGATGTCCTGGCTGAGACAAATTCTGAGAATAACAGGGTCTTTGGTCCTCGCCTGCTTTGTAGCAAGTCATCCTCTTTCTTCACAAAGAAAAACCCAATGTTTCTTCTATTTTTATTCTTCTTTTATTCTTAATGGTAGGGGACTTCCTTTTTTCATTAAGGAATAGCTCCCTAGGAGGATATAACTCTGAGAAGAGTCAAAGCTCTGAGATTGATTCTTTTTTCTTTCTTTCTTTCTTTTTTTTTTTTGCTTTAACTAATACACACACACAATATGACATTTTTGACAGAAGGAAATAAAACCCCCAAAATTCAGTTTTCTACTGAAATAATTTTGGTAACCTTTTGATCGACTCAACTACACACACCTAAAATGAATTCACTTATAAATTGTCATTGATTTAAGTCTTCCAGTTTCTTAAAATTATACTGGAAGAAACTTCCATTTTGAGGTTGGAAAAACAGACAGGCATAATGATTATTGCTATGTCTCATTTTTTTTTAAACCCTTACCTTCCATCTTAGAATTAATACTATGTATTTATTGGTTCCAAGGCAGAAGAGTGTTAAGGGCTAGGCAATGGGGATTAAGTGACTTGCCCAGGGTCACACAGCTAGGAAGTGTCTGAGGTCAGATTTGAACCCAGGACCTCCTGTCTCTAGGCCTAGATCCAACCCCTGAGACACCCAGCTGCCCCATGTTGTGTCTCTTAGAGTACTAAGATGTTAGCAGCGTAGAATGTGGAAGTCAATATATTTAGCACCCTAAAAATCTAATAAAGAAAAAAATGGCGACAGGAGTTTATTATCAACTGCTGAGAATCTAGATACATGAAACCAAAAGCCTGACAAATGATGTGCCTGTTATGTAAGAGATAATAATAGCTGATTTTTATGTAGCACATAAAAATTTCTTTTATACACAAGCACATTTTCAAATAAATATTCTCACTTGATATTCTAGTCTATGAAGTCTCTGGGATTGACCCTTAAGGAAAACCACACCTCTCACTCATCCCCCCACCCAAGCCAACTCCCATCCACTCAATGAGCAATAGTCCCAACCACTGCCATCAGGTTAAAGAGAGGCAGAGATTGGGTGTGAACCTGTTTTGTTCGCAAATTCTTTTTAAAGAAGTCAAAATCCTAGCCAAGTGATTTCTTTTCATTGTCTCAGCTAGGATATATTCAGGCAGGCTTTTCCTGGGTTTTTGGACTGTACTCCAGGGGACCATTCATACTATGTCATCCAATAACAAGCATATATTAAGCAGGATACCTTAATAAGATCTCAAAGTTCAGAGAAAAGCTCCTGATCGTAAGGATTTCATAATTTATCACAGAGACAGGGAAGGCAACAATGTTATCACCAGAAGTAGGGAGTAGAGGAAGAGGACTATATTGGAGAAGACATAGGGTAAATTAAGGGATGTTAGCCAATCTATCCTGGAATTTCCATGTCACAATATAACTAGGGCTCAAAAGAGAAGCCATGCACGTGGATCACCTTGGAGAGAAGGGTCCTGGTGAGAATGAAAAATGGCCTTGGAGGAACTCAATTTGATTTAAATTGAGCAGGAAAGTAAAAGGGTAGGAGTATGAGATCCCATAGTCAGTCTTCTTGTCTTTGATGCAACCATCCGTCCATGGGCTTTTCCTAGTTCTTGGGTCTCTAAGAGCTTAAGACTCATAGTCCCCACCCAGGAAATCTGGGGAAATGTCCATGTGGCTCCTCCATTTGACTGAGACTGACTCCCCCTGGCAAGAACATAGTTCACAATATTATGGTAGAAAGTTTGATTGAAAGGAGAAAGATGAAACAAGGTCCCTTGATAAATAAACATACATATACAGACATTAACCAGTCAAAATATTAATTCTGCTCTTCAAATCTGATCCTGGTGTTCCCTGATGGACGAGATGGAGATGTTGTTATTCACTATTGTTCTCTCTGTGTATTTCACTAGTTTATTAACCAAGGTGAGGACAAGTCTTAAAATGTTCTTCATTTTTTTTAAACTCTTGCCTTCCATCTTGGAATCAATAGTGTGTATTGGTTCCAAGGCAGAAGAGTGGTAAGGGCTAGGCAGTGGGGGTTAAGTGACTTGCCCAGGGCCACACAGCTAGAAGTGTCTGAGGCCAGAGAGGAGCTCACTTTTGAGATACCCCATTCTCCTTCTGAACAGAGCTCCAACATGTAGAGAATTCTTCTTTAAACTGAGTAGAAATCTTCCTCCTTATAACTTGTACTCACTAATTCAATTTTTTTTATACCCTTACTTTCTTAGTAACAATTCTAAGACAGAAGGGCAAGTGCTGGGCAAATAGGACTAAGTGAGTTGCCTAAGGTCATACAGCTAGGGAGTATCTGAGACTAGATTTGAACCAAGAACTTCATGTTCTTCAACATTTATCTCTATTTTTTCCATTAAAAAAGAGGACAAGAATCATCAAAATCCAATTCTTCTCCATATCATCTCCTCTTTTCTTATCCTATCTCTACCAGTGAGTACAATGGCCACTACCAATGCCATTACTACTAAAAGAAGATGGCATAAAGCACTCTAAACTTTGCCTTGCAAAGTGCTGGACAGGAAATATCTTACCAGATCCACATATATATCACCATACAAATCTCTCAGTTTCTCAAGGGGGAAAATGAGATGGAAGAAGAAAAGCTCCATTATCTGCTGCTTAACTCTGGCAGAGGTAGGGAGGTATATGTACATGGTGGGTGATATAGGTTGGAAGAAGATCTAAAGGAGATTTGTAGGACATCTATTTATGAGTCAGGTGGCAATAGTACTTCCAATTGGCTTGCCATTCAAAATAGCCAGAATATTGTGACCACTTCTGGGGAGCATATTTGAAGACAGACATCAACAACGTAGAACACCAAGGAACATGAGGTTGGACCAAATCGAAAGAGAATTTGAGGACATCTCATATGAAGAGCTGATGAAGCAACTTGGACAGTTTTGTCTACCCATGAGAAAGCCAATGGGGAACATGATAGCCTTCTCCAATAAGTATCTGAAGGCATCCATCTTCTAGAAGAGGGATTAGGCTTTTCCTCTTTGGCTCTGGAAGAGCAGAATTAGAATGAATGGGTACAGGAGGCAGCTAGGTGGCTCAGTAGATAGAGAGCCAAGTCTGTAGATTGGGAGGAACTGGGTTCAAATTTGGCCTCAGATACTTCATACCTGTGTGACCCTGGGCAACTCACCTAACCCCATTTGCTGAGTACTTGCCCTTCTGTCTTAGAGTTGTTACCAAGGCAGAAAGCAAAGGTGAAAAAACTAGTACTAGCAAGGACAAGTTACAAGGAGGAAGATTTTGACTCAATATAAGGAAAAACTACCCATTGAAGCTCTGTTCAAAAGGAGAATGGGGTACTTCCAAAGTGAGTTCCTCTCTGGCCTCAGACACTTCCTAGCTATGTGACCCTGGGCAAGTCACTTGACCCCCATTGCCTAGCCCTTACCACTCTTCTGCCATCAATACCCAGTAGTGATTCTAGGATGGAAGTTAAGGGTTTAAAAAATTAAGTGAGCTCCTTCTCCCCAGTGGAGGCTGGATCACCACTTTTCATTGATCATATAGATGGAATTCATGCTTAGAGATTGAATGGATCTGGTGACTTCTGAGACCCCTCTGTGCTCTGAAGTTTTGTTTTCATAACTAAGGGGAAACAGTGCTTTGGGGGATCACCACCTGGCTGAGGCTTTGAGATTAACCTCTCAAGAGCAATTCATGAAGCCTCAAACCTGTGTTCATCATTGTGTGTGTGTGTGTGTGTGTGTGTGTATGTGTGTGTGGTGTATTTACTTGACTTTTAAGTGAAAAGGTAATATTTAGGAACTGAGGAGGAAAGCTTAGATAAGCATTCCCTAGAAGAAAACAAACTCCATCAGGGCAGAGATCATTTTTGCATCTCCCTCAGGGACTAGCACAGTATATGGTACATATTAGGCTCTTAATAAATATCTAATGCATTGAACTGAATTTTCCCAAAGGATGCTCCCATGGCATTTTTACTGGTTTGAAAATTTTTTATTCTACAATGTGCTCACTTTGTAAAACTTTTTTTAAAAGTCACAAAATGACTTCTCTTTCTCTTTCTTTTTCTCCTTCTCTATATCCTCCCTTTTTCTTTCTCTTCTTCCTCCTCTCTTTTTTCCCTCCTCCTTCTTTCCCCCAATTTTCTTTTTTCCTTTTCTCTCCCTGGGTCCTGTTCCTCCCATCTCAGCTTCTTCATTCTCAATGATCTAATTAGTCCCTTCTCCCTTCCCCCCTCCTCTGCAGAACCATCCCATTCAGAGTTTTAGGAGAACTAAGTAGTATGAGGTCAAGAATTTACATATTTTTCTGGTCTGCAATTTGCTTTGGGTTGGAACAGGAAGACTTAGGTGGAGACAGGAAGACCTTTCCATATCCCCTTTAGAAAAGGAGAAAAAAAAAACCACCTTATATGATCCAAAACTCAAGTTCAACCAGACTATTATTTAACAATTAATAGCATTACATGAGATATATAGGCATCATAGTTTACCAACCACTTCCAAATAGTTTTTTTTAAGCTTTTACATTCCATCTTAGAATCAATATGGTATATTGATTGGTTCCAAGGCAGAAGAGTGGTAAGGACTAGGCAATAAGGATTAAGTGACTTGCCCAGGGTCACACAGCTAGAAAGTGTCTGAGGCCAGATTTGAACCCAGTCCTGTCTCCAGGTCTGGTTCTCAATCCACAAAGCTATCGAGCTGTCTCCTAAATATCATTTTATCTGATCCTTATGGCAAAACAGTGGGAGAAGCTGGGCAAACGAGAGTTATAGAATTAGTAATGTAGAATATTTTGAGCTGGGAAGGATCTTCAAATCTCATCCAGTCTAAACTTCACATATCATCTAGTTTCCCTTATCATTTTTGCAAATGAGAAAAATGAGGAACAGAGAAGCGCAGTGATTTCCCCCACATTGCATAGCGAGTTAAAAGAAGATTGGGACTAAAACTGAGGTCTTCTGAGTTCATGATTCTGTCCATCCCACTCTATATACTGCCTCCCCACTAGAACAGAAAGACTCTTCCTCTAGCTTGACTTCAGAGGATACGCAAAGCCTCATCCTTCCTGGTACGATCTCTCTCACATCCCGAATTGTCATTGACTTATCTTCATTCTGCATGTCTTGAAATTGTTGCTATTTCAACCCATTCTTTGGAGTTGGGCCCCTGAAACAAGGGCATTTCTTTCCCCAGAAGGACACAATTAAGATGCCTGGCTGTGGCCTGGAATGAGAGGGAGGCCTCTTGGGTTCTCCTCTAGCCTTCTTATATTAGCTCAAATTAGCTGCTTTTTCTCAAGAAGGAACAAAGAGCCTGACCCATGAGGTAAAGAGATAGCAATAGCTAAAGTTAGGCAAAGGGATGATGTGGGCTTCAAAGTATGAGTAAGGACCACATGAGCCCAGGGGGCTAGAGTAGGGAGCAGAGTAGAAGAGCCAGAACAGGAAAGTATACCAGAGAATGGGAGTACATTAAAAAGAAGTACCTGGAGAAAGGGGTGGGCAAAACATGGGATACACAATGATCAAAACTGGAAAGAAACTTATATAGCACATTTACTCAATGCTATCCCAGGTGGAAGGCCACCATTATGCCTCTCTTCCCCTGTTATTGTTATTCAATCACTTTAGACTCTCTGCAACCCCATTTGGGGTTTTCTTGGCAGAGATACTGGAATGGTTTTCAATTTTCTTCTCCAGTTCATCTTATAGATGAGGAAACTGAGGCAAAGGTGGTTAAGTGATTTACCCAGGGTCACAATAAATGTCTGAGGCTAGATTTGAACTCAGGAAGGTGAGTCTTTCCTTTTCTTTTTCCTTAAAAAAAAAAAAAACCCTTACCTTCAGTCTTAGAATTGATACTAAGTATTGGTTCCAAGGCAGAAGAACAGAAAGGGCTAGACAATAGGGGTTATGTGACTCACCCAGGGTCATATGGCTAGGAAATGTATAAGGTCAAATTTGAACCCAGGATTTACCATGTCTGGGCTTGGTTCTCAATCCACTGAGCCACCTAACTGCCCAGAGATGAGTTTTTCTGAATCTAGGCTCAACTCTATCCACTGTGACACCTAGCCGCCCCAAATTATTGCCATCTCAGGTCAAAAATGACCAGATTGCATTTCTTTTCCTATCTATGAGAGAACTGCCAATAGAGAACTCTGACACCTAAGGTATCAGATTAAAATCATTTGAATCATTCACATCCTAACCATTTACCTTATAATAATTGTATTCTAGAACATTAGAACAATAAGGGACCTTAGATATCATCTAGTTCAGGAATTCTTTTTTGTATGTATCATAGATCTCTGTTAGCAATCTGATGAAGCTTATGATACCCTTCTAAGTGATTTTTTAAAATACCCAATTAAATTGCAATACTTGTCTAAATTCTTTACAAAATCAAGTTTAGAGACTCCCGGTTAAAAAATCCCCTCACAGGTAGAGAAAAGCATCATGGGAATTGCAGTAAAAAGATTTTGGTTCAAATTTTGGTTTTGAATACGGTGTAACCTTGGGTGACACTTTATTTCAACTCTTTCTGGACTCTAGTTTCATAATCTATAAAATGAGATTGATGAGCTAGATTGATAGCCAAAGGTCCTTTCCAGCTCTGAATCTACAATCTTATAATCAAGATGCCTCAGAGAGAATGACAGTGCCTTAGAAGGTGGGTTGTCCTGGTAAATGTTTAACAGTTGGCTTTCTGAAAAGATATGACACACTTTTAAGTTTAATCTGTATTATTATATTTTATCCATCAGTTTCTTTTATAGACAATCAACAAAACAGCAAACGAAGACCTAATTTGTAGCCAGATTCCTGAGTTGTAAATCCTCACATTGAAAATTTAGCAATAGGTTTTTGCAAACTGTTATAGATGGATGGTTCCAGCACACCAGCCTGTTTGGAGGTCAGGGTCTGAGAAGGGGTAAAGGCTATAGGGAACTCAAGGAGAATGAGGAGGTTATGGGAATGGGGTGGAGTTTCCTTATTTGTAAAACGAGGCAATTGGACCAGATGACCTCCAAGGTCCCTTTCAACTTTGTAGATTGTATGATTCGAATAATTGGTCAAGAGGTAACCTCTGAGATAATGGTCTTTCTGTGGCAGGGTGTGAGGAGGGGCGTCATTATTCCAATCATCTAAGGTCACAAACCCAGTTATTTCCCTTTCTCCTCTTCTTTTGGCATCCTGCAAGGGAAAATTGTTGGCACTTCTTGGAAAGAGCTGGGAGAATCCCCACTGCTATGGAGCCAATATCTCCTTTTCCCATCAAAGGAGCTTGAAGTCTCCTGCCTGGACACGCACTGCTGGTGGGGCTCATGGCTATGTTTGGGAAGAATTACTGTCTTTGCCTCTAAGCTCCTGGAAATAAAAAAATCAGCAGATGGGGAATGTTGGGGCCAGTGGCAGAACTCAAGTTTGGGACCGCCCAACTCTTCAAATCAGTAAATCATATCTACCTATGTAAATCATTAAAGAGCAATGCAGTAGGGATTCTTAAAGTGGCGTATCATTCTCATTCCTGACAATTAGGAAAGACAATCAAAAGCAAATTTCCTTCTCTGTTTGGATTCTGAGCTACTATATGGCATGGCGACCTTGGTCTCTTCCTGCCCTTATTCCCTTCTTACCACCCCCACCCCCCCAGAGCTCCCATCAACCCATCAACTCTCCTCAGCCTCCTTTGGGAATAGAGCCATTGCTTTATAGAAGTTTAGTCTATAATGTCGGTGGACCAAGCCTGTAATTATTAAAAATGTGAAATTAAATCCCTTTTGCAAAGTTCTAAAGTCTAGTCATGGCGTCACAGCTTGCTGCATTTTTTCCTTTGCAAGTTAAAAAAAAATTTCAATAGGAAAGGAACAGAAGAAAGCAAGACATTTCTTGGCAAAAAAAAATTTTTAATTACTAAAAAGAGGGAAAAGAATTTTTGAACATCTAGATCATGCTTTGCTGTTATTGTTTAGTCATCTTCGAATGTGTCTGACTCTTTGTGACTCCATTTGGGATTTTCTTGGCAAAGATACTAGAGTGGTTGGCCATATCCTTCTTCAATTCATTTTACAGATGAAGAAATTGAGGCCAGCAGGGAGAAGTGACTTGCCCAGGGTCACCTAGCTAGGGTCTGAGACCAGATTTGAACTCAAGAAGTTGTTTTTCTGATTCCATGCCCAGCACTCACTGCCAACAGATCATGCTAAAACAATGCAAATTTTGGCCTATTCTTATGGAATAGAATGTATACCTCTTTCCGTATATTATTTCATTTGATCCTTGCAACATTGCTGTGAGGTAAGTGCTATTAATGCTGTTTTACAGATGAAGAAACTGAATCTGGGAGAGGTGAAATGATTTGTCCAGGGCCACATATCTAGTGAGTTTAGGCACTTTGAACCCAGACCTTCCTGACTCTAAATTCAACATTCTTTGTTGATTATGACCAAATATAAACTGCCTAGGCCGAAGCTCTCTGCCTCCAACAGCATTCCCCTCATAGCTTATCCACATGGATGAATGGAACAAACATAAAGTGTCTATTCTGTGCTAATCACTTTACAAATATTACGCCATGCTCAGTGGATAGAGAGCTAGGTCTGGAGATGAGAGGTCCTGGGTACAAATCTAGCCTCAGACACTTCCTAGCCATATGACCCTGGGCAAGTCACTTAGCCCAATTGCCTATACTTTACCGCTCTTCTGTAATCAGTATCAGTTGTAAGACAAGCTACAGGTTTAAAAACAAACAACTATTACATCATTTGATTCTCACAATAACTCTGGTAGGTAGATGCTATTATCATTCTCATTTTACATTTGAAGAAACTGAGGCAGACAGAGATTAAACTGTCTTGCCCAGGGTCACAGAGCTAGTAAGTGTCTGAAGCTGAATTTGAACTCAAATTTTCCTGACTGGAGGCCCAGTGTTCCCTCTCTGGCCCCACTTACTAGCAGCCACTAGGCATATCAGTATCAGTCCCATCTCCGCCTTAACTCAGTATTCCTGATCTTCTCCCCACATTTCCATTTTGTCTTCTTGTATCTCAGTTCTTTTGTTAACAACTACCCTTCCTATTAGACCTACATCATCTCTCTAGAAATTACTTTCATATATTTGACATTTACTTATATGTATACGCTGCTCCCTCTCTTCTACCTCTTAGTAGATTGTAAACTTTTTTTTTATTTATTTTTTATTTTTTTTTAAACCCTTACCTTCTGTCTTGGAGTCAATACTGTGTATTGGCTCCAAGGCAGAAGAGTGGTAAGGGCTAGGCAATGGGGGTCAAGTGACTTGCCCAGGGTCACACAGCTGGGAAGTGTCTGAGGTCAGATTTGAACCTAGGATCTCCCGTGTCTAGGCCTGGCTCTCAATCCACTGAGCTACCCAGCTGCCCCCCCAGTAGATTGTAAACTTAATGAGGAAAGGGGCTGTTTGGTTTTATTTTTATCTTTTTGCCTCCTAACACAGTGCCTGACACATAGTAGGTGATTGGTATATGTTTGTGGACCTGCACTGAGCTGCCTCATCTTAGCCCAAATTGTCCTTTTAAGTCAAACTCATTATAAGACTTCCTCCTCATTAAGAAAATAGAATTGAAGAGATGCCCATCAGCTGGGGAATGGCTGAACAAGTTGTGGCATAGGATTGTGATAGAGTACTATTACACAGAAAGAAGTGATGAGCAGGTTAATAAGGAAACAACAACATGGAAAAACCTACATGAACTTATGAAGAGTTAAACAAGGAGAACCAGGAAAATGTTATGTACAGCAACAGAAATTCTGTTTGAAGATTAACTGTGAATATCTACCTCCAGAGAAAGACCTGATAAACAGAAAAGTGCATGACACAGTTTTATATACACATAATGCCTTCTGTAATGCAGAGTGGTCAGGGAGGGAGATATATGGGAACTTTAAAGGAAGGAAGGAAGGAAGGAAGGAAGGAAGGAAGGAAGGAAGGAAGGAAGGAAGGAAGGAAGGAAGGAAGAAAGAAAGAAAGAAAGAAAGAAAGAAAGAAAGAAAGAAAGAAAGAAAGAAAGAAAGAAAGAAAGAAAGAAAGAAAGAAAGAAAGAAAGAAAAGAAGGAAGGAAGAAAGAAAGGAAGAAAGAAAGAAAGAACGAAAGAAAAGAAGGAAGAAAGAAAGAAAGGAAGAAAGAAAGAAAAGAAGGAAGAAGAGAAAGAGAGAAAAAAGGAAAGAAAGAGAAAAAGGAAGAAAGAGAAGAAGGGAAAGAGAGAAAAGAAGGAAAGAGAAAAAGAAAGGAAAGAAGGTAAATAAGGGAAAGAGAGAGAATGGAAAGAGACAAAGAAAGAAAAAAGAAAGAAAGTAGGAAGGAAAGAAGGAAGAAAGGAAGGAAGGAAAATAGATTACAAAGCTTGGTCCTATCAAGTAAAATAATCCTGCTGCCCACTACCTCCCCCCAACTTGCCCCCACCAACATACTTTCAGGTCTATAAGAACAAGTTGTTTCCACTCCAGCTCAACTGGCATTGCTTCAAAATTATACCCTGAGTCTTAATGGATTTGCAGAGAATAAAGGGGAAAGTTGTGGGAGGACAGAAATGGGAGGAATTTATTTGCTGCAAATGAAGCAATTCTATGGTTGATTTTCTCTTTGGAATTTCAGACCCAAAGGAGAGACTGACAGGGTAAAGGTGCCAAAATGTATTGCCCTCTTTCATTCAGTAAAGCTATTCAATTGGAATCAAACCTTCTCAATGAAGTATTGGGGACCTTTCCTTTTACTCCTCCTCCTTCCCTTCTCAATAAATCTGAGCTTTGCCCATCAGAAGCTGAAAGGCAAGCTGACTTCAGGGTCTGTTGCCTCTAATGAATCTGTGCAGCTCAGAGCAGAATGGTCTTTCTCATACAGTTTCAGAGTGAGATTAGCAGCTTGTGTTATGGGGTTTGAGTTCATTTACAAATCCCTTTCATTTTCTTTTGTCAATGGAAAAATCATCTAGGAGGAAATAGAGTGGTGCATGTCAATGCTGGGTACCCCTGGGATGGGTGCTCCAGTTTAGACCAGATAACCCTCTGAAGTCTGATGGCTAGTCTGGAAAAATCTGAAGAGGTCATCCTACCAAGGACCCTGGGACTGCCTGTCTGCCTGTTTCTGCTGATAAGTACATAATGATTTACTTAATTGGATACAGCTTCTAAGGAGGTGACTTTTTGTTTGTGCTTGGGTTTTTTTTTTCCGTTGTATTCTCCATTTAGGAGAAGGAAGCCAATCAAAAGAAAACAAAGAACATATTGGGATTTCATTTGTGAACAGAAAAAAGAAAAAAACATACATACACCCAGCTTCCAGGGAGTTTCCTGCAGGTCACCACTTAATCAACCCTCTATACCTACATCTCCATCACTGAAAAAAAAAATTATCCTGTTGCTATTTCAAATGATGACCTCGTGGGCAAGATAGATTCAGTTATGTTCACCCTATTGAATTTACACTTAAATACTTTGGTCATATAATGAGAAGACAGGCCACAATGGAAAAGACTCTTATGTTGGGAAAGAGATGGATAGTGTCAGGAAAACAATGAACTTGAACTTCGATAGACTTTAAAGAAGATAGAAAGGCGTGATGGGCTGCGGTCCAAGGGATCATGAAGAATTGGACACAACTGAACAGCAAATTATATTTACAAGCGCTGGATTTCCAAGTACAGTAAGGTGGCATTATAAATATGATGGGAATGAAGAAGACTTGAGTTCAAATCCTGCCTTAGATACATATAGGCTGTGTAACCTTCAACAAATCACTTAGATTCCTTCACTCCATACTATTCTATAAAATGGAGATAGCATCTATTTCTCAAGGATGTTGTGAGGATCAAATGAGACAACATATGTATAGCACTTTGCAAACTTTCAAACTTCATTTAAATGCTTGCTATTATCATTACAAAGGTATACACATTTTATAAAGATCATCAATGATCAATATGGAAAGAGATGAGGTGTAGTGGAAAAAATATTGAATTTGTAGTCAAAAGTTCTACTTCCAGGTCATTCTGAGCAAGTCACAATTCCTCATTGAGCCTCAGTACGTTTCAGGAAAGCAGAGAGGAAGGAGGAGAGAGAACCAGCACATGGTGGCAGACAGCTGGCCTTGACACTTGTCACTAGGCTTTAGGAGCTTGCCGCGTCCTTAGTTTCACTTTTATTTCCAGGTCCTTTCCCTTTCACATTTTCTATAGGGAACCAACTAAGAAAGAGGTTGAATATGTTGGGACAGCATGACTTTTTCCCAACACGAAACCTCCTTCAGTGTGGCTTTCTTTGGAAGAGTTTAAGAGCAATTCTTTGAGGAGAAATTATTCGAGATGAATGAATCTCCAACACTTGAAAGAGTCTTGTATTAAGGGCCTATTGCAGAGAGATTCTAGCCTCTAGAACGTGAGCTCCTGGCAATAAGGACTCGTTTTGCCTTTTATGACAGCCCTTAGCAAGCCTGTATAATAAATGTTTGTCGACTATAATTTAGAAGGAAGAACACTGATTCTGGAATCGGAAACTCAATGAACGCCAATTCATTGCTATATGACCTTGGACACATTCCTTTACTACCTCATCTGTAAAACAGAGGATAACGCAGTGTTCTTGCCTACCTAATGAGGTGGACATGAGGGTCAAATTAAATAAGGCATGTAAAGTGAAAGGCAGCATGACTTGGTGGCCAGAGGGTGGTCCTCAGGGGCAGAAAAGCCCGTGTTCAGAGCTTTGTCTCTGATATACATATTATCTTTGTGACCTTGGACAAATCTGTCTGTCAGAGCCTCAGGCATCTTTCTAAGGTTAGAGGTTAAAGACTTACTGTCTGGGAGTTTCTCCACCAGGGAAATAATAGGGCTGGAGCTAATGATATTAATAATAGTAGTAAAGCGCTTTGCAAATTTGGAATTGCTACACAAAAATGTCAGCATTTGAAGAGAAGGTGCCAGCCTGAGTGGTTGGTAGAATCCTTATAGCAATGAAATCGCAGATCCAGTTCTATGTATACTCATGTATGTGTGTGTGGTGCTGGATGGATGTGTATAAATGCACGGGCTTTTGGTCTTCTTCACTTTATATCTATCGATCGATCTCATTATATTTAAGTTGTTATTATCATAGGTTATCTTGCAATAATTACAAAATCAGTGAATCAACCAATCGCACACTTTCTGAAGGAATAGGCTGTGGTTTCCAAGGATACATCAAACCATGGTAACCATACAAGAATTTAGAGCCAATCCAGTCCAACCATCTCATTTTACAGAGGAGAATACCGAGTCACAGAGAGAAGTGGGGGAATTTGGACTAGCTGGCTTCTAAAGAGGTCTAACTGTCTAATTCTATGATGCTTTCCCTAAGGAATCAGAACAGGTTAGGAACAAATCTGGGAAGAAGAGCTAAACCCCATGTTTATACACACACACACACACATCCATAATCAAACACACACAGATGTGAGTAGGCACAGGACTGGATGATCTGTGACTTCTGTGCTGTAGGGACTCTCTCAAGGACTCAAGTTGGTGCCTTCTCTTCGATGTCTTTGAGAACTGTCCAGGGTGCTGAGAGGTTGTGACTTGCCCAGGGACATACAGCCTGTATAGGTCACAGCCAGGAGTTAAATTCCATTCTTCCTGGCTTTGAAAACGATTCTATTATGTCATCCTGCTTTTCATATAAAGCGAATATACACACACATGTACACACATACATAATGTATGTCTGTAAAATCCAGTGGAACAGTTGATAGAGAATTAGACTCAGATAGATCTGGTTCAAGTCCTGCCTCTGTCGCATCCTGTCTAAGTGTTCCTAGGCAAGTTGTCAGACCTCTCAGTCCCTGGGCAAATCTGTAAAATGATTCTCCTTTTAGTCTATTCTCCAATCGATTGTCAAAGTGATACTCTTAAAGCAGAAATCTAATCAGGTCAGCACTTCACCCCCTACCCTCACCCCCAATTTAATAGTGGCTCCCTATCACCTCCAGAATCAAATATGACATCTTCTTTTTGATATTCATAGCCCTTTATAACCTGGTCTTTCTTATGTTTGCAATCTTATACCTTACTACTTGCATGTAGATGAAGTTGGTGATTTAGTGAATTTAGTGCTAGACCTGGGATTAGGAAGATCTAAATTCAAATCTAGCCTCAGATACTTCATACCAATATGACCTTGGACAAGTCACTTAACCTCTATTTTCTTCAGTTTTCTCAACTCTAAATGGAAATTCTAATAGTACCTACATTACAAAACTGCTCTGAGAACCAAATGAGATAATATTTATAAAAAAAAGTACCTAGCACAATACCTGGCATATAGTAGGCATCATATAAATGCTTATTCTCAGGAACAGCTAAATAACACAGTAGATAGAGTACCAAGCCTAGAGTCAGGAGGATCTGAGTTCAAATTTGACCTGAGATACTTCTTAGCTCTGTGACCCTAGACTGTATTAGTGAACCTATGGCACAAGTGCTGGAGGAGTCTGCTCCCTTCTCCCTCTCCACACACACCTGAGGACATTCTTTTTTTTTTAACCCTTTCCTTCCATCTTAGAATCAATACTGTGTATTGGTTCCAAGATAGAAGAGCAGTGAGAGCTAGGCAATGGGGGTTAAATGACTTGCCCAGGGTCATACAGCTAGGAAGTGTCTGAGGCCAAATTTGAACCAAAGACTTTGTCTGTTGGCCTGGTTCTCAATCCACTGAGCCACCCAGCTGCCCCCAAATTTGTTTTATTTTTAATGTGTCAATAATTCTATTTCATGATGATTGGTTGGTTTCCTTTGTAATTTCATCCCAAGAGGAAGCTTGGCCAGCCTGCCAAAGAGCTCCAGGCATTCATAATCCAGAAGCCTAGGGGCTTCCCTTCTCAGCAAGCCGGGTACTTGAGTGGGGATTGGCCTCAAGCCATCCTCACAAAAGGTTTCATGGCCTCTTCTTGGTGATTAACACTAGCGGCATTCTTCCTGTTTCCTCAGTTTGAAACCTGGGAGTCATCCTTGACTTTTCCATCTCCATTACCCTTTGTGTTTAATCAGTCACAGCATCCTGCCAAGTCATCCTTCAAAATGTCTAAAGTCCTTCATGATGTGGCGCCAATCTACCTTTCCAGCCTCGGAATAGATCACTCCCCTTCCCGAATTCTAAGGTCAAATCAAACTGGCTTTCCTGCCATTCCTCACACCAGACACTCCAGCTCCCATTTTTCTTTCTTGGCAACAGGCTCTCCATCACCCCTGGTATCACCCCCACTGCAGGGGATCCCTAACTGGGCTTAGTCCTACCTTCTTGCTCTACCCGACCCCCAGGACTAATGAAGTTCTTTCCACCTCTCCCTCAAGTTGCCTTGAATTTACTTTGTTCATGTATTTTTGTGAATATGTATTGTTTCTCCCTGCACCCGGACAAGATAGAAGCTCTTACTAGGTACTTAATCAAAGCTTTTCCATTAAAGTGGTCGACAGATCCTCACATTACTGCCACCACAAGAGTTTAGGGCTCCATCTTTTCAAACTCGAGAAACTCAATGTGGCATAGCAAAGAGAGTGCTAGACTTGGAATCAAAAGACTTGAGGTTAAGTACCATCTCTGATACTCATTGTGTGACCCTGGGCAAGTCCTCAGACCTCAGTTTCCTTATCTATAAAGTAGTATGTTATTGCAAAAGTAATATTTGTGATACTTGTCTTACAGAGTTGTTGTGAGGATCTAGTGAAGTAATACGTATGATCACCTCTTTTTAAAAACCTTTACCTTCTGTCTTAGAATCATTTCTGTGGGGGGACAGCCGGATGGCTCAGTGGATTGAGAGCCAGACCTAGGTTCAAATCTAACTCAGCTACTTCCTAGCTTTGTGACCCTGGACAAGTCACTTAACCTCAATTACCTAGATCTTAATACGATTTTGCTTTGGAACGGTATTGATTCCAAGATGGAGAAGGGCTTTAAAAAAAAAAAGAATCAATACTGTGTATTACTTCCAAGACAGAAGGGTGGCAAGGCAATAGGTGTTAAATGACTTGCCCAGGGTGAGACAGCTGGGATGTGTGTGGCCACATTTGAACCCAGGACCTAGAGACTTTTTCCACTGGTCCACCTAGCTACCCCTTCTAATATCTTCTTTATGTTGATCTAAATATCAGCTGTTCTTATTGATTCAACCAATAAACATTTATGAAGCACCTACTATGTAGCAGGCACTGTGCAAAGCATATCATCCTTTACAAAGTTCTCCCTGATTCCAGGATTCATCCCAATTCATTATGTAGCCCTACATGTTGGTAAATGTTTAACCACCAGCTCTATGGGGGAGGGGGGAAAGACACAATCTAAAAGTTTAGTCTTCATTGTTAATATTTTCTCTATCACTTTCTTTGTTGTCATTTAGCCATTTCAGTCTGACTCTTTGTGACTACCTTTTTTTCTTGGCAAAGATACTGGAGTCATTTGCCATTTCCTTTTCCAACTTTTGACAGATGGGGAAACTGAGGCAAGTAGGATTAAGTGACTTGCCCAGGGTCACATAGCTAGTAAGTGTCTGGTCTGAACTCATTTAGATAAGTCTTCCTATTTTATGTTCTATCCATTGTGTCACCTGATTTTGTGCATTTGTCAAACTTCTAAGGTGTGGAGACCTTAAAGACTATGGAGTCCAAACTCTTCGTTTTACATGTCAGGAAACTGAGTTCTCAGAGGAGATAAGTGGCACAGACAGTGTGACCAAGCAGTGATTTAAACACAGCTCGTGTCTGCCTCAAAATTCAGGATGAACAGTGTTATAGAGTACTGGGCTTGGGACTCAGCAAAAGGATCTGAATTCAGATCCTACCTCCAAAAACTGACGAGCTGTGTGAGCTCAGTGCCTGACCTATACCAAGCCCCTAATAAATACTTGTTGTAGTTGTTGAACCGGCACAAGTCAGTTGACCTCTGTCAGCCTCAGTTTCCTCACCTGTAAAATGGAGCTAGTAATAGTACCAATCTCTCAGGATTATTATGATTATCAAATAAAATGTAAAAAGTAAAGGGTAAGGCTCTTTGCAAACCTTAAAGTATTAAAATATCATTATTGCTTCAACAAGGGTTTGAACCCCAAATTCTTAACTCCAAATCAAGCACTCTTTCCACCATTTCCTGCTCAGGGTCCAGTTCCTTTTGCACTCTGTACAGAAGGAGGCACATGGTGAGTATTCAGTGAATAGATTACTTTCTCACCTCTCCCTTTTCTGGGTTGTGAGTCAGTCAACAAACATTTGCTAAGCTTTGACAGTGTCCCAAGCACTGTATTAATGGGTGGTGGTAGAAGTATGAAAAAAGGACAGGGGTCCCAGCTTTCATGGAGTTTATGAATTAATGGGTGAAGAAAACACACACAAAAGAGGATCTGAAAGTCAGGGGTCTGGCAGAGGAAAGGTCTTTTCTTCATGCCCTTTCTAACAGAGCTTTGGGGAGGAGTTTTCCACCTAGAACTTAGGGCAGGAACGTCAGGGGAATACTCTCTCTTTGTTATTGCTTGAACTTATAGCCCTAGTCATGGCGCCCAATCCATAGTAGATGCTTTATACAATCTAACCCAATTTAAATAATTACTGAAGTCAACTCAGACCAGTGCTCCTTCCCTTCCTTTAGTGCCCCTCTCTGGGACACTAAGTTATGAATTTGTTTGCATTTTTTTAACACATTGAGAATTTTTCTGTTGTGATGGTGTGTTTTGGGCTTTTGTGCTCTCTTCCCCACTCCCGAATCTCTAGTTTGGCAGAGCAGTTTTTATTATATTAGCTCAGCCTACCCATGACCAATTCGTGTTTTTCAGTTGTTTAGATCTAACTTTATTTGTGCGAAAAGTGTTTTATAGTTATGTTCATATAAGCCCTGTGTTTGTCTTGGCAAATAGATTCCCAAGTATTTTATATTGCTTAGAGTGGTTCTAAATGGAGTTTCTCTTTCTAACTCTTGCTCCTGGACTTTGATGGAAATATATAAAAATGCTGATGATTTCTGTGGTTTTATTTTGTATCCCACAACTTTGCTAAAGTTATTAATGTTTTCAACTAGCTTTTTAGTTGATTCTCTACTATTTTCTAAGTGTGCCATCATGCCATCCACAAAGAGTGATAGTCTAGTTTCCTCTGTGTACTATGGTGGAATAGAAAGAATACTGGGCTTGGGGTAAACAGAAGGGCCAAGGTTCAAGTCTTGCCTAGAAAACCCTTCCTAGCTACATCCCAGGGCCATGGAATCAATTTGAGTCTTAATTTGTTTCTCTGTAAAATAAGGCTTATTTCACTGGAGTGTGGTATGGAAAAGAACGTTTCTGGTATAAAACCACCAATGAAACATGGCCACTCTGGGGGTCTTATAATATAGAAGGGCAAATCAGGACACTGGATTGAAAACTTTCTCATGGAGGAGCATGAAAAGCCTTGGCTTCTGGCCCTGGCTCTTCCTTCATCTCTCTGGGCCTTAGATTCATCTGTAAAGTAAGAGAGAGAGCTGATATACTGGAGGTTCAGAATGAGACAGACATTTCCAGATGTGGCCCATGAGATGATCTGTTTTGTTTGACTCTACTTTATCTTGGGGGCAAGTAAATTAGAGTTTAGGGAGAGAGGAAGGAAAGAAGGAAGAAATGAGGGAGAAAAGGAGAGTGGAAGTAAAGAAGAAAGAAAGAAAAAAGGAAGGAAGGAAGGAAGGAAGGAAGGAAGGAAGGAAGGAAGGAAGGAAGGAAGGAAGGAAGGAAGAGAGGAAGGAAGGAAGGAAGGAAGGAAGGAAGGAAGGAAGGAAGGAAGGAAGGAAGGAAGGAAGGAAGGAAGGAAGAGAGGGAGGGAGGAAGAAAGAAAGAGAAAAAGGAAGGAAGGAAAGAAGGGAGGGAGGAAGGAAGGGAGGGAGGGAGGGAGGGAGGGAGGAAGGAAGGAAAGAGAAGGGGAAGTGAGCACCTATCTTTTAAAAAATAAGATAAAATAAAGGAGTTGCAGAGGGTGGGCAAGATCATCTTTTAGATCCCTCCTAGCTCTAAAGTTATAAGTTTTATAGTTAGAGAGGTACAGGCGTGTGTGTGTGTGTGTGTGTGTGTGTGTGTGTGTGTGTGAGTTTCCACAGTGCCTGTCATTTCTTGCAGAATTCTGGAACACCCCCAAGAAGTTCTGTACTCTGGGTGAAACTCAGTGGCCAGGGACATTTAATATTTGCTTTGCTTAGTGATCCACCCATTGCTCTCTCCACCCTCTCTAGTGGCCAGTTGGATAGATTGTTCAGTGAAGGCTCATTTGTTTTAAACACGAGAGGCAGCATTGCAACGGTGAGGACCTTCTCTAGCAGCTGTCCCATAAATAGTGGCCCCTGAGAACCTGGGAAGAAAGACTGCATAAAAGAGGGAGATCTCAACGCAGTCTGACTGTAGCCAAGATCCTTCACAGATCCTCCAGCTGAACAGATTATCCCATAACATACTCTATATGTCTTAAAGCCTGGCTGCTTTTAGCAATCAAACCTTTCTAGGCTTTCCTGAAATACACTGCTGCCCATTTTATTCCAGTGTTTACCAAAGCATTATCGAGTTTCCATCAGCCATCGCCCAAGGAAACCCAACTCCCATCTCACCAACTTCTCTCTCATACAGGGACACACACGCATACTCCACAGTGCACTTCAACAATAATTCCTTGTGTACCCTCTTCATCCTGTTTACATATAATCAGCTTAGGTCAGCTCTGAGAAACACAGCAGACATTGGGGGAGCAGAAAGAGGTAAAATCAAACATTCTTGTCTCTCATGTGGATAGAGGTTCTTTTTTTTTTAACCCTTGTCTCCCATTTTAGAATTTATAGACATATATTGGTTCCAAGGCAAAAAAGGGATAAGGGCTAGGCAATGGGAATTAAGTGACTTGCCCAGGGTCACACAGCTAGGACGTGTCCGAGACCGCATTCAAATCTAGGACCTGCCCATCTTTAGGCCTGGCTTTCTATCTATAGCTAGGGTTCTTAACATAGGAGTGTATAAACTTTCAAAAACTATATTTTTATCTGGATATAATTTGTTTCCTTTGTCATCCTGAGTATTTTACTTTATGCATTTTTCAACTTTATTCAGGCCAGGTGTGGTGGTGCACATCTGTGCTCTTTGTTCTTGGGGTGGACCAGGCTGGTGGGTCACGTGAGCTTGGCAGTTCTGAGGTACAGCAGGGCTAAAACCCCACCGGATGTCTATATCAAGACCAGTACCAATATGGCAGACTCCAGGGAGTGAGGGGTCTAAGGAAGAGCATATCAACTCAGGTCAGAAGCCAGGCAGGTCAAAACTCCCATTCAGATCAGAAGTCCAGTCTGGGCCAGATGGGGAGACACAGTCTCAAAACAACAAAACCAAAAAGCTCCAAACCAGAATAAAATTCATTATTCGGAGGAGTCCGTAGGCTTTCCCAGATGGATAGAAGAGTATGTGGCACAAGAGAGTGAAGAAACCCATGGCATAGAAGAAGCTGATGCTAGCTGCTGGCTTAGATTGCACCCTGTGGAATTCCATTGTCCATTGTCTAAACTAATCTCTGTCCCATACATTAAACTGTTTTCAGGGCAGTGCAATGGCTCAGTAGATAGAATACGAGGCTGAAGAAGGCTTCAAATGTAGCCTCAGACCCTTCCTAGCTGTGTCTGGACAAGCCACAGATCCCACTGTTCTTCCTTGGAACGGATACTTAGTACTGCTTCTAAGACAAAAGATAAGGGCTAAAAATGTTTTCATTCTACTTTCATATGTGGGAAACCCCACTGGCTGGTCCACTCTGGAAGTGGATGCCATTAAACTAACTCCAGGATTAACAAAGGAAACTGAAAAGGCAATATAACCATAATGGAGCACTTTGCTACTGATTAAGAAAGCAAGCCTTCATGTCCTTTTAAAACAAATGTGGGTGGGGTGCAGCTGGATGGCTCAGTGGATTGAGAGCCAGGCCTAGAGACAGGAGGTCCTGGGTTCAAATCTGGCCTCAGACACTTCCCAGCTGTGTGACCCTGACATTTACTGATCATGGACAACTTATTTCCCCTCAGTTTCTTCAACTGGGAAATGTAGAAGTCTGTCTTCTATGGACTCCTATGGAGTTGTTGGAAGGAGTTCAAATTAAATTGTATACAGGCTGTCCTAAAAGTCTTAGGGCATTTTAAGGCTTAATCAGCTTAAAATTTAACCTTTACTTTCTGTCTTAGGGTGGATACTAAGTATTGGTTCTAAGGCAAGAAACTAGCATTAAGTGACTTTTCCAGGGTCACACACCTAGGACATGTCTGAAGTAAAATTTGAACCCAGCACCTCCTCTCTCCAAGCCTGACTTCAGCTGGTCCTATTAGCTTTAATAAGGTGTGTGTGTGTGTGTGTGTGTGTGTGTGTGTGTGTGTGTGTGTGTGTTGTTCTTAAGTCATTTCATTTATGTCCAACTTTCTGTGATCCCATTTGAGGTTTTCTTGGCAAAGATACTGGAGTGATTTGCATTTCCTTCTCCAGCTCACTTTACAAATGAAGAAACTGAGGCAAACAGGGTTACGAGACTTGCCCAGGGTCACAAAAATAGTAAGTGTCTGAAGCCAAATTTGAATTTAGGAAGATGAATCTTCCTGACTCCCAGCCCATGCCTCTCCACTGTGCCACCCAGCAGCTATTCCTAAGTCTTAGGATAATTTCCCCCCCTTTCTTTCTTTATTTAAAAGTATTTTTCCATGGTTACATGATTCTTGTTGTCTCCCTCCCCTCCTCCCTCCTCCCTCCCACAGCTGACAAGCAATTCCACTGGGTTATACATATATTATCACTAAATACCTGTTTCCATATTATTCATTTTTGCAATAGTCTTTTAAAACCCAAACCCCAAATCCTTTACCTACATAAACAAGCAATCCATCATGTTTTTCTTCTGCATGTCTACTCCCACAGTTCTTTCTCTCAATGTGGACAGCATTCTTTCTCATAAATCTCTTGGGATCATAGGACAGTTTTTCGAGCTTAAAATACCCTAAAGGTTTTGGGACATCCTGTATGGGAAGTAGTTTACAGACTTAAACATTCTATATCATAGCAACTCTGATTACAGTGATGTCAGGCTCTGATTTCGTTAGTACCAGAATTCCTTAGGAAGAAACTCCCTCTACCAAATCCCTCTAAATTATTGTTTGGAGGGACATTTGAAAAATTAAGTGACTTAACCAAGGCCACACAATCAGTGTGTTTCAAATGCAGGACTTTAATTCAGGTCTTTCTGACTTAGACGGTAGCTCTCAGACTACTACTGCCCTCTGCCTCTGTGAAAACTGATTGATGGACTGATGTTGGGGATGGCGGGGGAGGAAGGGGCAGTATCTGGAAACAAGGTAATTAGAAGAAGCATTATGTGCAACCAGAAAACCTGGGATTGTGTCCTGGCCTCAAAATAGCATCCTTGTATGGCCCAAGCTAAGCCATTTTATGTTTTCTTTTCCATAAAAGGAGGACAAGAATATTTACACTAATTACCTTACAAAGTGATAGCGAGGAAAACATTTTGAAAAGTTTAAGTGTCATAGAAAGCATCCTCAAGTTGATCCTGCCATTGCTAGTGGAAAAGGCTCATCTTCAACTTTGCTATGGCTCCCCTCACCAAATCTGTGACTTCTCAAACCAAAACACCCTCTCTGGGCCCTGATTCTCCTTTTTATTTTTCCCCCTATGAGAAAGGGAGCTCAATATAGTAGATAATTAGCCTCAATCAAGATCTGAGTTCATGTCCTGCCCATGTAAAGTGCTGAGTGACCCATCAAATCATATACCTTCTCAGTGTTCTAGTCTAGGCAAATGTCTAAGTCTTCACAGAGGTAGAGAGGTGTATGGGGTGTCTAGGGAGGACCGGTATCTCTGGTGGGAGGGCTTCTTTGGGGTTCACCTCTGACCCAGCTCTCACTTGTGACTGCAAGAAGCTAAAGCATGACCAGCAGCCACAACCCTGGCAAAACCATCTTGGCAGACAGGCTAGACCATGTTAAGGGTAGCCCACAGGGCTCAATCCTGTCCGTAAGTTTGGGAGTGTCTGCTCCACAAATATGAAGACTTTCCCTGGAGGAATGGGTGGTTGAGAATACTTTGTTCCAGTGGCCATGAAGGTGGCTAAAGCAGGCCCTGTGGAGGGCTTAGAGCTTGGTCATATATCACAGATGCCGAGGCCATCCACCGCATTTGCTTCCATTGCCAGCCATTGTGACTTTTGTCCTGTCACTGGACTTCTTGAAGACTTGAAGAGTGAGTGAAGCTGAGAATTTGGTGCAACTCTGCCACACTTAAATCCAATCCACTGAGAATCAAGATAGCAACCTGGGATGTCATTGGTTCTCTGAAAAACAAAAAGGCAAATGACAGAGTCAGGAAAGGTATTATTTGCATTGATAGAGGGAAATTTTTTCAGAAGGAACAAAACATTTATGTAATGATCTTCCCCCCTTTGGCTGTAAATACAGTTCCTTTAGCTACTTTACTTTAATCTTTTTCTTTTTTTTCAAAGTTGTCTTTTTTCTATTCCCTGGCTCTTCTCTGATCCCCAATCCCCTCCTCTCGTTTACTGCCCCTTTCCCATTGAGGTTTTGTTCATTAGTTCCTTCTTCTCTCTTGCTTTTATCTGGTTATCTAATTCTTCTCCATCTTTTTGTCTTCCCCCCTTCAGCTACTCAAGTTGATCCCCCTTTCCTCTCTTCCCCTTTAACTAATTCTGTTCGTGAGTTTATTTTTAATTTCATTTTTTGTGACCCTTTGCAAAAAGGATTTTTCTTGCTCTCCTCATCATCTGTTCTCTTTTTCTGTCTTTCTTTTTCTACTCTAGCACCTCATTCTCTTGATTCCTGATCCCCATAATTGCCTGGTCACAAGAGTCATCTAGCTAGGAAATGTCTGAGATGAGATTTGAACCTAGGACCTTCCATCCCTAGGTCTAGTTCTCAAATCACTGAGCCACCTAGCTGTCTCCTTAATAAACATTTATTAAGCACATATAGTGTGCCAGTACTGGGCTAAGCACTAGAGATGAAGAAGTCATACACAAGTCCATGCTGTCAAGGAGCTCTTAGTCTAATTTGGCCAGACAATAAGCAAACAGCTAGGTAAGAGCAAAACACACACACACACACACACACACACACACACACACACACACACACACATCAACTCAGAAGGAAGGACTCAAAATTGAGGACTGGGAAAAGCTTCTTGCTGAAGGTGAGATTTTAACTGGGACTTGAAGGAAGCCAGGCAAGCCAGGAGGTGGAAAAGACGAGGAAGAGCATTTCAGTCACATGACTGCCAGTGAAAATGGCCAGTCTATCTAGTATCATTGAATTGCAGTCAATCCTTCAGTCAATTGATATTTTTTAAAGTGCCTACTATATGCCAAGCACTGTGCTAAACACTGCAGATTGAAAAAAGAGGCAAAAGACAATCCCTGCCCTCAAGGTGTTTAGTATCAAATGAGGGAGATAGCTGGCAAATACATAGAAACAGATGGGCAGCTTGAGATCAGAAAGATTCATCTTCCTGAGTTCAAATATTACCTCAGACACATACTGACTGTGTGAGTGCAGGCAAGTCACTTAATCCTGTTTGCCTCAGTTTCCTCATCTGTAAAATGAGCTGGAGAGGGGGCAGCTGGGTAGCTCAGTGGATTGAGAGCTAGCCCTAGAGATGGGAGGTCCTAGGTTCATATCTGACCTCAGACACTTCCCAGCTTGTGTGACCCTGGGCAAGTCACTTGACCCCCATTTCCTAGCCCTTACCACTCTTCTGCCTTGGAGCCAATACACAGTATTGACTCCAAGAGGGAAGGAAAGGGTTTAAAAATAAATAAATAAATAAATAAAAATGAGCTGGAGAAGGAAATAGTAAAGCACTCTGGTTTCTGTGCTGAGAAAACCTAAATGGTGTCACAGAGTCAGACAAGCCTGAAAAACTACTGAATGACAAAAATATGCCAGATAAGTAGAAAACAAGAAAGGGAAGGCACTAGAATTAAGGTGGGGTTAGGAAAGTCTTTCTGTAGAAGATGGGATTTTGTTTAGAATTTAAAGAAAACTGGACTTATGTGTGTGGGAGGGGAAGTAAAGTAGAAAAAAAATAGAAAGATAAGAAAGGGCCAGATTATGAAGGGTTTTACATTTAATTCTGGAAGTAATCGGGAGCCACTCTAGTTTTTTAAAAAAGGAGATGACATGGCCAGACTTGAGTTTTAGAAACATTGGTCTGGCAATTGAATGGAGCATTGACTGGAGTGAGGAAAAGTATTGTACTGTCAAATATTTTGCTGAAATCATGTTATACTAATTAGGGCATTTCCTAATCCTCCTATTTTAGTAAACTTGTCAAGAAAAAAAATGAGATAAACATGATAGAAAGAGGGAGTTAATTTGATAATTAATATTGTCCTATCCCACCCAATGTTTGACAGCATTATCCTAGTAGCCCTAATAATAATAACAATAATCATACTCTAGCTGGAAATTGGACAGTCTAACATCCATGTTAATCATGAATATAATGTGATATACAAAATTAACCTGTATCATATCTGCCAGGATTTTAAAAAAATAAAATTTATTGGCAGAGAGTTTCCTTACTAAACTGAGGAAATTGAAGGACTAGACCAAAATAAAAAAAAATTTTTGGATTGATACATTTTTGTGTTTGTTACCCTACAAGTTCTATACTTGGATTATTATAGTCCTGTTTGTTTTCTTTTGTAGGTTCCTTTCAAGAAGTTATGATCAGTGATTTCTTTCTATTTTCTTCATTTTGCCCTCTTTCGGTTTGTGATTTCTTGAAATATGAAACCACAGTTTATTTTTGGAGGGGAGAGGTCTTGGTTTTTAAGAAGTCTTATCTTTACTTGATATGTTTTCCAGATCAGTTTTTTAAAAAATATTTCTTAAATTTTCCTTTTTTTTTTCAATCCTTTGATTTGATTTTTTTATTCTTATTTTTTAGACCCTTACCTTCTGTCTTAGAACCAGTATTGACTTTAAAGCAGAAGAGTGGTGAGGGCTAGGCAATTGGGGTTATGTGACTTGCCCAAGTTCACACAGCTAGGAAGTGCTCTGTCCATTGAGGGTTACATTCCTAGGTACATTCCTACAAACCAAGGTAAGGTTTACCACTGATTGTTCCAAGGTATCAATTTCTTTTCTCCAGATTTATTACATTTTGAGTTATCTTGTTTCATTTTATCTAGATATACTTATAGGCCTTTGGGCTATGATGAGCCTCTGAGGCTCAATTTTGACTGGAAGTGCAGTTATTCTCTTCTTCTGGGTTTATTGCCTGGGCTTCTCTCAGACCTTGGTCTGTTTACTTGTGTTTTCATCTGTTTACTCATATTTCCAGCTTCAGTTTTTTTTTTAAAGTTTATTTGATTTTTTAATTTTTCCCCATGGTTACATGATTCTTGTTATCTCCCTTCCCTCCTCCATCCCCCCTCCCAGAGCTGACAAGCAATTTCACAGGGGTACATTATCATTCAAATTCACAGGGATACATTATCATTCAAATCCTATTTCCATATTATTCATTTTTATAATAGAATAATCTTTTAAAACTCAAATCCCAAATCCTACACCCATATAGTGATAAATCATGTGTTTTCTTCTGGATTTCTACTTCCACAGTTCTTCCCCTGAATGTGGATAGCGTTCTTTCTCATAAGTTCCCCAGAGGGGGAGATACAGAAGAAAAACAACTGCCTGATCACATGGTCTGATGGGGATATGATTGGGGATGTAGACTCTAAATGACCACCCTAGTGCAATTATCAATAATATGGAAATAGGTCTTGATCAATGATACATGTAGAACCCAGTGGAATTGTGCGTCGGCTATGGGGGGGGGGTGAGGAGGGGTGGGAAAGAAAATGAATCATATAACAAAGAAAAATATTCTAAATTAATTAATTAAATAAAATGTTTTAATTTTAAAAAAAAAGAGCGAGAGAGAATTGTCCTGAACCATTGCATTGTTATTAGTAGCAAAGTCTATTACATTTGATCATCCCACAATGTTTCAGTTGCTGTGTATAATGTTCTCCTGGTTCTGCTTATTTCACTCCACATCAGTTCAATTTGTTCAGCCATTCCCCAATTGATGGTTACCCTCTCAGTTTCCATTTTTTTTGCCACCATGAAAAGCACAGCTCTAAATATTTTTGTATAAACAGAACCTTTCTCATTTTTTTTTAACATCTCTTTGAGATACAAACCTAGTAGTCGTATTGTAGGATCAAAGGACATACATTCTTTTATAGCTCTTTGGGCATAATTCCTCATCCAGCCTCAATTTCTTGATTGGAGGCTTATGCTTAGGTCACATTCCAATAGCATAATCAGAAATGATGTGAGTGGATAGGCCTATCTTTACCTTGAGTACATTGACTCTGGGGAGGCCCTGCCTTCTGCAGGAATTTTCCAGCCTTGTTTCTTACTGTTGATCAGGACCTAACTATTTGGATGCTATTCTGGCCCTTTCTTCCTCAATGGCTGGGCTCCTGGATTGTCCCATGCTGGGAGATGTTATGGCCTAGTCTCCTATAGTGATTGGGCCCCTGGATCACCTTGAGATGGCCCTATGTCCTGATGTGGAACTGAGTTGCTTCATACTTTGTTGCATATTCTGGCTTATTTCCAATCAAGACTGCTAAAAGATTATGACAATCTTTTATGTGCAATCCTGGTCTGGATGGAGGAGATGATTCTTCCTAGTTGTAAGGATGGGTGCATGGGAGGATTTCTGGAATCCTGACGTCAGGCTGAGAGAAAGTGTCAGTTGGAGAGCCAAGGATTTTGGGAAGGAAAATGACCTAAGAAAGATCTGGATGGAATTGGGGGACTTCAGAGCTGAGTCCTTGTTCTGAGGCTGGGGATTTCATTGAAAGCCACCTGAGACAATCTGGTTCCTACATTCAAGCTCCCTAGAGATCCTTCTTCAATCTGATTTCTCTAACCACCTCTTAACTGAGAAGAAGATATCTCAAACCCAAAAGGGGGCTGTGGACTCTTGGGGGAGAGTGCCCAGCTCCCTTGCCCTTCCAATCTCCTAGCATCTGTTTCCTTTCTCCTAGCACCTGTTTCCTTGTACTTTCTTTAGGCTAGACAGATACATAAATTAATAGTGGGATTGTTTAGTTGGGTATATGGGTAGGAGAAACTTGAATGTGTGATATCACGCTATTCAGGCCAAGGACTGAATAGGAAACATTAGGGTGACCAATCTCCACTTTCCTTCACCCAGTTTACCTAAAGATCCTCCATTAAAACCTTATAAAGCAGTCATATTTGATAAGCCTCTTGATATAGTCTTGAAAGGGTATATGATTCAAGAACAATAGAGAGTCATCTGAGTCAATCCCCTCTGAGGCAAAGCCCCTGCTGGGGTTTGCCTCTAGATCCTTTCTGTGGGAGAACTGAGGACATCCTTAAGTTTAGTTGATAGGGGAAACCTGTCTTCAATTCCCCATCAGCCATTTCCTAAGGGAACCCAGTGCTGCATCTGACAACTACCTCCCTCAGGAAGAGAGAGGAAGACAGAAGCTAGCTCCAATTTAGCTTTGGCTCTCTCTCTTGTATACTGATCCTTCAGAAACTCTCTCCAAACTCCACTGATACACCATCACAATCAGTGGAGAGAACCTTTATTTTTACTCAAGGAACCATCATTTTTACATAGTTTTTCTTGATTCTTTGGTTCCTTTCAGTATATTTCTAGAATTTTACTAAAGGATTTGTATTTGTAAGGGATCTAGGCTCAATTAGGTTCTAACATGCCACCATCTTCCCATAATCTTTGATGCATTTTGTTTTTAAGTCATAGTCACTTCTGGAAATGACACTCTTCTTCCTTAAATGGAACCATCTCATAACAAAGAAAATTAAGTCGAAGACACCTGAATGACATTATCTGCCTTTCCTTTTAAGGATATCTTCATATATTCTATTTCTCGTATGTGTACAAATTTGCTCATACTTTGATTTTCCCTTTAGAATGTAAGTTCCTTGAGGGCAGGACTATCTGGCATGCTTGTTTTTACTTCTCAGTGCTTAGTACAATACTGGCAAAGAATGAGCACTTATTAATGCTCTCTCTCTCTCTCTCTCTCTCTCTCTCTCTCTCTCTCTCTCTCTCTCTCTCTTTCTCAGGGAGAATGCTGATACCACTTATCACCAGATGATAATAATAATAATGCCTTACATGTATATGGTGCTTTAAGGTTTAAAAAGCATTTTACATTATTATTTCATCTTATCTTTACAATAACCATAGGAGAAAGATGCTATTAGTATCCTTATTATACAGATAAGGAAAAAGAATGAAAGAGTCAAATAGCATTAATTAAGGACCCACTATGTGTCAATCACTGAGCCTTTAAGCACTGAAGATATGAAGAGTGACTAAACAGTTCCTACTCCCAAGAAACTCAAGGTTTAAATGGAGAAGACAGAATAAAACTAACTACTTATGAACAAGAAATATACAGAATAATCTGTGTATCTGTCATGGGTTATTTATCATCAGTTAATTATAATGGCTAATGTTTTACAACAACAAATAAGATTTTAAAATAATTATTCAATTATTATTTCATTTTAGTTTTACAATAATCCTAGGAGTCAGACAGTGATTGATCCAGGGCCACACAGCTAGTCAATATCTGGGTTAAGATTTGAACTCAGATTTTCCTTTAGGTCCACCACTATATCCATTGTACCATGTAGGCACTTCAGTTAACCTTAGAGTAGCTGTTTGCACAATGGGAAGACAGTAGTGTAGTTCTACTTAACACTTAATCCCTTTGCAACTCTGAGATTCAAAGGCTGATGTTATAAAAATGCCCTTATTTTTTTTTAAATACATTTTATTTGATCATTTCCAAGCATTATTCGTTAAAGACATAGATCATTTTCTTTTCCTCCCCCCACCCCCCATAGCCGACACGTAAATCCACTGGGCATTAGATGTTTTCTTGATTTGAACCCATTGCTTTGTTGATAATATTTGCATTAGAGTGTTCTTTTAGAGTCTCTCCTCTGTCATGTCCCCTCAACCGCTGTATTCAGGCAGTTGCTTTTCCTCGGTGTTTCCACTCCCATAGTTTATCCTTTGCTTATGAATAGTGTTTTTTTTCTCCTGGATCCCTGCAAATTGTTCAGGGCCATTACACCGCCATTAATGGAGATGTCCATTACGTTCGATTATACCACAGTGTATTAGTCTCTGTGTACAATGTTCTCCTGGTTCTGCTCCTCTCGCTCTGCATCACTTCCTGGAGGTTGTTCCAGTCTCCATGGAACTCCTCCACTTTATTATTCCTTTTAGCACAATAGTATTCCATCACCAACATATACCACAATTTGCTCAGCCATTCCCCAATTGATGGGCATCCCCTAAAAATGCCCTTATTTTTAATAATATTTACTTAAAGGAGAGGGCAAATGGGGAAGGATGGTTCAGAATAGTAGATCATGGCACCAGAAGGGATCTCTAAGGACATCTTTTAATCCAACTTTTCATTTTTTATACAAGAAAACTGAGGTTTTGGAAAGCTATGTGACTCCTTCACAGGAGTAGTGTCACATAAGTAGTGTCAGAGGTAGGATCTGAATTAGTCTTCTATTCAAAGATATTTTATTTTTCCAATTACATGTAATAACAATTTTCCATAAATGTTTTCCAAAATTATAAATTCAAATTGTTTCCCCTCCCTTTTCCTGGAGATGGCAAGTAATTTGATCTAGATTTTACATGTATTATCATGCAAAACATATTTCCATATTGATCATTGTTGTAAGAGAATAACCAAAGCTGTTTTAAACCAAAAAGACAAAATAAAACTGTTAATAAACTAATATAAAAGACAGTATACTTTGATCTGCATTCCAACTCCAACAGTTCTTTCTCTGGAGGTGGATAGCATTGTCATAAATCCTTCAGAATTGTCCCAGATCATTGCATTGCCAATAAAAGTGAAATCTATCACAGTTGATCATTCCACAATATTGCTGTCACTGTGTACAATGTTCTCCTGGTTCTGCTTGTTTCACTTTGCATCAGTCCATAAAGGTCTTTCCAGCTCTTTCTGAAATCATCCAATTTATCATTCCTTACAGCACAATAGGATTCCACCACCATTATATACAACAATTTGTTCAGTCATTCCCCAATTGAAGGGCATCCCTTAAATTTCCATGAATTAAGGTCTCCTGACTCAGGACATTGCTCTTTCTACTGGGTCACACTGCTTCTCCTGCCCATTAACACTGATATTTTCTTTACACCTTTCCTTGGTGAAGAGATGCTATATTCCCAGGCTCCTTGTTTTTCTTTCTTTGCAAAAAAATTTTCAGAGCTTTTTCTCTAGCTCCTCTCTCCTATACAAGTTTCAGGAGTACATCTCCAACTGCCTCTGAGGAATTTTCACTTACAGATCTCACTTCTAATTAAATATGTCTGGGGGGCAGCTGGGTAGCTCAGTGGATTGAGAGCCAGGCCTAGAGACGTGAGGTCCTGGGTTCAAATGTGACCTCAGACATTTCCCAGCTGTGTGACCTTGGGCAAGTCACTTGACCCTCATTGCGTAGCCCTTACCACTCTTTTGCCTTGGAACCAATACACAGTATTCCAAGATGGAAGGTAAGGGTTTAAAAAAAAATGTCCCCAGCTCAGTAAATGTGTTATATTCCTTCCTAACCCAGTTGCCTTTCTGCAATTTCTCTTCCTCAAATTCATGGCTATTCTCTCAGGTAACCAGATTAAAATATTTCTAGTCATTGCAATGTAATAAAAAGATCCTGAGACTTGGAATCAAGAGAACTTGTTACTAGACCATCTTTAGGTAACCGTCAAAGTGATCACCTAAAATATTTCCCTTTAAAAAAAAAAAACACTGTCTTAGTATAATTTCTAAGACAGAAGAGTGGCAAGGTCTAAGCAATTGGGGCTAAGTAACTTGCCCAGGTCACACAGGTAGGAAATATCTGAGGCCAGATTTGATTCCATGTCCTTCTTACTCTAGACCTGACACTATTTCCCTTCTTAACCCCCATTTAGCTCAAGATCAAGAGACTGTATTTACTGAGTTTTCCTTAACCAAAAATGAATGAATGAATGAAAGTTCCATGTTGTCAGTAGTCTAGCTGTAGGATTTTAGAATTACATTCTTAAAACTCCTCATATTTTAGTTAATAGCCACCTAGAGAGTTGCTCTGAGGGTCTTACATATTTATGCTTCCAGAGTGGATTTGGCTTTTATCGCCTCTTAAAATGAGTAATCAAATGGCGTTTGCATTTCCCTTATGCCTTTGTGTGGATATGGGCACTCCAGGTCATGTGCAACCTGATTCTGAAGACAGAGGACCTGGGTTCAAATTCCACATCTCATTCCTAGTCCTTTGGGACTTTGAACAAGTTACTTAATCTCTCTGGGTCTTACCTCTTTGGTAAAATTAAATGGAATTAAACTAAGTTTACATGGTTTAAAGAAAATAAAATTGAGTTTCCTCAAATGTAAAACTAAATGGCTAGAAGAGATGACCTCTGAAGTTTCTTCTAGTCTTCTGCATTTGGATCCTTTGCTTGGCTATTTAATCTTTGGGTGACTTTGGTCAGAAGCAATGGAAAGAGACCCGAGAGTCTTCCAATCTCTGGTTTTATCCCCTCCTTTGATACTTTCTACATTTGTGACCTTGGACAAGTCACTCTCCTCTGTAAAATGACAGAGCTGTGTGAAATGACCTCCTCTGTCACTTTCAGATTTAGCTTTAGGATTCTAAGTTGCTTTTTTGTTTCACAATTTAGTTTTCTCACATAAAATAAAAGCTGGACTATGAGATAATCATTAAGATACTTTCTCAGTCTAAATCAGCTTTTCCTTTTCCTTTTCTTTTATTCTCTAGATATAGTCACTAAATCTTATCCATTCTTTCATTGAAATTCCATCCCTTCTTCCATCTTCCTATGACTAGTTTAAACCGGGCCTTCATTCCTTTTCAACAGCTAGATGGTGCAGCAAAGAGTGCTGGGCCTGGAGTTGGGAAGACCTAAGTTAAAATCTGGACTCAGATATTTTACCAGTCCTGTGACTTTGAACTCACTTAACCCTGTTTGCCTCGGTTTCTTCACCTGTAAAATGAGCTGGAGAAGAAAGGGGGAAGAAACTAGTATCTTTGCTAAGAAAACCTCAAAAGGGGACATACAGAGTCAGATATGACTGAAAACAACTAAATAACAATACAATTAAGTTACATTCTTCAATTAATTTCACAGACTTTGGGGGAAAACACTCTTCTTATTGCAAACAAGTTATCAATAAACAAACATTTCAACATACCAAGAATAACTAGAAAAAAGATTATTTAAAAAAACTGTGAACTTTTGTTAACTTGAATGAATCACTATGGCAGAGAAGAGAAGAAGGCTTAAGGGATTGCCACTTCCCTCTCCTTAAAAGCCCCCTCCTTTGGGGACTCATACCTGTGTTCTAAATGGTTTCAGTCCTAGCGTAGCCTTGACCTTCATTAAGAAGGCTTGTTAATTCAGTCCATTTTCCTACTCACTGTTGTAGGGAAGAATAGAGACTCCTTAAACTGGTATTCAAGGCTTTTTGACGGACTTCTTTAATTATACCACCAAACACCACCTACTTTACAATGTGGCCAAAATGGAATACTTTTATTGTATCTGCTTTCCTTCTTCTCTTTGTTCACTTTGTTACAATCTGACTTCTGATGTCATCATTTCACTGAAACTTCTCTCTCCAAAGTTACAAGTAGTATCTCTAATTTTTCTAAGTCTCTGTGAGGGGACTTGGGTCCCTTTTCTTTGGCTTGTTATAACCCCACACAAGCAACTGAGAGGGGAAAATTGCTTAAGTTGTGGCTCACAAAAAAGGTACTCAATTCACAGTATGAATCAGTTATTGAAGAAGTATTTATTTTCTACACACAACAAAAAATGCTAAAAGTTACAAAAGTCTCACAATAGACATCGCTAGTATAACAAAATGAAATGTTATAATTTAACATATAACTATTATTAAGGAGCCTGGTACTTCAAATTCAGGACATGAACCCAAGAATACTGTTTGTGGGAACACTGAATTCTCAAGGTAACATCTCACCTCGCCTCTGCACTGTCCAAGCAGTTCTTAGTCATCCCCTTGCTGGTGGTCCTCTTCTTTGGTGATGAAACTCCCCTCACCATCAGTCACCTGTGCCAGATGGACACTCTCGAACCCACAAAATAACCTCCAAGTCAGGATATGTCCATTTTGAAGCTAGTGTTCAATCACTTTTAAGGAAAAGAAATAGATAAAGTTGGAGAAGCAGCTAGGGCCCAGGCACATGCTGGCTTAGTGAAGTTCATCTACTCTGGCTCTCACATGAGAATGGTTGCCATGATCCTGGGATGGAGAAAAGCCAGCCCATTTCTCCATCCCTCAATGGAAGTCACAGAGTTTCATGGTACCATCTAGGGAATGAAATGAAGAGAACGAGCCTCAGTGGTCATCCTGTATTAGAAACCCACAGAGTCGTTGCCTCAAGGGCTTTATCATCTCAAGGTTCCTTTGTCCTTCAGCACTGAGTCACACATATGAGGGCATCATACCCAACCTGCCCAAATGCTGAGCTAAACATATATAGAATCAGGAAAAGTAATTAGTTTGTAGTCCCTTCTGCACTTTTCCTTTTGTCTATTTCAAAAAGTGTTTTACTGAGGGGCAGCCAGGTTGCACTGTGGATAGAGCACCAGGCCTGAAATCAAGAAGGACCTGGCTTCAAATCTGGTTTCAGATACTTCCTAGCTATGTGACTCTGGGCAAGTCTTTTTAGCCTTACTTCCCTACCCTTGTCATGCTCTCTTAGAGTTGTTACTAAGCCAGGAAGGAAGAAAGGAGGGAAGAAAGAAAGGAAGGAAGGAAGGAAGGAAAGAAAGAAAGAAGAAAGGAAGTGTAATGTAGAGGAGAAAAAATGGGAAAAGTCTGCTGCAGAGCTGGAGAAGCCAGAACTGCAGAAGTTGTCAATCAAGATGGACATTCTAAATAGAATGGGGACCAGGAAGGATCATTGAAAAAGGAAGAGGCAAACTGAAAAACTTGGTCTCTTGCCCTTGGGACAGAAAGGAGGAAGGATAAAAGTCCTGCCCTCTGGTTTCTCTCTACTAGACTACAGTGACCGAATCTTCAAACTGTTGACCATTTTCCCAAATCTGAACTCTATTCCACCATCCTCCAACTTAGGAATTGTTTTAGTATTAGGGAAACCTCAAACCCTCTCTCCCTTCAACTTCTTACCTTTCCCCTTCTCCCAAATAAACCCCCTTACTTAACCTTAGAAAAGAGAGAGAGTGCTTTGTTTGATATACCAAGATACTCACTTTGAGCTGACTTCAGTGCTCCTCACAGAAAAATCAACTAAGCTGAGGGAGAGGAAGGGAAGAGGGAGGTAGGACAGGGAGGGTGAAGGGAGGACATTGGTAGATCTGATCTTGAATTATCATTTCCTGCTTACAGAAGGAAGGAAGGAAGGAAGGAAGGAAGGAAGGAAGGAAGGAAGGAAGGAAGGAAGGAAGGAAGGAAGGAAGGAAGGAAGAAGACTTGGAGACAGAAGTTTCAGAAGTTTCAGTGGAATGACAAAGTTAGAAGCTGGATTGTAACAGAGTGTATAAAGAGAGAAAGGAAAGCATATACAATAAAAGTATTCCATTTTGGTCACAGTATAAAGTGTGTAGAGATCGGTAGTGTAATTAAAGATTCAAAGTAGATTGAAGAGCCTTGAATGCCAATTTAAGGAGTCTCAACAACATTCCCTACAATAGTGAGTGGAAAAATAGCAGTGAACTATTCCCTACAGAGTACCTGGCCACACCTCCAGAGGTATTCAATACTTGTTTACAGAATGACAGGGAAATGAGTTGAGTTATTGTCTGACATTTCTGTGACTCAAATATGCAAAAGTTATAGCACAGGAAGTCTTGTTAATCAAAGGCTCAAGTTATACACCTGTGGACCTCTGTAAAGGCCAGAAGTATTTGTAAAAAATTAAGAGATTTTTTCTGCCTATGAAAGGATAATATTTTCTTATTGGACTTAGGAAGTGATGGAATCAAAGGGGTGTGGGCCCATAGGGCAGGGCTTGAACAGCTGAACAGATTTCAAAACATGTAATTGCTCAGCACAGATTTTCAGGTTAATGTGTAATCCTCAGGCCTGACCGGTGACTCTGTGCTTAAATCAATAAAAGAAGGGATGATATATACTGGAAGAGATATAGTAGGATACTCTTTTAGATTTAGGTGGTAGCATTGCATTGCATTATTTTTAAAATTATATATGTATATACACACATATTAAATATACATATATATGGGAATCAGTGCCAAAAGATTTGACCTCTAATTGAGATGTCCAATGGAAGGAAGGAAGGAAAAGGAAGGAAGGAAGGAAAAGAGGGAGACTGGGAGAAAGGGAGGAAGGAAGAAAGAAACTGAAAGAGGGAGAGAGAAAAGAAAGAAGGGAGGGAGGTAGAAGGGAAAGAAAGAAGAGAATAAAGAAAGAAAGGGAGAGATGGAGTGAGAAAAAGAAGGGAGGGAAGGAGAAAGGCAAGAAAGGAGAAAAGGAAGGAAGAAAGGAAAGAAGAGATGGAGGAGAATGGGAAGAAAGGAAGGAGGGAGAAAGGAGGAAGAAGGGAGGGGAGAGATGTGGGGAAGGAGAGAAGAAGAGAGAGGGCAAAAGAGATAAAAGAAAAGTGAGAGGAAGAGAGAAACAGAAAGATAGATCAGAGAGATAGATATTTGGTGATTTATGGTTTTTTTCCCTCTTATACCCCAACAACACCTGAAGTCAGATTGACCTCTAGGTTCTCCCTTTGGTCATAATCCCCAACTGTTTCTAGTCAAGGTGAAAAAAAAATTCCTAGTTGTAGTTTGAAGATAGAAACTAGAATCAAAATTCTAATTAAGAGTTGGCTAATTCAGAGGCATTAAGGGTTTCAAAGTATGAATGTTTTATGGAAGAAACTGAAAAGCCAGAATGGGGAGATTAAACTCCAAAAGAGGATTGCTATAGTGTACTTCAGATTCATCTAGCAATAAGTGATTCTTAAGGACATACAATGTTTCAAGAACCAGATGAGGAAAAGGGACTACAAGGACAAAAATGGAACAATTCCTGCCCTTATGGAGCTCATATTGTACTGGAAGAGACAGAATACACAGACTAGGCACAAAATAAACACAAAGTATTTAAAGTGTGGAGGAGGGCACTAGCTAGCAGCTGAGAGGATCCGGAAGGGCTTGGGGTAGAAATTGGTCCTTGAGCTGTGCCTAGAAGGAAGTGAAGAATTCATTGAAGTGCAGATGAGGACAAGATGTCTTCCAGGAATAGAGGACTGAGAGGTAGGAGAAGGAATGCCATCATATACTTACGAGAAACAGACTCAAGCACAGCCCATTAGAAGCAAACATTTTAAAGATATAAACAGAAATATTTATGTTTTAATAGAATGATGTCCCCCCCCCCTCTTTTTTGGTTCATGATCTTTCTATTTAAAAGCACTGGGTGGAGCCTCTGTAAACAGATTATAGCATGTTGCCCAGGATGGGGCTCAGTGCCAATTGATTTGACCTCCAGCTGAGGCTCTGCCACCAGTTAGCTTTGTGATCCTGGCAGAGTAGCTTCCTTTCAATGGTCCTCAGTTTCCTCATCTTTAAATGAAAGAATTGAACTAGATGATGTCTAAAGAAGCTCCTAGCTCTAAGATTCTCTGATTGCAGTTGAAAGATTTGGAAAGATACCTTTCTTCCACTTCAAACAAGAAAACCATGTAGAAGAAAGTGAGGGAAAGGGATATGGAAATGTTTTCAGGTATTGTGTTCTTGTTTCAGTTGCATCTAACTCTTGGTGACCTCATTTGGGATTTTCATGGGAAAGATACTAGAGTGGTTTGCCATTTTCTTCTCCAGCTTGTTTTACAGATGAGGAAACTGAAGCAAAAGGGGTTAAGTAACTTGCCCAGGATCACACAGCTAGTAAGTGTCTCAGGAAGGAGAGTCTTCTTTGACTCCAAGCCCTAACTGCCCTTTATGATGCTAAAACTACTATCAGAATAGTCACCCAAACTCATAGAATACGTTCTATTGGGCTCCCTCTATTCTTCTATTGTAAGAGAGAATGAAAGAAAGCAGGACTTTTGCAAAAGAGGCTAATGGCAAAGGTTTGTAAAAGAGGATCTGGTCACAGGCACAGAACTGAACAAGCTGTTCCAGAATCTGGGGAAGGGATAAAATTGGACACCTGAGGCAGTTGGAGATCTATTGTTCCTGTCCTTCCAGGGGAGTGGAGAGAGAACTTCTTATTGGCAGTCTAAGCCAGAGGGAAGATGACTTACCTATTTATTCCCTGAGAGCCCGAGGTTCCTTCTTTCCAGCTACCTGGAGATCCTGAGATCTGGTCCATCCCTGTCTCTACCTGGGTTCCTATAAGATCCTGTATCCTGAGAGTTTCTGACTACTGAGAGAGTGAGCTGCCAGTACCCAGTAAAACCCTGTCTGTGCAAACAGCCCAGCCATATTGGTCTTTGGCGGGGAAGGGTGATTGCTCCAAGAGGTCAAGCTGTCAAACATCTGATGAACTTTTAACTTCCCTACCAGGAATTTGGAGGACCAGCCAGATCAGATTATATAGCTAGTGTTGGGGTTTACAGAGGGTGTAGAGAAAGGTAGCCTAAGAACTTGAAGGAGGCTTCCTGAGAGGAGGGCGGAATATCCAGTTTTATAGCTTAGGAACTCCTTTCCTGGATCCTCCTTCCTTCCTCTTTTACTTTGATAAGAAACCTCATTTAGTGGTTTAACAAGCTGTAAACTAGTCAGATAGTGTTTCAATTTACAAGCTGCTTCTCAGGCCTACACAGGCTTGTCGGCCAAGTCTTTGTATGGTATACCAAATTGTGAAACAAGTTTACAAACCTTTCCATCCAACACATCAACCTATCTCACTACCTACCTATACCTTTGACAAATAGTCATCTATCTTCTCAGAGGAGAACTCTCTGTGAATGGGGAACTCACTGTCTCTCATGGAGAAAATTCTCTTTTAAATTAAGCCAAAACAGGCCTTTCTTTGACTTTGGCTATTTGACCAGATTTCCATCCTTTAGGGTTATATAAATAAGGCTAATATTACTGCCTTAAGACTATCCTTGTAGCTATCCTTTCCACCTGTTTTGGAGTATGCCTGATTCAAAATGATCCAGTGGTTCAGGCTGGAGAATGAAATATAATGAAACGCTCATTATCTAACATTTACACACAAAGTTTACTTAACAGTTGCATGGAAAGGCTATTCAGCAAGGACATAGCAGACACAGTTTTCTTTTTCTCTACACCAAAAGACATCTGGTCAGAAGAGTGTGTGAGCTTGTAGGGCAGTGGTGAAGGGGCCTGACTCCTCATGGGCTAGACTTTCCATGCCTTAGGTAACCAAGAAACTGGATCAAGACTTTGACCCTTCGTCCCTTAGACCAATTAAGTCTCAAGGATAGTTTCCTTGACTTTTTAGGGTGCAACTTACTTATTCTGCCCAACATGTTTTAGTCCTAGTACTCCCACCCTCTAAGTCTATTATTAGAGATATCATTTAATTTTTACAGTCTTTTCTTCTCCAGGGTGCATCCTCAGTTCTTTAAATGTCATGGCATTTAGACTCTCCTCATCTTTTATTAAGCTAAAGACTCATTGAGATTCATCTTGAAGAATGATTGGGCTATGATCATCAATTTTGAGCAGGTGGTGGATCTCATCAGTCTTTTAGACCAACACTCCCATTTTATAGATGAGGGAACTGAGGCTCAAGGAAGTTAAATGATTGTTGAAGATGACACAAGCAGTATCTAACTGAGGCAGGACTATGAATCCAATTCTTTTGACCCCAAAGTCAATAACCTTTCAACTGCTCTAATAGGGCAGAGGGGAGAAGGCAACCTAGGTCAAATAAGACTGGTTAAAAAGAAAGATCATGGGGGCACCGAGGTGGTTTAGTGGATTGAGAGAAGCAGGCCTGGAGGTGGGAGGTCCAAGGTTCAAATCTGGTCTCAGATACTTAGCTCTGATCCTGGTCAAATCACTTAACTCCCATTGCCTAACCCTTATCACTCTTCTGCCTTAGAACTAAAACTGAATATCTATTTTAAAATAGAAGGTAAGGGTTAAAAAAAAAAGAAAGAAAGATCATTCAGCTGAAACATTCAGGGGAAAATAAAAATGAACAGAAGGGAAACAAGAGTAGAGACCACCGATGCTGGAGTGAGAAAAATGGCAAATGTCATATTATCCAGCTTCATGAATTTTAATGGAGATTAGTTGAAGGGAGGGGAAGTTGCATCTCATCCACAGAACAAAGAGAAGGAAATACTGGATGTTAAAAGTAAAATAAGAAAAGAGTTACAGGGTCATGGTTAGGCCATTAGCTACCACTAATGAGGATAGATGAGAGATGGCAGCAGGGATGTGAGCAGGTATTGCCATGTAGAGAAGGCTCCAGAGAAGCCTAAAGAGAAAATACTGTAGAGGAAGTAAGTCAGAGAAAGAGGAGAACAAAGGGCAAAAGGGTAATAGTGTGGAGTAAACAATTCTCCACTCAGAAAGTCCTGATTTGATAGGTGAGCCATGTTCATTATCTTTGATTATCAGAGAGGTCAGTGGAATGTAAGCCCTGGAAATTCCTACCAAGATAGAAAACTTTTAGTATAGACCTGGTGATGAGTCTGTCCAATGAACAGTCTAGAACAGTCTAATTCATTATAGTCATGCCTATCATAATTGGGGAATTTGGTAATTGACTAGTACCATTGATAATTGGAGCCCCAATTATCGAATGTGAAGAGGCTCATTACTGGTCACCAAGTGATGAGAGATTTTAGCCCCAATGATTTATGAATATTCTTAACCACGGTGCACAAGAGGTGTAGGAATTGATGACTTCCATGGATGATGTACCCACCAGGATAAAAGAACTGAACTACTAAAACGTGAAGCTAAGGTAGCCAGATATGCTAGAAAAGGAGATCATCATGACTCACCTTTACATCCTGCCCTTATGTAAGAGCCATTTTATAGATGAGGAAAACAATGTCCAGAGTAGGAAAAGTAGCCTATCAAGGGTCCCCAAGATTCAAACCCACAATGCCTGATAGAGTTCACTGCTCTTTCAAATATGCCTCATTTCCATAGAATGGCATACCTGAAAGGAAATGTAAACTTGGCTCATAGACTCCAAACCCAGGTTCTTTGACTCTAAATTCAGTGTTCTTTCCATTGGACCCCTCCATTAGTCCAGTCCCTTCATTTTAAGGAGGAGGAAGAATTCATAGTTTATGATGAGTACTTAATATAAAAGCCTATTATACAAAATATTTAGAGAGCTACAAGGGGTTTTCTAACCTACTGAAAGCTCTTTCTTCCCACATATGCTCTTCAAGTAGCAAGACACCCCAGAGGTCATCACATTTCCTCTTCCCTTCACTAAAGTGATGGACAGAGTATGCTGTCCTATGTGTTCAAAGGTGATGATACTAAGATCATCGAGAATGAATAGGCCTTGAGTAGGTTGTCTTTTTTCCCCCTAGGGTTTAAAAAGAATTTACTTTTTAAATAATGAACTTAGCAATCATCATCAAGCACAATCACTTCAGTCTAGAAGGGAGAGCAAAGAAATTTACATGAAATTATGAACTTTCTGTTCTTTCTAAAAATGTTATTGTTTAATAAGGTAGTAGCAAAATTGTTTTTTTTTTTGTTTTCTTCTGAACTTCTTTCTCTTTTTTCTATGTATTTTTAATGTTTTTTCTTTTTTCCCACTTCTATCATTTTCCATTCACATCCTCTCCTTCACTCATGCCAGATGTCTTGTCTACATCTGTCATTGGCTACATCTGTAAATGAAGGTCTCAATCCATTCCTCCAGCCCACTACTATTCTGACAAAAAGTAGAAGCATGTCTTGTCTCCAGTGTTCAGAGGTTAAAATTGCTCTTAATCGGAATTCTGAAGTCTTATAAAGTTGTTTTCAATTATGATATTGTACTCATTGTGTCAGCTGTTCTCCTAGTCATATGTGGAGTAGGTTTTCGAAGACAATAGTAGGAACTGGTCCACAAGTGGGCCTTTCTCTGCTGGTCCATACTGTAGCATTTCACCATGAATTAGAGAATATAGCAGCAGCCTATTTACAGTAAGAAGAGCAAAAGTAACTACCCCTTTAAATGCAATCAAACCCAAGACCATCAAAACACGCCCCCAATCTAATTCTTTAAATGGGAAGAAAGAAATCAGCCATTTTTTTAGCCTTTAAAGAAAATGTTCCTTAAGAATAAAAAAGTGAATCATACCATTTTCTTTTTTAAATTCTAAACAGAAACACAAAAATGAATATTTTCATATACACCACTAATGACAGGATGAGGATTGTATAGGAAATTGTGAACCTCCATTTCATATTACCTGCTTTTTTGAAAAAGTCCCAAGTTATATACATGATAGTATCATTTTCCCACTCTGGGGAAGCAGTTATTGAACAAGGACATTGGGAAAAAGAGAACACCAAAGGGGAAAATAATCACCACTTTTTATAGGGCATGCATCATCTTCTTTTACTGCCAGTTGGAGTTAGGGCAGGCAGCAAATTCAATTCAAAGAACATTTCTTATCCTTTATCACCCATGAGAAAGTCATTGGGGCTTCAAAGACAAAAACCATCCTTCCAAGTAGTGGAAGCATGCCTTGTCTTCAGTGTTCAGAAGTTACAACTGATCTTACTCAGAATTCTGAAATCCTGCTTACAAGTGGGAAGAGAGACTCTGGGTCCTGAATAAATGGCAGGAAGATGATATTCAAACTCAGTAGCCAAGAGATATGAAGAGTAGCAGAGAAAGGGTTGACCTCAAAGCCAGGAAGACCTAGGTTCATGTCTAACCTCTGACATATATTGGTTGAGTGACCTTGGGCAAGTCAATTTACCTCTCAATGTCCAAAGGAAACTCTAAGGCCATAATTTTCAGAGCAAATGTAACATGTCTAGGGGTATATTTGTATAGGAGTATTGCCCATGTAGGTTATGTATTTTCACACTAGCTCAGATGAGGTTCAACTGGAGGCATGAGCAGATATCCCTAGTCTTCTCCTATCACCCTTCTGCTAGGAGAGGTAGAAGTAGATTGGGGCGAGAAGCTGGTGACTCTAACTCCTCAGAGAGAGGGGTTACTGCCTCCCTAAATATTGTTAGTCTAGGGGAAATAAAGGCACTTGGGGATCTCCTTCCTTGTTAAGGGATAACAATTATGAGCATAGCTAGAATCTAAACATAATTTCTCCTTTGTTGTTGTTCAGTTAATTTAGCCATGTCCTACTCTTTGTAACCCCATTTGGGGTTTTCTTGGCAAATATACTAGAGTGGTTTATCATTTTCTTCTCCAGCTCATTTCTACAGATGAACTGAGGCAAACAGGGTTAAGTAACTTTCCAGAGTCATGTAGCTAATAAATATCTGAGACTGAATTTCAACTCAGATATTTTTTACTCCATCCCGAGAGCTCTATCCACCCCCTAGCATCTTCTGAACTTTCAACAAATATTTGTGAAAGAGGGAGCAAGGTTGCACGGTGGTTAGAGCACCAGGCTTAGCATTGGACCCTTGCCCTTGCCCTTCTTTCTTAGAGTTATTACTAAGGCAGTTTTTTTTAAGTTAAAAAAAAGAAAGTGTTTATTCAAATCTTATTCTAGGTCTTTGTGGATTCAAAGATAATGCATAGTACTGTATCTACCCTAAGGAAATTTATGATCTAGTAGGAAATCCAAGACACAAATAATAGCTACATAAATAACCAAAGTATAAGAGGAGAGAGAGACAGAGAGAGCACTTTGTGGTACAACAGATAGAACTGCTCTCAGAGGCAGCAGGAAAAGATCTGGTTCAAGTCCTACCTCTGGTTGTATGATTCTGGACAACTCATTTAAACTCTCTGTTCTTAGGCACTTATGAGATGTTTCAGAGTTGGTGCAAAACTCCACTGGAGGTGAGTTTCCTCAATCAATGAAGTTACAGGTTCAATTCCTATCCCCTATAAGGATAGAGGATTGGGATAGTTTGTACTAGACATGGAACTGTAGGAATACAGAGGAAAGAGAACTTAGTGTTTCCAGAGGCAGGAAGGAAATTGATATCTTCCCCCAAGATGAGAAAGAGGGCATAGATCCTTCTTTTTGGAGGATGAGTTTTGTTATTTTCACTTAGGGCTATAAAGTTGAAGGCTATATGAGAAGGCTATATGAGATGGCCACTTCCCCCAGGGGTCTTCTACTGCAATACTTCTTGAAGGATCAGGGTTGCTGATTTCATCTTGCACTCCCAACACCTTGCAGAGCCCCTAGTACAGACTAAATATTTAATACATGTCTCTTCAACTGAAGTAAACCTAGAGTTTTCTCTACTCAGCTTTTAGTTTTGATAGAAATGAAAGAAAATGCAAATAATGTTAGAGACAAGTTGGTTGTTGTTTTGGATCCCCTGTGCCCAGTAAGGTGCCTAGCCCATAAGAGGCCCTTAATAGTCCTTTCATTTTTAAGTCAAGAGTGCATCAGGCTGGGCTCTGTCAGAAACTCCTAATTTTGTTGATCTGTTGCAGTCAATGGGATTGTGGTTTTGGTTGTGACAAAGTGGACAGTCAAAGGAGAGAATGAATAATGGACTACTGATTCTCTCTCTCTCTCTCTCCTTTTCTTTATCACTATCACTTTCTCCTCTCTTCAGTTTCCTCTTTCTCTTCTCTTTTCTCTTCTCTCTCCTCCCTCACTCTCTCTCCTCCTCTCCCCACCCTTTCCCTCCTCTCCCATTCTTTTGTTTCCTCCCCTCTCCTCTCTTCTCCTCTCCTCTCCTCTTCTTCTTTCTCTCTCTCTGTCTCTGTCTCTGTCTCCCTCCCTACTCCCATCACAAAGGGATATGTGATTGAGGAATGTCAGCATGGGCTGACAAAAAGCCCCCAGCATCCAGAGAGTTAATATTACCCAAAGGCATTAAAATTGTCAAGTGTGGCCACTCCTTATGCAATAAACACAGGCTAAAGCTGTGCTTTTATCAGCTGTTCAGTGTGTGAGTATGCAGAGTTAAACGTCAGCCAACTCAGTGCTCCACACACAGGTGTATCTGTGAATAAAGACTTCAGGCATGAAAATTAAACTTGCTACTGGCAACCTCCTTGATTCTTAACTTGTCTAAAGGTGCAGGGTTTTGAAGGAAAGCTAAGTTTATAAATACTAAAGAAACAAAAAGGACAGTATTTTTTTAAATTTAAATTTATTTATTTAGAGTATTTTTTCCATGGTTACTTGATTCATATTCTCTCCCTCTCCCTCTTCCCTCCCCCCTCCTATAGGTAACAAGCAATTCCATTGGGTTATACATGTATCATTGTTCAAAACATATTTCCATATTATTCATATCTGCAATATAGTGATCTTCTAATGCCAAAACTCTAGTCATATTCCCATAGAACCACATGATCCATCATATGTTTTTCTTCTGCATTTCTGTTCCCACAGTTCTTTCTCTGGATGTGGATAGCTTTCTTTCTCACAAGTTCCTCTGGTTTATCCTGAATCATTGCATTGTTACTAGTAGAAAAGTCTAGGGGGGCAGCTGGGTAGCTCAGTGGATTGAGAGCCAGGCCTAGAGATGGGAGGTCCTGGGTTCAAATGTAACCTCAGACATTTCCCAGCTGTGTGACCTTGGGCAAGTCACTTGACCCCCATTGCCAAGCCCTTACCACTCTTCTGCCTTGGAGCCAATACACAGTATTGACTCCAAGAAAGAAGGTAAGGGTCTAAAAAAAAAGAAAGAAAGAAAAGTCTATTATATTTGATTGTACCATAACGTATCAGTCTCTGTGTACAATATTCTCCTGGTTCTGTTCCTTTCACTCTGCATCAATTTCTGGAGGTTGTTCCAGTTCCCATGGAATCTCTCCAGTTCATCATTCCTTTGGGCACAATAGTATTCTGTCACCAATATATACTATAATTTGTTCAGCCATTCCCCAATTGATGGTCACCCCCCTCATTTTCCAATTTTTTTTTTTGCCACCACAAAGAGCATGGCTATAGATATTTTTGTACAAGTATTTTTCTTTATTAGTTCTTTGGAGTACAAACCCAGGAATGGCTGGGTCAAAGGGTAGGAATTAATTTTAAGCCCTTTGTGCACAATTCCAAATTGCCTTCCAGAATGGTTGGACCAATTAACACTTGACCATCAATGCACTAGTGTCCCAATTTTGCCACATCCCCTCCAACATTTATCACTTTCCTTTGCTGCCATATTGGCCAATCTGCTAGGCATGAGATGGTACCTTAGAGTTGTTTTTATTTGCATTTCTCTAATCAGAAGGGATTTAGAGCTCTTTTTCATATGCTTATTGATAGTTTTTATTTCTTCATGTGAAAATTGCCTATTCATATCCCTTGACCATTTGTTGATAGGGGAATGACTTTTGTTGTTGTTGTTGTTGTAAATTTGAATTAGTGCCTCATATATTTGGGAAATTAAACCTTTGTCAGAGAATTTTTTAAATTAAAATTTCCCCCTAGTTTGTTGCTTTCCTTTTAATTTTGGTTGCATTGGTTCTGTTTGTACAAAAACCTTTTAATTTGATATAATCAGAATCATTCATTTTACATTTTGTAATGATCTCTTGTTTGGCTTTAAATTCCTTTCCCACAGATCTGACAGATAAATTATTCTGTGTTCACCTAATTGATTTATAATTTCACTCTTTATATTTAAGTCATTTACCCATTTTGAATTTATCTTGGTATAGGGTGTAAGATATTGATCTAAACCTGATTTTTCCCTTACTGTTTTCTAATTTTCCCAGTAGTTTTTGAAAAAGAGTGAGTTCTTGTCCCCAAAGCTGGGATCTTTGGGTTTATCAAACATTACCTTGATAAGATCATTTATCCCTAGTCTATTCCATTGATTCACCCTTCTGTCTCTTAGCCAGTACCATATTGTTTTAATGACCACTGCTTTAGAGTACAGTTAAAGCTATGGTACTGCTAGGCCTCTATCCTGAACATTTTTTTTCATTATTTCCCTTGATATTCTTGATCTTTTGTTCTTTCCAGATGAACTTTGTTATATTTTTTTCTAATTCTATAAAAAGAGTTTTTTGGTAGCTTGGTAGGTATGGCACTGAATAAGTAAATTAATTTAGGTATGTGAAGATTGGATTTAGCTATCTCCTGATTGTAACAATGAAGGCACTTAACTCTTCCTTTATTGTAAAGATAAAATTGTAACCTCCTGATTGTAACAATGAAGGTACTTAGCTCTTCCTTTAAAGTGAAGCTAAAATTGTAATCCACAATCTATTTTTAGATTTTAATCTACAAAAGGATAACTTAGTATTTTAAGTACATCTACCCATTTTAACCACAAAAGGTGTTAATTAACTAATTAACCACAAAAAGCAAACTTACCAAAAAAAGGTGTTAATTAACCCAAAAAGATATAATCTAACCAAAGAAGGTGAGAACTAAATAGTGGGAAGTCTTGGAGAAAAATGTCTGCTGTGATTTGGTAGACATGAAATTTAGTAGAGGTGACACAAGAGAAAAATATTCTTTAAAAAGAGGACAAAAGGCCAGAAGACATATATTTGATTTGAGTTTTGAGTTGGATGGAGGATCAGCCTCTTGAGCTTGGATTTGGAAGAGTTCTCTGACTCAGAAAAGAGACTGGAAGACAGATCCTTGAGGAGTGACCAGAAGATACACCCAGACTTCTTTCCATTTAGACTGTCACAATTGGTGAGTGAAAGGCTGACTTAGTGACCCTTCTTTTCTCTTCCTCTGGCTGGGGCTTAGAAATTCTAACTGATATCAGAAGAAGCCAGAGTTCTCTCTCTCTCTCTCTCTCTCTCTCATTCCTTAATATCTTCCATCTATTGTAAATAAACTACCACAATTCCATTTACTTTAATTAATAATAAATATTGTTAATAACAATAAATAATAATAAATAGTAATAGTAAATAATAATAATAATAATAAATTTACTTTAAATTAATTAGTTAATTTAAGTAATTCATTTTGGGGATTTAGAAATTAAATCCCTGGTGACCACCTATATAAATATTCAAAGTCTCAACCACAATTAATTTAACAGGTAGGATTGTCATTTTTATTATATCAGCTTGTCCTACCCAGGAGCATAGTTTTAATTGTGTTAAGTATTTTATAGTTCTGTTCATATAATTACTGTGTTTGTCTTAGCAGATAGATTACTAAATATTTTATATTGTTTACAGTGATTTTAAATGGAGTTTCTCTTTCTAACTCTTACTGCTAAGTTTTGTTGGAAATATGTAGAAATGTTGATGATTTATGTGGGTTTATTTTGTATCCTGCAACTTTATAAAGTTGATTATTTCTACTAGCTTTTTAGTTGATTCTCTAGGAGTCTTTAAGTAGATCATCATACCATCTGCAAAAGTGATAGCTTAGTCTCCTCGTTGCCTGTTTTAATACCTTCAATTTCTCTTCTCTAATTGTTACTGCTAGTGTTTCTAGTCCAATGTTAAATAATAGAGGTGATAATGGGCAACCTTGCTTCACTCCTGATCTTACTGGGAAGGCTTCTAACTTGTCCCAATTGGAGATGATGCTTGCTGATGGTTTTAAATATATACTGTTTATTATTTTTAGGAAAGGATCTTCTATTCCCCTACTTTCTAGTGTTTTCAAAAGGATTAGTGTTGTATTTTGTCAAAGGCTTTTCCTGCATCTATTGAGATAATCATGTGATTTCTGTTGGTTTGGATGTTGATATGGTCAATTATGTGGATGTTTTCCCCAATATTAAGCCATCCTTTCATTTCTGGTATAAATCCCACCTGATCATAATGAATAACCCTCCTGATCACTTGCTGGTGTCTTTTTGCTAGTATTCTACTTAAGATTTTTGCATCTATATGTTCATTAAGGAGATTGGTCTGTAGTTTTCTTTCTCTGTTTTTGACCTGCCTGGCTTTGGAATCAATACCATATTTGTGTCATAAAAGGAATTTGATAGAACTCCTTTGCTTATTTTGTCAAATAGTTTGTATAATATTGGGATTAGCTGTTCTTTGAATGTTTAATAGAATTCACTTGTGAATCCATCTGGCTCTGGGGATTTTTTCTTAGGAAGTACGTTAATTGCTTGATCAATTTCTTTTTCTGAGATGGGATTATTTAAGTATTTTATTTCCTCTTTTCTTAATCTAGGCAATTTATGTTTCTATAAATATTCTCCCATTTCACTTAGAATGTCATATTTAGTGCTATATAATTGGGCAAAATAGTTCTTAATAATTAATAATTATCTTAATTTCCTCTTCATTATTTATTCATCTTTGATACTGTTAATTTGATTCTCTTTTTGTTTTTTTAAATTAGATTAACCAGCACTTTATCTATTTTATTTGTTTTTTCAAAGTATCAGCTCCTACTCTTATTTATTAGTTAGATAGTTCTTTTACTTTCAATTCTATTAATTTCTCCTTTGATTTTTAGGATTTCCAATTTAGTTTTTGTCTGGCAAGTTTTAATTTGTTCTCTTTAGTTGTAAGTCCTATTCATTGATTTCCTCCCCCCTCTATTTTGTTGATATAGGCATTTAGAAATGTAAAATTTCCCCTGAGTACTGCTTTGGCTATATCCATAGATTATGAAATGTTGTTTCTTCATTGTCTTTCTCCTCAATTAAACTAGTATTTTTTTTTCTGTGATTTGTTCTTTTACCCACCAGTTTTGAAGAATTAGATTATTACATTTCCAGTTAATTTTAAATTTGCCTCTCCATAAGCCCTTTTATGATTTTTATCACATTATGACCTAAATAAATTGCATTTATCATTTCTGCTTTTCCACATTTGCTTGCAATGTTTTTATGCCCTACTACATGTTCAATCTTTGTATATGTACCATGTGCTGCTAAAAAGAAGGTACATTCCTATTTATCCCTATTCAATTTTCTCCAGGTATCTATTAGCTCTAATTTTTCCAATAGTTCATTCACTTCCTTTACTTATTATTTATTTAGTTTTTAGTTTGATTTATCTAGTTCTGATAGGGGAAGGTTGAGGTCCCCCATAAATATAGTCTTACTATCTATTTCCTTCTTAAGCTCCTTTAAAAATCTGGATGTTATCCCACTTGGTACATATATGCTAACTAGTGACATTTCTTCATTATTCATGGTACCTTTAATCAAGATGTAATTTTCTTCCTTATCTTCCTTATCAAATCTATTTTTACTTTAACTTTTTCTGAAATCATGATTGCCACTCCTGCCTCCTTTGTCTCAGTTGCAGTCCTATCAATTCTGCCTCAACCTTTATCCTATGTATATCTATCTGCCTCAAGTGTATTTTTTATAGACAACATATGGTAGGATTCTGTTTTTTTAATCCATTCTGCCATCTGCTTCCATTTTGTGGGTAAGTTCATCCCATTCACATTCACAGTAATGACCACCATCTGTGTCTTCCCCTCCATTTTGATTTCCTCCTTTAATCCTAACCTTTCTCCTTTCCCTCTTACCCTCTGTGTAATTGGAAATCTTGTGCCTTTGAACTACATTTCCCAGGATCCCACTAACTTCCTGACATTACATGCTGAAGTAGACAGGGAATAAATTTGGTGGGATTCCTGGTCTTGCTCTCTTTCCTTGCTGGGTCGGGATATTGATGGAGCAGGCTGTTTGAGCAGGTAAATTAGCCATGGGCATATGGTTTTATTTTATTACCTTTTTAATTTTGTTAATTCTAGTGATTATTAATAAATCTTATAAAATATATTTGAAATTATTATAGATTGATTTTAATTTTTACACCTCCCCTCCATTGTTTTGCTTTTAGTCAATCTCCTCCCTTTCCTATCCCTTATATTACTCCCCTTCCTACTACATCCCTTCTTATTCCCCTTTTACTATAGGTCCTTTTGAATGCTCCCCAATATCTCCCTCCCTTGTATTACTCCCCTCCCACCACCCTGTTTCTTATTACCCTTCTACTTCTCTATAGGGAAAGAGACAATTCTGTACCCCAATGGATCTGACTGTTCTTCCCTCTCTGAGACAATTCCAATAATAATAAGGTTTAAGCATTACCTATCACCAACCTCTTTCTCCCTTCCATTGTATTGATTTTCTTGCCTCTTCACCTTGTTCTTCTTTATGTAATATATTTTACCCCATTTTATCTCTTTTCCCATTACTTTTAGTATTATCCTCTTTTTTTGGTGTTTTTTGACATAACATCCTAAACAGCTTACCACTGCATCCTCTATGTATACTTTTTCTAACTACTATGCTAATAAGATTTTTTAAGAATTGCAGATATCATTTTTCCATATAGGAATACATGCCATTTGACCTTATTGAAGCCCTTAAATCCTTTTTCTTTCTTATTTACATTTTTATGTTTCTCTTGAATTCTGTATTTGGTCATCAACTAATTTTCTGTTTAGGTCTGGTCTTTTTTTAAAGAATACATCTTTTATTAAATGACCACACTTTCCCCTGAAAGAATATAGTCAGTTTTTCTGTGTAGTTGATTCTTGATTGTAGATCCAGTTCCCTTGCCTTTTGAAATAATGTATTCCATGCCTTCTGGTCCTTCAATGTGGATGCTGCCAGATCCTGCATAATCCTAATTGGTGCTCTATGTTATCTGAATTGTTTCTTTCTAGCAGCTTGAAGTATCTTTTCCTTGACCTGGGAGTTCTTGAGTTTGGCTATGACATTCCTGGAAGTTGTCAATTGAGGATTTAATACCAGAGGTTATCTGTGTATTCTTTCAGCCTCTATTCTACCCTCATGTTCAAGGATTTCCCTGTAGTATGATGGTTAGGCTTTTATTTTGGTCATGATTTTCAGGTAGTGCAATGATTCTTAAATTGTCTCTCCTGGATCTATTCTCCATATCTATTATTTTCTCAATGTGGTGTCTCATATCATCTTCAATTTTTTCATTCTTTTGATTTTGTTTTATTATGCCTTTCTGTCTTGTGAGATCATTAGTTTTGCCCAATTCCAATTTTTAAAGACTGAATTTCTTCCACAGCTTTTTGAATCTCCTTTTCCTTTTGGTCCATTTTTTCCTTTCAGTCATTCTTCTCTTCTGATTTGTTTTGCGTCATTTTCTAGCAGGTCAGTTCTGGCTTTCAGTGCCTATGCCTCTGCAGGCTACTATTTTCCTTTTGCCATTTTCCAACCTGTATTATTTGATTTTTAAATTCCTTTTTGAGGTCCTCCATAGCCTGCTTCCAATTGTCTGTTTGTTTGTTTTTTGAGGCTTTGCTTGATGTTTCCTGGATCTCATCCTCATCCACTGATTTTGTTTTTTGGTCCTTACCCCCATAGAAGCTTTCAATTCTAGCTTTTTCCCCCTCTTGTTTACTCATTTTATTTACATTTTTTTCTCTCCAAGAACTATATAAACTTGCCTCTCTGTTGATTTACTGAAACAGGGTGTTTGAGCTATTCTTCCCAGAGGCCAAATCCTCTCTTTTATTCATCCTTTACTGGTAAACTGGATTCAAATGGTTGAGCTAACCAGCTAAGGTGGCCTATCGTGGGGCAAATTTTTCACTGTGGCCTATAGATAGAGGGTGTCCAGCCAGATGGCACCCCTTCTTCTTCCCCCCTGCCAGTCCTTGTTATAGACCTGGACCACATGTGGTGGGTCAGAGATGAACCCTCAAGGATACCGTCTCTGCTTCTTCAACTCCAGCAAGTCATCACAAGGGTTATTCACTATGACCAGGTAGGATTCATACCAGGAATGCAAGGATGGTTCAACATTAGGAAAACTATCTCCATAATTGACCATATTAACAAGCAAACTGACAAAAATCACATTATTATCTCAATAGATGCAGAAAAAGCCTTTGATAAAACACAACACCCATTCCTATTGAAAACACTAGAAAGTATAGGAATAGAAGGGCCTTTCCTAAAAATAATAAACAGTATATATCTAAAACCATCAGCAAACATCATCTGCAATGGGGATAAACTAGAAGCCTTCCCAATAAGATCTGAAACAAGAATGCCCATTATCACCTCTATTATTTAACATTGTACTAGAAACACTGGCATTATCAATTAGAGAAGAAAAAGAAATTGAAGGTATTAAAATTGGCAATGAGGAGACCAAGCTATCACTCTTTGCGGATGATATGATGGTCCACTTAAAGAATCCTAGAGAATCAACCAAAAAGCTAGTTGAAATAATCAATAACTTTAGCAAAGTTGCAGGATACAAAATAAACCCACATAAGTCATCAGCATTTCTATATATCTCCAATCCATCTCAGCAGCAAGAATTAGAAAGAGAAATTCCATTTAAAATCACCCTAGACCATATAAAATACTTAGGAATCTATCTGCAGAGACAAACACAAGAACTATATGAACACAACTACAAAACACTCTCCACACAATTAAAACTAGATCTAAACAATTGGAAGAACATTGATTGCTCATGGGCAGGACGAGCTAATATAATAAAAATGACAATCCTACCCAAATTAATTTACTTATTTAGTGCCATACCCATTGAACTACCAAAAAACTTCTTTAGGAATTAGAAAAAAAACATAAAAAAGTTCATTTCGAAGAACAAAAGATTAAGGATATCCAGGGAAATCATGAAAAAAAAATGCAAAGGAAGGAGGACTTGCAGCCCCAGATCTCAAACTATACTATAAAGCAGTGGTTATCAAAACAATTTGGTACTGGCTACGAGACAGAAAGGAGGATCAGTGGAACAGACTTGGGATAAATGACTTCAGCAGGACAGTCTATGATAAACTCAAAGATCCCAGTTTTGGGGACCAAAACCCACTTTTTGATAAAAATTGCTGGGAAATTTGGAAGACAGTATGGGAGAGATTAGGTTTGGATCAACATCTCACACCCTACACCAAGATAAACTCAGAATGTGGGTGAATGACCTGAATATAAAGAAGGAAACTATAAGCAAATTAGGCGAACACAGAATAATATACTTGTCAGATCTTTGGAAAAGGAAAGACTTTAAAACCAAGCAAGAGCTAGACAAAATCACAAAATGTAAAATCAATAATTTTGATTACATCAAATTAAAAAGTTTTTGTACAAACAAAATGAATGCATCCAAAATTAGAGGGGGAACAACAAATTGGGAAACAATCTTGATTACAAAAACCTCTGACAAAGGTCTAATTACTCAAATTTATAAAGAGCTAAACCAGTTGTACAAAAAATCAAGCCATTCTCCAATTGACAAATGGGCAAGGGACATGAATAGGCAATTTTCAGTTAAAGAAATCAAAACTATTAATAAGCACATGAAAAAAATGCTCTAAATCTCTTATAATCAGAGAAATGCAAATCAAAACAACTCTGAGGTATAACCTCACACCTAGCAGATTGGCTAACATGACAGCAAAGGAAAGTAATGAATGTTGGAGGGGATGCAGAAAAGTTGGGACACTAATGCATTGCTGGTGGAATTGTGAATTGATCCAACCATTCTGGAGGGCAATTTGGAACTATGCCCAAAGGGCAATAAAAGACTGTCTGCTCTTTGATCCAGCCATAGACCTGCTGGATTTGTACCCCAAAGAGATAATAAGGAAAAAGACATGTACAAAAATATTCATAGCTGAGCTCTTTGTGGTGGCAAAAAAATTGGAAAACTTTAAGGGGATGCCCTTCAATTGGGGAATGGATGAATAAATTGTGGTATATGTTGGTGATGGAATACTATTGTGCTCAAAGGAATAACAAAGTGGAGGAATTCCATGGGAACTGGAACAACCTCCAGGAAGTGATGCAAAGTGAGTGGAGCAGAACCAGGAGAACAATGTACACAGAGACTGATACACTGTGGCACAGTTGAATGTAATAGACTTCTCCATTAGTGGCAATGCAGTGATCCTGAACAACTTGGAGGAATCTACGAGAAAAACCACTATCCACATTCAGAGGAAAACCTGTGTGAGCAGAAACACAGAAGAAAAACAACTCCTTGAATACATGGGTCAAGGGGATATGGGGGATATGACTGGGGATATAGACTCTAAATGAACAGCCTAGTGCAAACACCAACAACATGGAAATAGGTTTTGATCAAAGGACATAAGTAATACCCAATGAAATTGTGTGTCAGCTGCGGAAAGGGTGGATGGAGGGGAGGGAGGGAAATAATGTGATTATTGTATCCAAGGAATAATGTCCTAAATTGACTAAATAAATAAATTTTAAAATGAATGAATAAATAAATAAATAAATAAAAATAAAAACCCTTACCTATCATCTTGGAATCAATACCCTGTATTGGTTCCAAGGCAGAAGAATGGTAAGGGCTAGGCAATGGGACTTAAGGGACTTGCCCAGGGTTACACAGATAGAAAGTATCTGAGGTCAGATTTGAACCCAGGATCTCTCTTCTCTGGACCTGACTCTCAATCCACTGAGTCACCTAAGTGCCCCTCCCCAATTAAATTTTAATCTGGCTCAGGTAGCACTGGGAATATTTGGAGTCTGCAATGCCACCAGTATGTACACCTCTCTGGCCAAAGGAAATCTCAGTGATGAAATTCTCTCTACCAATGCAGATCATCCTGCTCTGCAATTTGTAGTCTTAAGAGAATTACTTGTCACCTTGCAAGGCCCAGAGACTTGCCTAGACTCCTAAAGCCAGTATGTGTCAGAGATAAGACTTAACCTTTCTGACTCCTCTAGTTATCTCTCTCCATCATGCCAATTATGATGCTTCTAGTAGCTATAAGAGCTGCCATATGTATAATAAATATAATCTATTATCTGTGGAAGTAGAGGGAGACAAGAAGTTTTTCCCCCCTAAGGCCACAGAACAGTACCAAAGAAAGCCTGGAAGGTTTTCTTCTGACAAATATACATGTTAAAGGCAGGAATGCAGAGTAGGTGCATGGAGAGAATACCCTCCTATGCACAGCTGTGGGCCTAGCTCAGCTCTTTGTTATCTTCATTTCAAAGAAGCTTAAAGCAAAGGACTTGACTTGTGGCTGGAGGGATCTTGGTTAAATCATAATTTTTTCAAAATTAGCATGCCTTTTCTTTTTCCTCAGAAGAATTGAAGGAATGACTTTGTAACATTGAGAGGTCCTGAGAACCAATTGGATGAAGTCATGTTATTGTTGTTGTTCAGTTGTGTCTAGCTTTTGGTAACCATTGGGGTTTTTCTTGTCAAAGATACTGACGTGGATGGCCAATTTCTTCTCCAGTTCATTTTACAGCTGAGGAAACTGAGACAAACAGGGTTTAATTTTTTTTCCATTTATATTTTTTTCTAATTGCCTGCAAAAACAATTATTAACATTCATTTTCTGACATTTTGCAATCCAAATTCTTTTCCTCCCTGACTCCCCTCTCTACAAAAAAAAAAAAAGGTTAAGTATTTTGCCCAGTCATAAGATCTTATACTTAAATTAGTTCAATCGCATCTTGTCAGAGATGAGAAAATAGAATCTGGGAGAGGTTATAATCTGCTCAAAATAATTTAAGTAGTAAGTAGCAGAGTCAATATTTGGGCCCCTTTCTCCCTCCCAAGCACTCTTTTCAACATTCCATACTATACTTTGAGTAAGAATGATAAGACTTTCTACCTAGCTGACCTTTAGAAGTAGGATGACTGTGGTTCTATAGCAATGATGGTGACCCTATGGCACAGGTGCCAAAGATGGCTTGCAGAGGACTCTCTGTGGGCAGGTCCCTACCCTCCTGCCCCCACCCCCCAGAGTTTATTACCAGAAAGGCATAGGGACTTGGGCAGAGCTGTCCCATCCCCCTCTCCACTGTGCCTGATGACTTTTTTTTTCACATCCCCCCACCCCTCTGCCCAGCACTGTTTGGGGAGGGGCCTGGCACAGCACTTAAGGGGGAGAGGCTGGCATTAGTTTTTCTAAAGCAGGAGTTCTAATAGATACCTTTGGTAGTTTGGTGAAACCTATGATTCCCTTCTTTGAATAATGTTTTAAATAATGGAAAGAAGTACTACATTTCAGATAAAGATCACTGAAAATCAAGATGCAATTTTTCCCATCCAAGTTCACATATCTCCTGAAATCCAGTCATGGACCCCTTGTCTAGGGAACCCAAGTTAAGAACTCTTTCCCAGGGTCTAGGGAGTTTTTAGCTCTTTGTTAGTGAATCTATGAAGGAAATTGAGATTTTTCTAGACCGCACCTTTTAGAAGATGCCAGTTTTCCCATCAAGTAGAAGTTTATCTTATGGTCACAAAGGTGATGGAAATATTTGCTAAGCTAGCTTAGCATGTTCCCTAACTCCCGCCTCTCCTCCCAAGAAATCAAGCATTGAGGCCTAAAAGTTCAAATGAACTTGCTTAATGCTTTCTCTGTTTATAGGTTTAGTGTATGAGAGACATAAAGACACATATTGACAAAGAGACAAGTAAACAGAGAAAGAGAGAGATAGAGTAAAGGGCGGAAGGGAAAGGTATAGAGACTCAGGGAGATAGACACAATGAAAAGCGGAGGTATGGTTTTTTCTTTGTCCAGAAAGATGGGAATAGAATGAGAGGAGCAAGGCGTGAAGTGCTGGTAGAAGACTGAATGGTTTGTTAGTAGAGAAACCTATGTTGGGACATGGGTATACCTAGAGAAATAGCCTGTCTGTTTTCATTGTCTTCCCAATGTGAGGCTGCAGGCCCTCCAAGGGCTGTCTGACGTTTTACAAAATATTAAAATGTAATTCTGGCTCCGGTTCAGAAACCACAAGTTTACCCCTTTCCTCGCTCGAATCTATTCCCTAGATTCTGCTCCCCACCCCGTCCTCTCGTGCGCACAGAACAGTTTAAATATAAATCAATTCTCTGCACAAACATAGTGAGATCTCCGAAAGAGACTATCTCCGGAACGTTAAAAACGCAGGTTTGCTGCAAGTGAAAACAAGCAGAGACGAAAGCAAGTAAATCTCGACTGAGAAGAGGTGAGGGCTCATTCTTACCTGTTTGGGGAGTAGCCTTCCTGCCACCACCACCCCTTGCCTCTTTCCTCCCTCTCTCCAACTTGACATTTTGAATGGAAAAATAAATGAGAACAAAATGTGTAATAATCTAGACTCGATCACTGAAGCGTTTTAATCCGCGCCCCATCCCCACTTCCTACCTTACTCTTTCCCTAAAGAGAAGTGTTTTATTGGTTTCCTTCTCTAGTGAGCCCAGCTCCTGAGCCCCGATACCCCCTCTCCCCCGATAGAAAAGGAAACTCCTTTGCTTACTTCTCCACAAGTTAGAGCTAGGTATCAGAAACACCTGGTGGCATAGGAGGGGCGTGTGCGTCCCCAGGGATGGGTGCCGAGGTGCCACTCTGCGCCTTTAAAGTTCCGTCTTCCACACAAAGAAAAAGAGGGAGGAGGAAAAGTTTCATCATCAGCCTCGGAGTCCTGACTTATAAAAACTTTAACCTCACTCTCACTCACTCACTCCGCCAATCCAATAACTCTCACACACTTGGACAGAGTTCATCTCTGACTTAGCCGCGAAACTCCTGGCCAGGAGAAGAGAGTCAGCCACTTTACTAGTGTCTTCCCGAGAGGACTCTGCCTGCGCTCTTCCCGGGACGAACCTTCCAACTGATTTTGCCGCGAGGGGACCAGCGGCTGGAGAGAGAGGGTAACTGGGAGCGGGACTCGTCAGTCCATCAGCTCCGTTCAAGGGACTTTTCCCCAAATCCCTACGCCTTAGGATGGAATTCTTACCTGAGCACAGCAGCACCCCGAGCAGTAGCACCCCGAGCAGTAGCACCCCGAGCAGTAGCACTCTCAGCAGCATTCATCGGTCCATCTTCAGCAACATTAAGGTGAGGGCACGCTACCTTTGGGTCCTGGGATTCTGGGATATATATATATATAGAGAGAGAAATATATATAACATCATGAAGTTTCTTCCCAGGCTAGCTGGAAGATTTAAAGAACCTCAAGGTAAATATTCCGAAGCTCTGTCTTGAAGTCAACAGATTTTGAGAGAGTTGCTCTGAGGTCCCCGTGGAGGCCTGCCACCCAGGCAGTGAAGGGATTCGGGTTTTGTTTGTTTGATGGTAATCAAGTGTTATGTGAGGGTTTCCACTTTGCGTGTGAGCGCTCACGTGAATTTCTTCGGAAGCAGCAATTGGACGGAAAGCGGTGCGGTACAGTGGTTCGAACCCACAGAGGTCGAGTTCGAATCCCACTTGTTTCTTGGGACCCGTGCGACCTCACTTAATCTCCTTTGTCCGAGGTTCCTTCCATTGTGAATTGGGGAGTTTGGACTAGGTTTCTGAAATCTATGCCACATCTACAGTCCCAGGAAAACGGTGAACACTTCATTCTGCAAATGTTCCCAGCACAGAGATTGGCATTTAGTTGGTCTTTGACTAAAACAAAGAGCCACTTCTTCATTAGTACGAGTAATACCTAAAGCTAATAATAATTTCATTATTGAAAATATATAGCGACTTCCCTCACTAATTTGCTGGGCCGAGGGGTTATGAATGTGGAACATAGGCATACCCTCAGACATTGATATGTTAATTAGTTTTGCTGAACTGCCTTTTCTTTTTTTCCTTCTTTTCTTTAAAACAAAGCACATAACCCCCTAGGGTGGGAAAGGGAGAGGGAATACATTCAGAAATGACAGTGATCTAGAAACAAAAGCTATCTTTTTTTTTTTTAAGTTTTTAAAAGAAAATAAGTGGTAACATTTGGGTTTGCCTATGAGATTTCCAAGCACTTAAGGAATGTGATAGTGATTTCCACTTATTCTTCTAGTTGGCAAAGGGTTAAAAATCTTTTGAAGCTACTTGCGACTTTCTCTTTTCATAGTTGTTGACACTAGAGATACATTCATTCTCATACATCCTTTGCTTATCTCTTTAATGGGTTCTGTGTTCTTCCAGCTACCGTCCTACCTTCCCAATCCTCTAGTTGTCAGGGTTTCCATTGTTGAGAATTTCCTCTTATCAGATGGTCACCATGCTTAGGAAACACTTTAACTCTTCCCTTGCAGGAACTGTCACATTGGGGGCTGGGGGAGAGGGAAACAGAAATTTGGAAATTTGGGAAACATATTGCAAGTGTTTCTATCTTCAAGATAAAGATGGGAGGCTGGTGATGAGGAAAACCCTTATCTCTGAAAGTGTGTATGTAAACACAGAAGTATGCTTCTGTTTCCCCAGGGAAAGCTGGTACTTAGTGGCTTATCAGGGGTTGTGTAGTCACTTACACTTTTCTGAGACAACCTTCTCCTAATACAAGACCATCTTCTGCCAATTTAGGCAAAGGTATTCCTTTGGGGGAAATTCATTTTGATTTACTTCAACAAACATTAATTTAGCTCCAACCATGTGGCAGACTTTGTGCTAGTTATCCATGACAAAAAGCAAAAAATGAAACTAATCTTTGTCCTAAATGAGTGGACTTTTTTTTTTTTACTAGTGGGGATGTACATAGTTAAGTAAATGTTCATAGGTAAATAAGCTTGTACCTAGATATGTACATACAGAATATATACAAAGTGATTTTTTTTGGAGGGGGGTTAACTAACAACTGAACCTAGGTAGATGGTAACATTGGAATTGAGCTTTGAGAGGATATGGGGGTTCCAAGGAGAGATAGAAAGGTTTTTTACTTCTTGCAAGATTGCAGAGAGAGAATAGGGAATAATTTTTTTATAGTTGAAAAATTAAAGTACAAAATGATTCCATTTTATAAGAAGATTAAAAATAGACCTTTGGAAATAGAATAAGAACTAGAATCCAGCCCATCTACCACAGGACATTAGTCCAACAGTTGAGCACATTTCCTAAGTGGTAACCAGTCCTGGTGGAGAATAACATGAGGATCAAGATCAGGTTGTCCTTCATACATAATTTAGGAAAGTTATGAGAAACACATCAATTGATACTGGTCAGGACAATCAATCTTCTTTAGGAAGAAAACTAAATTGTGTAATGGTAGATTAAGAGATTTTTATTTTGCTAATGGTCAAAAAAGGATCCCGGAGTCATAGAAGACCATACTCCATCCTATTGAACAAACAATGTAATAAGACTTTTGAAACAAATATGATTGGGCTAAAAATCGGAACAGAATATAAAAATGATGAAAGGAAGCATTGAAAAAACTCTGAGATAATCCTCTAACTCTATTTAGGACTGGTCAGACCTGTATAAGAATACTGTACCCAGTTTCTTGGCTCCACAGTTTAAATGGGATTTGGAAAAGGTTCAGAGAAGATCAGTGAAAATGCTCAGTTCTAAAAATTAAAGTGAAAAGGTTAAAGGATTTGGGATTACATAGCTTGACAAAGAGAAAGTTAAGGTGTGAATCTGCAAGAAACAAGCTTATTTACTTTTTTGTTGTTATTGTCAAGAGGAAGGTTCTAGTGGGAATTTCTTAAGCTGAAATAGGATAGAGTTAGGTTAGATACTGAATATGGAAAACTTCCTTGGCTGTAAGGATTCTTTAGCTTTGGAATAGGAAACCTCTGTTTCCTAGAGAGGCATAGTCACTGTAGAGTATAGAGTGTTAGAGTCAGAATTTAAATCCTTTAAGCTGTTACTAAACTGTTTTGAGCAACTGTTTGCTCAACTGTAAAATGGGAACAACAATTGTTTCTGCATCATAGAGTTATTTTAAGGCTCAATTTGTGGAAACCAACTTTCAAACACTAGCCCACTCCAAAAAACAAGGTCATCCACATTAGCCTAGTTGAAGCCTAACTGGAGTCATGGCAGTAAGCCAAATTATACTTTCAAAATCCTTTTATTCCAGTATTTTCTTTCATTTTGCAACTTTCATTCTCTCAATCATTTGGTAGCAGCATTATAATATAGAACTAGGTAGTTTATCTATGTTAAAAACCAGAATTTAGTGAAACTACAATTCAGATATTATAATTTATCAAATGAAAATCAGACACAACCCTATGTGTATTTCAAGGCAATAGAGTGTCAACTCCATTTGAATAAATTGATAAATAAAAAAGACAATCATTCATAGCACAAAGAAGTCTATAGATAGAGGATTAATCAGCAAATCTTTACTGATCATTTGCAACATGTCTAACACTGTGTGGTATCTGGATGCTGTGGGGATTCAGTGATGATTTATAGCTAGGCTTTACTATACAAAAAATGAGAGTAACTGACATGCCTCAAACCCATTGGTGAATTATGGAGATGTCTACTCCAAGCATGTAAAGATTTCCCCAGGCAGAATGGACAGATGAGAAGCATTTGTTCCAATGGCTTTGAAGGCAGGATCTCACCATTGAACTTGGGTGACTCTGGAAGATAGAGTGAAGCTGATGGCTTTGTGCAACTATGCCTCACTTAAATGTAATTTATGTTACAGTTGAGATATCACTCCATGATGTTATTGGTCTTCTTCCAAAAAGAAGGAGGGACAACAATAAAAACTTTATAAGACATAGTCTTCATCTACAAAGAGCTTAAAATCTAGATTAAGAGGCAGAAAGGTCCTAATACTTGGCTTCATCACTTAAAATCTGCTTGACTTTTCACTTCCCTCACCTATATCTTTTAACAGGGCTGTTTTAAGGATCAAATGAAATAATGTATACAAAGGACTTTAAACACTGGGATAAAAAGTGTTGTTATTATTGGTTTATGAAATTTTAAAAACTGTTGCCTTCTGTATTAGAATCAATACTAAGTGTTGGTACTAAAGCAGATGATCAGTAAAGGGTAGGCAATTCGGGTTAGGTGACTTGCCCAGGTTCACACAACTAGGAAGGGTCTGAGGTCAGATTTGAACCTAGGACTTCCCATCTCAAGGTCTGGCTCTCTAGTTGCCCCTATTCATATATGATTGCTGGTTTTAAGAAGACATTGTCAATATTAGGAGCATCAATCTCTCTCATTGGATGCCATAGAATAATTTAGAGCTGATCAAGATCTCAGAGGCCATGCAATCCAACCACTTCATTTTTTAAAATTAATTTGGTCAATTTCAAACATTATTCCCTGGTTACAAAAATCATTTTCTATTCCTCCTTCCCCTCCCTCCTCCTCTCCCCTCCTGTAGCTGAGGCATAATTCCACTGGGCATTACATGTGTCTTTGATCAGAAGTCATTTTCATATTGTTGGTATTTGCACTATGAAGTTCATTCAGAGTCTACATCCCCAGCCAAATCCCCCTCAACCCATGCAATCAAGCAGTTGTTTTTCTTTGGTGTTTTTACTCCCACAGTTTTTCCTCTGAATGTGGATAGTGTTCTTTCTTATACACCCCTCTGGGATGTTCAGGATCACTGCATCGATACTAATAAAGAATTCCATTACATTCGATTGTGCCACAGTGTATCAATCTCTGTGTACAATGTTCTCCTGGTTCTGCTCCTCTCACTCTGTATCAATTCCTGGAGGTTGTTCCAGTCCCCATGGAATTTCTCCACTTTATTATTCCTTTTTTTATTATATATAGTATATATATATATATATATACTTTATTATTCCTATTATTATTTTTGAGCACAATAGTATTTCATCACCAAGATATACCACAATTTGTTCAGCCATTCCCCAATTGAAGGGCATCCCCTCATTTCCAATTTTTTTTGCCACCACAAAGAGCATAGCTATGAATATTCTTGTACATGTCTTTTTCCTTATTATCTCTTTGGGGTACAAAGCCAGCAGGTCTATGGCTGGATCAAAGGGCAGACAGTCTTTTAGTGCCCATGGGGCATAGTTCCATATTGCTCTCCAGAATGCCAACTACTTCATTTTAAAAGATGGGGACATTGAGGCCTGGGAAGCTTAAGCGACTTGACGAAAATCACACAGGTAGTAAACATCAAAATTGGAATTTGAGCCCAGGTCCTTGGACTCTAGAGCCCATATTTTTTCCACTGTCTTCCAGATTTCTGGATAGCCAGCTATAATAAAGTAGGGTATGGATGAAAGCCACTGTGAAGTTCCTTTTGATTCTAAAATTCTGTGATTCTCTGTCTGCTTTAGTCCTCACGTGTCTGGAGAGAAGAAACCACAGGACATCTGAGATAGGCTTAGGTTCCAAACCCAGTTCCTGGATTTAGAATGAGAAGACCTGTGTTCATGTGCCCATACTGAGAGAAGCTAGTTCTGAGGGTATAACAAGCTCATTGACCATTTGGCACCTCCTGAAACCAGGACTCCAGTCTATCTTCTTAAGGCAGCAGGAGACATCTTGGGAGGGAGTGATCATGGACTATCTCTTTTGGATTCTCATCACCCCCATCCCATTCACCCAGAAAGTACCCATCCAGTTAGATTTGTCTTCAGGGACAGATGAAAGGAACCCGTGTGATTTCTGGTCTTTTTTTTTTTAACCTTCTTCCCTCTCTCCTTGACCTCAAAACAAACCATTCTTTTGCAACTTGCCCTGTAATTGTGGTTAAATCTGTCCACCTCTCTGGACCAAAACATGAGAAGGCTAGAGACTACATAATCTCTCAGATCTCTATCTGGTCCCAGTCATTTGTCCCTGAGAAGAAAACTTTCAGGATATTTGTATATTCATAGTTATATGCTTGTCATCCTCTCCTCCCTCACTAGAATATGCACTCTTGGAGGAGAGGATTTGTTTTTTGCCTTTATATACAGAGTGCCTGGCATACATCAAGCCTGATGTATATTATTATTCATCCATACCAGAGAAGACAGGTTGTTACCCTGAGAAGAGGAGGGGGGAGAGGGAGTGGAATAGGTATCTGAGAGTCATAGCCCAGAGAAAGAGAAGGGAAAGGGTGGGATTTAGAGGTGAGAGATGTCTGCTTGTTTTAGGAAGGAATTATAAGGAAATGAGAGGTGAGAAAAGGAAGTCTGGAAGGAAGGAAACTGCCAGTAGACTCCTGAAAAGCTAACTTAGCATCATATTCTTGAAGAAGCTGGTGTTAAAGGTATGCCTTGACCCCAGCTAGAGCTCCTGAAATGGAGGCTTAAATTTACCCTTCTCAGGGAACTGGGAGCCTGTTTTGGGAAGATATCATGCTCTATGCTTTCCCAACCCAATTTTCAAATCCCACCTTCTTATGAAGGTGATATCCTTAATTCTAATGCCTTCCCTTTACTGATTATCCTCAATTTATCTTGTAAATAGCTTGTTTTCACATAGTTGTGTGGTCTCTCCCATTAGATTGAGCTCCTTGAGAGCAGGGACTATTTTTTGCTATTCTTTGTAGCCCCAGAGCTTAGCAGAGTACCTGGCACATAGTGCAAATGCCTATTGACTGACAACTTGCCAAAAGCTAAATCCAGCTGATCAGGGCCAACATAATTTCCCAACTCTGTTTTCTTTCTTTTCTCATTCCAACTCCAAAACTTCTCCACCTGCTCAATGGTGTGTGAAATTCCTTAAGTGGAATATGCAGCTTTTCATTCCAAGGGTAGAAAATAAAGAATTAAAAAGTTAATGCTGGCAGAATGGATCAATCAGTGGACAAGTGTAAATGAGTAGACATTAGAGTAGGGGACAAGAAAATCCTTGTTTGAGGTGGCTTCTGTTTATTTTCTATTGTGTCCCAGCTGTGTCCCAGGGTACTTTTTTGGAAGGGGAACTGGGGGATTAAAAGTGGGGTCTGGCCTATTTAAATGAGGATTTATTTCTTTTTTTTCTTTTTTCTTTTTTAACATTATTTTATTTGGTCATTTCCAAACATTATTCATTGGAAACAAAGATCATTTTCTTTTCTTCCCTCCCCCCCTCCCACTACCTCTCCCATAGCCGAGGCATGATTTCACTGGATATCACATGTGTTTGTGATTCGAACCCATTTCCATGTTGTTGGTATCTGCATTAGAGTGTTCATTTAGTCTCTCCTCAGCCATATCCCCTCCACCCCTGCAGTCAAGCAGTTGCTTTTCATCGGTGTTTTTCCTCCCACAGTTTTGAGGATTTATTTCTTAAAAAAAAAAATTTTTTTTGTACCATAATGGTTTTCCCCAGTATCCCTTCCCTTTCCCCTCCCAGAGAACCATGGGATATGACAAATAGCATTTTTTCAAGACAAGAAAAAGAAGTAAAAAAAAGTCAACATGACTGATCAATGCATTGAAAAAGTCTGAAAATATGTGCTTGGTATATTTGTTCATTTCCCAACACCACAAAAAAGGTGGGTGACGTGTGTCAAGAGGATTTCTTTTTAATTTCCCAAAAAGAAGTTTTATTCCCCAGGGAATTAATCCTCTATCTCAGGGCTTGTGGCTGGAATTGCCAGTCAGGCTTTTACATTTCCACTCCACCCCCTACTTCCCCAATTTTTTTCTGTTCTTTACATTGAAATCCCCCTAAGGCCTGCTTTACTTTAATTGAATCGGTGGAATAAGATTTTTCCCCCAGAACTACTCACTGGGAGGAATGGTTTCTACACAGATTATTCCTTCTCGTAATTTTCTCAGCAACTTTGTCTTAAACTTTCAGTAATTTCCATCTCAGAGCCAGGGTGGCTTTAGGAAGAAGCTGCTGTCCAGAGAGATGATTTGGTAGGATTTGAGGAGTGTTGGGGAGGGCCCTTGGCTAAGACATCTTCACCAGCCTCTCTTGGTGAAGGAGGTTCATAAATGAGATTATTAGAATGGGAACGGAGTCTAGAGATAATCTAGTCCAGAGGTAATTAACTTTGTTCAGGTCTTAGACCCTGATACAGTCTGGGGAAACCTGTGGATCCCTTCTCTAAAGAATATTTTTAAACACATAAAATAAAATTCATAGGATTACAGAGGAAACCATTATATCAATATAGTTATCAGAATATATATACGTATATATATATATATTTGGTTCATTTTTTTTAGCTTTTAAATTTTAAGTTTTTAAATTCAAGGATACAGACAGTTAGGTCCAGAGAAGTCCAAGTAATGATAATCCTGAAGTGGTTGCATTATCCAAATCTTCAAGGCATATTTCCTCTAGACAATCAATTACCATATTTTACACATTTGTAACTTCAAATCATGTAAATTCAAACACCAGGATTCTTTATTTTTCCAAAGAGGGGCCTAGCTGTAGTCTAACTTCCCTTCCTCCCTTATTTTTCAGATGAAGAATCTGAGGTAACCCCTTATTCATTCAACTAAAGTCATATAGTAAGTTGATTGAGAAGCCTGGGCTGGAACCCTGGTTTTGTGCTCCTTTCTTTAAGCATCACAGCCTTCACACCATTAGAGATTCATTTTTCTGGGACTAAATGAAGTAATATTCACAAAGTGCTTTATAAATCTTAAAATTTTAATTATTATTATTTGAATATGTCCTTTATGGAATGTAAATAATCCTAGAAAGGATAAAACTTTAAGCCTCTCACTAGATTTAACCCACATTAGTTGGCTCCTAACTGAAAGCCACCTCACCCCTTTAGGAATCAGGTATGGGACAGGGATGTACCCTAAATTAGAGGTGCCATTAGTGCATCTGCCAAAGGCCACAAACAACATCTGGGAGAATTCAAGGGATATTAACAAAGCTAAATGTGGATTATTTTTAGGAGAGGAGGGTTGAGTAAGTCCTTAAAGATTAAACTGGTCATTTTGCAGAGGAAAAAGGAGGCTCAGACAAAGGAGGAAGTAGTCCAGGATAATGCCATGGCATGGTCAGGACTACTACACAGGTTTCCTCCTATATTCTCTGTCTCTGTCTCTCTCTGGCTTTCTGCCGGGTGACTGGCACCCACTTAGCAGTTCTATTATTTTCAAGAGTTATTTTAATATTAAATATAAACTCAGAACCCACTAGCAACTCCCTGCTGTTGTTAAAGGCATCTCAGTTGTGTCAGATTCCTCATAATTCCATTTGAGGTTTTCTTGGCAAAGACATTGGAGTGGTTTGCCATTTTCTTCTCCAGGTCTTTTGACAGATGAGAAAACTGAGGCAAACAGGGATAAGTGATTTACCCAGGGTGACATGGCTAGTAAGGGTCAGATGCAGGATTTGAACCTTTGAACTCAGGAAGATGAGTTTTCCTGATTACAAGCCCAGTGTTTATCCATTTGTGCTACCCAATATATGGAATCATTTGATCTTTCCACATTTTTTCCAGATTCATTTCCTGTTGATCTCCTCATATTCTATAATAATCAGTGCTGTAGTCAAACTGGATTACTTCCTTCCCCCAAACATGCCCAATACTTTCCCTTCTCTTTGCCTTTGTTCAGTCTGTTTTTACAGCCTGGTTTGCCTGCCCCCCTCCCCATCTACCTGCCGAAATCTTACCTATTCTTTAAGTATCATCTGCTCCATGAAGCCTTTCTTGATTCTATCTCCTTTTAATAATAATCTCCCCTCCATTCCCCACCTCATATACTAGAATTCTCTTTGATTTTCTCCATTGCACTTAACACATAATTCATATTATAATCATTTGTGTGTATGTTAAATTCTCTGGACAAACCTGAGAGCTCCTTGAGGGTAAACCAAGTTGTTTTATCTAAGCTTTGTAGTTCCTTGGCCACAGTTGCCCTGCACACAAAAATATTTAATAAATGTTTAAGGAACTGAATTGAAAATCATCTTAAAGATCAAGTTAAAACTGGAAAAATGAATTAGAAAGGAAATACTACTATAGTACATTTCTGGCTCAGAAATCCTCATTCTGAGATTTAGAACTACAATAACTCTTAGAGTCCAATCATCTTGTTTCTCCATCTATATTAGTCACTTTACAGTAGATAGCATTACTTACAATCCTATACCATAGCATCCAGATGAGATGGGCACATTTAAAATATTTTTATTTTGGGGCATATTAAAGATATAACAATAGCTTTAACTATCTTTACTTTGGATATCATAGCTAGGAAGTTGTCTAAAACAATTAATTCATTTTTATATTCATGCCCCTTCCAATAACGCCACATCCCTCTGAACAACAACAAGAAAAACTAAAAAAACCAACATAACTGAGAACAAGAAAGCCCTCATCAAGCATGCATAGTCCTAAAAATAAATCCCTACGTTGGCCATGATGGAAAATATATGTCTCTCTGCATTTAAAGTTGATCACCTCTCTGCCAGGAGATGTGTCGTGTTTCATCTTTGGTCTTGATTTGGTTGTGCTGATCAGTGTTTTTGAGTCTTTCAAAACTGTACTTCTGTATAATGTTGCCATTGTGTAAATTGTACTAATTCCGCTCACTTGCCTCTATCAGTTCATCAAGGTTTTTCCAGTTTCCTCCGAAACTGGGCATTTTGTCATTTCTCATGGCACAATAATGGTCCATCAAATTCATATACGTCAATTTGTTTAGTCAGTCCCCAATAAGAGGATGTTCCCTTAATTTTCAAATTTTGATGACTATGAAAAGAGCTACTATAAATAGTTGTATTCATATGACTCCTTTTCCTCTTTCTATGACTTTCTTGGGGTATATAGACCCAGTAATGGTATAGCTAGGTCAAAGATTATATATAGCTTCATAACTTTGGGGGTAGAATTCCAAATTGCTTTCCAGAATGACTGCCCAATTCACATCCCTAGCAACAGTGCACTGATGCACCATTTAAAAAGAAGGTTTCTACAGTAATTGTATTCAGGCTAATGTTTGTGTTATCCAGAATGATATTAAAGTAGTCATATTGTCACTTATGATTATTATGTAGCATTATAATGCCAGAGAAGGACCTGACCTATATTCCCACGTTCTTGCCACTGAATTATAGTATAATCTGAGATGAGTATTTCATCACTTTTTTTTAAAATCCTTACCTTCCATCTTAGAATCAATACTATGTATTGGTTCCAAGGCAGAAGAGTGGAAAGGGCTAAGCAATGGGGGGTTAAGTGACTTATCCAGGGCCACCCAGCTAGGAAGTGTCTGAACCTAGTATTTAATCACTTTACCTCGATTTTCTTCTTCTATAATAAAGGTAAATTATAACACCTAACCACCCATAGGATCGATTTTGTTGTTTAATAAGATAAATGAAAAAGAAAGAATTCAGACTTCTAGGGTTCAAAGAGAGAGCCAAAAAAAATTTATGTGGGTTTTACAGATTACTGTGCCCCTAACCCTAGCAATATGGCAGGGATATGTGTATACAGCACCTACTATGGGCACCTAATATGGCATCTCTGAGTAAAGCACTTACTTTGTGCCAGGTGTATAAATGGAGATTTTTAACCTTTGACTTCTGCCCAAAAAAAGAGCCTGTGGGAGAAGTTACTGTCAGGTAAGTACCAATAACATGATCTCATTAGCATGGAGACCCAGGAGAGATTATAGGGACTTTTGGGGAATGAAGTCAAAGGTTCAAAATCTCCATTTATACACAGGCACTGTGCTAAGCCCCAGAGATACAAAAAAAAAAAAAGAGTCATGATACAGCCCCTGCCCTCGAGGAGCTAATGGAGGCTCTAACAAGCAAACAAATATGTTCCAACAAGACAGAGACAGGATGAATAGGAAATAATTAAAAGTAGGAAGGCATATGAATTTTTTCTTTTTCATTGGTTATATTACACTCTATAACTGGGGATGGGAAAGCCTTCCGGTAGAAAAATGGAAGAGAAATCTTTTAATTAAATCATAAAGTTATGTAATCCCAGGTATCTTATAGGAGGCACACATATTGGGAATACAAAGAAAGATGAAAACGGTCCCAGCCTTCTAGGAGTTCCCTTTCTAAAGGGGGTGTAGATATGAAAATACTCAAGTGATTGCTTAATACTGTGATAAGACTTTGGAACACCCTGTGAGTGGAGTAGAAAGAAGATGATCTTCTAAGGAAGGTGGGGGTGAGGGGAGCTGGGGAAAGGCCGCCAGCAAATTTTCCAGGAATTTGGGACAGTTACTAGGAAGGCATGGCAGGGAGATGGAGTGTCATGTATGAGGAGCAAAAAGTAGGCCAATGGTTTGGATTTGAGATTTTACAGAGAGGAGTAGAATATAATACTAGAAATATAGAAAGGGGCTATGCTGTGAAGAGCTTTAAATGCCAAGCAGAAAACTGTATATTTCATATTCACATTTTCACTTTAGGAACATCACTTTGACAAATGAAGGGAAGATGGGTTGGAGGGAGATAAAGACAGGAAGCAGAGAGAACAATTCAATGATTATTGTAATAGCCTTGGTTGGAGATGTCATGGCAAGTGCTTCCTGAAACAGATTAAAATGTAATTGGAAACTTTAACAAAATAAATAAAAAATACTAGACAAAAGGGATAATGTTAATTTGTGATTTTCCAAGTCAGTTCTGGGCCTGTAGTCAGGAAGACTCATCTTCTCGAGTTCAAATCTGTCCTCAGACACTTACTAGCTGTGTGACCTTGTCCAAGTCACTTAATTCTTTTTGCTTCAGTTTCCTCATTTGTAAAATGAGTTGGAGAAGGTAAAGGCAAATCACTCCAGAATCTCTGCCAAGAAAACCCTAAATGGGGTCACAAAGACTTCAATCCAACTAAAACGACTGAACAAAAAAGTCAATCCATGGCCACCAGGGATTTCTTTCTATTTGAGTTTGAAAGCTATTGGTCTAGGAAAGAGGTGAGGAGGACCTGATATCAGGCAATGAGCATAAAGGGAATGAATGAGAGACACTAAAAAATAGATAATAGTATGTGCACAAAAGGGATACAAAAATAGACATATAGAGCTTTTATTTGGTGTGCACTATGTATTAAACACTATACTATGCTAATACAGGCAGCTGGTGGTGGAGTGAATAGAGACCTGGGTTTGGGGTCAAGATATGAATTCAAATCCAGCCTCAGATACTCACAATTCATTTATCTTCTATTTGCCTTGGTTACCTCCACTGTAAAATAAAGATAATAAGAGCTCCTGACTTACAGAGTTGTTGTGAGGAACAAGTGTAATAGTTTTTTAAGTAGTAGCCCATAATAGGTGCTGTATGTAGTTATCCCTGCCATATTGCTAGGGTTAGGAGCACAGTAATCTGGAAGACCCATATAAAATTTTTTGGCCCTTCCTTTGTACCAGAGAAGTCTGAATTCTTTCTTTTTCATTTATGTTATTAAACAATAAGATATATACTGGTACAGTTAATATTATATATAGATACATTTTATGCATGTATGAGTTATTAAACTTAAAGATATCTCCTTATTTCTGGCTTTTATGTGTCATCTGTTGGCTTTCACCTTCTTTTCAGAAACTTTTAGGTATTTTAATCTTTCAAAAATTGCATATATTTATGTACATATATTTAAAAGATTAAAATGTTGATATCCTATAATACTATATATATATTTATGCATTTCTGAGTTTCTAAACTTTTCCTGTGTCATCTGCTAGCCGTTACCTATTGTCTGCAGCTTCTGCAAAACTCCCCAAATTTCCCATTTAATTTCTTATGCTGACCTGAAATATATGGAAGCTGTGATGGGGAAAGTTACGATTGATCTGGAAAGTGTACCTATAAATGCTTATTCCTTTCTCCTTCTCTTCCTCTAAGCATTCAAAACACAAATACAATTAGGCATGACAATCCTGGCCCTCAAAGATCTTATGTTATAATGGAGAAAGAAAACACACAAAGGGTAGGTGAATTCTAGCACAAAGACTTGTCTTGATGTTGAGTTGACCTGGGTGTGGAGGGAGGTCTCATTCTCAAAAAGGTAAACCAAAAACTTGAACATTGGTGGACCCATGGGGAGAAGTCCAAGGTTCTACTGGGAGAAAGATGATTAGATTCTGGCTGGAGTGTACTTTTCGTAATCTACAGAAGAAATGCAGTCCAGCTGTTTCTAATTTTCAATTTTCTTTTGGCAGGATTTGGTGGTAACATCTAGAAATCAGAGATCTCTGTAGGGGGAGGGGCTGCCATCTGTACAGCTTTGACTCAGAGGTGATTGGAACAGAAGAATAAATCACTGCCAGGAGAATCCAAGTCACCCAGATATTTTGAGCATTGGCTTTGAAAACTCTCTGGTTACTCTTGGCTTCATTTCTTCTTTGCCAAGGAGGTTAGTTACCTTGTGCTTTTTGGATGATGAAGAAAGCAACTCCATGCTCTTTAAGTTTGGATGTGTTTAATACATAGTAGCAACTCAATAAATATTTGTTGATTGAATGAATGACCTGTAATGATCCTATATTTGGCTGTGGGGTTTTCATACTTAAAAAGTTTTCATAGTAATTAACAGTGAAGTTGGTCTTTTTAATCATTCCTATGTAGAAATGTAGACATAAGGGATTAAGACAAGAAAAGGATTTTAGTCTGTCCTCCTTGAATAAATATATTTATAGAAGTGTTTAAGGACCACTAGAATCTAGCAGAGGCCATTTGGTCTACTCTGGTGGGAGGTGGCAGATCTGTAAGAGATTGCTTTTTTATTTTTAAATTAAAACTTTTACCTTCTGGCTTAGAATCAATACAAAGGTATTGGTTCCAAGGCAGAAGAGTGGTAAGAGCTAAGTGCTTTGCCCACGGTCAGATAGCTAAGTAGCTGAGGCTAGATTTGAGAATGATGTCTCTCCACTGTGCCTCCTAGCTGCCCATCCCTTCCTAAACCTTTCCCTATATTTATTCCTCTTCCTTGTCCCATTCCCTGACCTTACCCCATTCTCTGACTACTCCCCTCATTCCCTTCCTCCTTCATTCCCTGTGCTTATTAAGCTCATGTTTCCTTTTCTATCCTTATCCCTCTTCCCTATCTTAAAATTCTTCCTCTATTTTTTTAAACCTTTACCTTCTATCTTAGAATCAATACTGTATATTAGATCCAGAACAGAAGAGAGGTAATGGCTAAGTAGCCGAGGTTAAGTGGCTTGCCTGTGTGTTTAAGGCCGGGTTTGAACCCAGCACTTCCCATCTCCAAGCCAATGGATCATTCTTATTGTCTATGTAACACCACATAGCCATGAAAAGCAATCCAAAAGGATCCCAGGATGTGAGGAAGTTCACAGGATATGGTCCTGGTAAAGAAAATAAATTTTAGTCTTGGCTGTCACTTGCGAGTCAATTGAATTCTCTAGGAGGAAATTTTTACAGTCTTCCACAAAAGTGAGATAATAATAAATGCTACCTTCCTTCATAGAAGGAGTATTAAGGATGGATGAGACCATATACTTGAATTATAGTACCCTGAAAGAGAGCTGCTATTTAGCATCATGAAATTTAGAACTGGAGAGGGTTTAGAAGTTATTTACTCTCTCTCCCAATTCCCATTTGACAGATGGAGAAATTAGAACCTCAACTAGTAGGATGATTTTCCAAAAGTCATAGAGATGGTAGTAGTAGCAGGGTCGATATGTATATTTTTTTATTCTCTGTCCACTATGACTGGTGATAATACAGCATCCTATTTAGTACCTGTATTACTGCTTAGTTTTATGTTAGTATTCTTATCTAAGAGGAAGAAGAAGGGATGGGAATAAGCACTTAAAAACATATATATAAATATGTATATAATTATATATAAGTATATAATTATATATATACATGTATATACATATAAGATCTCATTTGGCTCCAATGCTCCTACATTTTTATAAATAAATAATCTCAATTTTATAAAATAAAAATGTAAAAATATATTTACATGTAATTAAGAAAAAATAAATTTTAAAAAAGAATACTGCTATTATCCCCATTTTACAGTTGATGAAACAAAGGCAAATAGAAGTGAAGTGGATTGCCCAGGTAGTCATAAAGCTAGTATCTGAAGCAGAATTTGTAGGTCTTCCTAACTCCAGGTCCAATGCTCTATCTACTGTGCTACTTAGCTGCCTAGGTGCTACCTAGGCAGGATGGGTTGTCCTTGATACCCCCTAAAACCTTATATGTCAGCAATGAACCTATCTATTTTCTGTTTTCTTACTCTGTTTCACTCAGATCAACTTCCAAGGCTATAGGAATTGGGACTGTTTATCTTGAAGAAGAGAAGATTAAGTGGAGGAAGGGTTGATAATAACCAGTTGTGCTCTTTTTTTTTTAAACCCTTACCTTCCATCTTAGAATCAATACTGTGTATTGGCTCCAAGGCAGAAGAGTGGTAAGGGCTAGGCAATGGGGGCCAAGTGACTTGCCCAGAGTCACACAGCTGGGAAGTGTTTGAGGTCAAATTTGAACCTAGGACCTCCCGTCTCTAGGCCTGGCTCTCCATCCACTGAGCTACCCAGCTGCCCCCAGTGCTCTTTCTTTATGAATAGTAGAACAAGAGAATTGATGTGTACACTACATCAGTACCTGGAATAAGCTTCCAGAAAATGAGAATTATTCAATTCAGACTTCCAAGCAAAGTTATGGATTCTACTTCCCTGGAAGAAGGTAGACCTTTATCTGTCTGAGAAAGTGACAATTCTACCCAGAGGCTGGAAAATGTACCAAATAATCACTGGAAATTTCTTCCAAGCTAGGGATTGTCTGATTCATTAATAGCAATAGTTTATATTCCTATATCTCTTTAGAAAGTTTTCCTCAAAAAAGCCCAGTGATATAAACAGTTCGGAATTGTCCCTATTCCTCAGATGAAGAAAAGAGAGGACAGAGAACAATTGTCATGCATGCCATACAGCTAATAAATGGTTTTGAGTCTGGGATTAAAACCTAGGTCTTCTGACTCAGTACAACTGATTTAGGGGGAGGCAACTACTACAAAATTTGGAACGAATCAGTAAATAAGTTGTCAGACACAAAACAATTCGTGTGGGACCAAAAAACCCAAAGAATTATGATGCTTAGAAGGAGACCAAAAAATGGATGTAGTGGAAAGAACCCTTTGGAGTGACTTTTAGCTTTGCAGTTACAAGACTTAAGTTCTATCAGATTGGCTAACATGTTGGAAAAGGAAAATGACAAATATTGGAGGGTATGAGGGAAAAATAGGTATACTAAAGCACTAAGTTGTGAACTAATCCTGCTGTTCTGGACAGCAATTTGGAACTATTTCTACAGAGCTATCAAACTGTCAAAACTTCTGGCCTAGCAATACCATTATTGGGTCTGTACCCTAAAAAGAGCAAAGAAAAAAGGAAAAGGGCCTATATGTACAAAACTATTGCAGCACTGTTTATGATGGCAAAGAATTGGAAACTGAGGGGATGCCCATTAATTGGGGAATGACTGAACAAGTTGTTGTATATGATTGTAATGGGATACTATTGTGCTATAAGAAATGATAAGGGGTATAGTTTCAGAAAAACTTGGGAAGACTTATATGAACTGATGCAAAGTAAAGTAAGCAGAACCAAGAGAACATTGTATACAGTAAATGCAATATCATACAATGATCAACTGTGAATGATTTAGCTAGTCTTAGGAATACAATGTATCAGGATAATGCTGAAGGGCTTATGATGAAAGCACTTCAGAGAAAGAACTGATGGAGTTTGAATACAGATCAAAGAATATGTTGTTTTTTAATACTTTATTTTTCTCAAGGTTTTTTTTTTTTGGTCTTTTCTTTTGCAACATGGCTAATATGGAATACATTTTGCATGACTACACATGTATTATCTATATCAAATTGCTTACCATCTCAAGAAGGAGGGGGGAGTAGGAGGGAGGAAGAGAATTTGGAACTCAAAAGTTAAAAAAAGTGTTAAAAATTATTTTACGAGTAATTGAGAAAAAAATTAAATAAAGAAGATAGGTTCAAATCTTGGATATGCTACTTAACTTCCTCTCTGGGGCCTTGCCAATAACTCTCTGGTTCTCTGGTTCCTGTCTGTAAAAGTAGGGGGATTAGACTAAGTGATTTTTCTAACTCTGAATCTTAAATTCAGGTTCATGAAGGACTTAAGCTTGGATCTATGCCTTGCTAGGAGAGATTAGTGAGAGGGTTTGGTCAGTTTCCTCTCTTTAATCTCCATTTTCCTCTACTTTGATGTAAAGAAAGCCTTCATTTCCTGGGTGTGTATGTATCTTAGTGTTTGGGATGGATTAAGTGTATCCTGAAGGCCTAGAAAGAGAAGAATAGAGTAGACAGTTCTCCAGAGTTCTTTAAGATTCTAAAATTCTACAAATGAGCTGAATGGAAATATTGCAAATTTTCAGTTTTATTTATTCCTTTTATCCTCTACTTAAATGGCATGAAGTTACTTGCAGATAAGACTGGAGGCTTCTCCTATAGTACAATGACAAAGGGTGCTTCAAAGAAAAGATAGGGATTGGACCTATAATTTCATTGTATAAGGAACTAACAGATGAAGAAACTCTACGAATTTAGATTGGCACCTTCTCTGAAATGTATAGTTTTAGAGAAATGCCTAGAGACCTGAGAAATTAAGGGACTGTACCAGAGTCACTTGTGTCCACAATAAGAATTCTGCTTCTGATTTGAATCTAGGTGTTCTTGGCTCTGAGGCTGACTTTTATCTCCTATTGCCTATCAGGAGGAAAGGAAGGGAGAGAGAAGAAGGAAGGAAGGAAGGAAGGAAAGAAGGAAGGAAGGAAGGAAGGAAGGAAGGAAGGAAGGAAGGAAGGAAGGAAGGAAGGAAGGAAGGAAGGAAGGAAGGAAGGAAGGAAGGAAGGAAGGGAGGGAGGGAGGGAGGAAGGAAGAGGGAGTGAGGAAGAAAAAAGAGAATAAAGAAGGAAAGGAGGCAGGGAGGAAAGAAGGAAAAGAACTGGATATTCAGAAAGCTCTTTTTTATTTTTTGAAAAATTTATTTAGTCAATTTAGAACATTTTTCCTTGGTTACAAGAATCATATTCTCTCCTCCCTGCCCCCCACCCTCTCCCATAACCGAGGCGCAATTCCAATGGGTTTCACATGTGTCCTTGATCAAAATCTATTTCCATGTTGTTAATGTTTGCACTAGGATGATCATTTAGAGTCTATATCCCCAATCATATTCCCATCAACCCATGTAATCAAGCAGTTGTTTTTCTTCTGTGTTTCTATTCCCACAGTTTTTCCTCTGAATGATAGTATTCTTTCTCATAAATCCCTCTGAGTTGTTCTGGATCACTGCATTGCCACTAATGGAGAAGTCCATTACATTTGATTGTACCACTGTGTCATTCTCTGTCTATAATGTTCTCCTGGTTCTGCTCCTCTCACTCTTCATCAGTTCCTGGAGGTCATTCCAGTTCAGATGGAATCCCTCCAGTTCATTATTCCTTTGAGCACAATTGTATTCCATCACCAACATATACCACAATTTGTTCATTCATTCCCCAATTGGAGGGCATCCCCTCATTTTCCAGTTGTTTTTTTGCCACCACAAAGAGCGCAGCTATGAATATTCTTGTACAAGTCTTTTTCCTTATTATCTCTTTGGGATACAAAGCCAGCAGTGCTATGGCTGGATCAAAGGGCAGACAGTCTTTTATCGCCCTTTGGGCATAGTTCCAAATTGCCCTCCAGAATGGTTGGATCAATTCACAACTCCACCAGAAATGCATTAATGTCTCAACTTTGCCACATTCCTTCCAACGTTCATCACTTTCCTTTACTGTCATGTTAGCCAATCCTCTAGGTGTGAGGTGATACCTCAGAGTTGTTTTGATTTACATCTCTCTGATTATAAGAGATTTAGAACATTTTTTCATGTGCTTATTAATAGTTTTGATTTCTTCATCTGAAAATTGCCTATTCATGTCCCTTGCCCATTTGTCAATTGGGGAATGTCTTGATTTTTTGTACAATTGATTTAGTTCTTTATAAATTTGAGTAATTAGACCTTTGTCAGTGGTGTTTGTTATGAAAGTTTTCCCCCCAATTTGTTGCTTCCCTTCTAATTTTGATTGCATTAGTTTTGTTTGAACAAAAAACTTTTAATTTAATGTAATAAAAATTATTTTTTTACATTTTGTGACTTTTTCTAACTCTTGCTTGGTTTTAAAATCTTTCCTTTCCCAAAGATCTGACATGTATATTATTCTGTGTTCACCTAATTTGCTTATAGTTTCCTTCTTTATATTCAAGTCATTCACTCATTCTGAGTTTATCTTGGTGTAGGGTGTGAGATGTTGATCCAAACCTAATCTCTCCCATACTGTTTTCCAATTTTCCCAGCAGTTTTTATCAGATAGTGGATTTTCGTCCCAACAGTTGGGATCTTTGGGCTTATCGTAGACTGTCTTGCTGAGGTCACTTACCCCAAGTCTATTCCATTGATCTTCCTTTCTGTCTCTTAAGCAGTACCATATTGTTTTGATGACCACTGCTTTATAGTATAGTTTGAGATGTGGTACTGCAATGCCACCTTCCTTCACATTTTTTCCATTATTTCCCTAGATATCCTTGATCTTTTGTTCTTCCAAATAAGCTTTGTTATGGATTTTTCTAATTCAGTAAAAAAAAAATTTTGGTAGTTCGATGGATATGGCACTAAATAAATTAGTTTGGGGGGGATTGTCATTTTTATGATGTTAGCTTGCCCTACCCATGAGCAATTATTATTTTTCCAATTATTTAGATCTAGTTTTAATTTTGTGGAGAGTGTTTTCTAGTTGTGTTCATAGAGTTCTTGTGTTTGTCTTGGCAGATAGATTCCTAAGTATTTTATATTGTCTAGGGTGATTTTAAATGGAATCTTGCTGCTGAGATGTGTTGGAAATATACAGAAACACTGATGACTTATGTGGGCTTATTTTGTATCCTGCAACTTTGCCAAAGTTGTTGATTATTTCTACTAGCTTTTTAGATGTTTCTCTAGGATTCTTTAAGTAGATCTTCATATCATCTGCAAAGAGTGATAGCTAGGTCTCCTCACTGCCTATTTTAATACCTTCAATTTCTTTTTCTTCTCTAATTGTTACTGATAGTGTTTCTAGGACAATGTTAAATAATAGAGGTGATAATGGGCATCCTTGTTTCACTCCTGATCTTATTGGGAAGGTTTCTAGTTTATGCCCATTGCAGATGATGTTTGCTGATGGTTTTAGATATATGCTGTTTATTATTTTTAGGAAAGGCCCATCTATTTCTATGTTTTCTAGTGTTTTCAGTAGGAAAGAGTGTTCTATTTTGTCAAAAGTTTTTTCTGCATCTAGTGAGTTAATCATGTGATTTTTGTTGTTTGCTTGTTGATATGGTAAATTATGTGGATGCTTTTCCTAATAATAAACCATCCTGGCATTTCTGGTATAAATCCCACATGATCATAGTGAATAATCCTTGTGATCATTTGCTGGTGTCTTTTTGCTAGTATTCTACTTAAGATTTTTGCATCTATGTTCATTAAGGAGATTGGTTCATAGTTTCCTTTCTCTGTTTTTGACCTGCCTGACTTTGGAATCAATACCATATTTGTGTCATAAAAGGAATTTGATAGAACTCCTTCTTTTCTTATTCTGTCAAATAGTTTGTATAATATTGGGATCAGTTGTTCTTTGAATGCTTGATAGAATTCATTTGTGAATCCATCTGGTCCTGGGGATTTTTTCTTAGGGAGTTCTTTGATAGCTTGTTCAATTTCTTTTTCTGATATGCGGTTATTTAGGTATTCTGTTTCTCCTTCTGTTAATCTAGGCATTTTATATTTTTGTAAATATTCATCCATATAACCTAGATTGCCATATTTATTGCCATATAATTGGGCATAATAGTTTTTAATGGTTGCCTTAATTTCATCTTCATTAGAGGTGAGATCTCCCTTTTCATCTTGGATACTTGGATACTGTTAATTTGATTTTCTTCTTTCCTTTTTTTTAAATTAAATTGACCAGTACTTTGTCTAGTTTATTGTTTTTTTCAAAGTACCAGCTTCTAGTATTATTTATTAAATCAATAGTTCTTTGACTTTCAACTTTATTAATTTCCCCTATAATTTTTAGGATCTTTAATTTACTTTTCATCTGAGGATTTTTAATTTGTTCACTTTCTAGTTTTTTAATTTACATGCTCAATTCATTGACCTCTGCCCTCCCTAATTCGTTAATATGTGAACTCAAAAATATAAATTTCCCCCTGAGTACTGCTTTGACTGCATCCCATAGATTTTGAAAGAATGTCTCATCATTGTCATTTTCTTCAATGAAATTATTAATTGTTTCTCTGATTTGTTCTTTAACTAACTGATTTTGGAGAATCATATTATTTAAATTCCAATTAATTTTTTATTTGCCTCTCCATATACCCTTACTAATTATTATTTTCATTGCATTATGATATGAAAAGGTTGCATTTATTATTTCTGCTCTTTTGCATTTGTTTGCAATGTTTTTATGACCTAGTACATGGTGTAAGGGAGAAAAGGGGTTAATTTTCAAAGGGTTGGATTTTATATTTAAGAATGTGGTCACCAGGAATTTAACTAATTCTAAAGAGATTTATTTTCAATTTATTACCAAATGTAGAAAGAGTGAAGCAAGAAATCAGAGAGAGAATAAGGTAAGATATCTAGCCTAAACACTAAGTAATTTATCTCCAGTCCCTCCACCTCCATCTCCCACCCCCCCACCACCCCCCACTCCCCGGGCAAGGAGAGTTAGTTTCAGCCAGCCTCACCAAAGCTGAGGACCTTGGAAGTGTCTCTGAAGAGTAAGTTTCTCCTGAGGATAGTTTTTTTTCCCAGAAAATGCAGCAGTTAAGAGTCAGCTTTTCACTCATCACATATCAGTTCAAAGGAATGAGGTCTCAGGTCCAGTCAGCAGATCAAAGAATGAAGAATTCCTCCAGTCTCCACTTCCAAAAAATGAAGAACTGTCTCTCACAGGAAGTGACAACCTTTTTTAAAGACATTTTCTCTCATATTACTTCCTGTGCCTTCCCCCTATTATGTCTATCAATCACAGTTGAAGCTTTGTTTTAGTACTGCCCCTCTGGGCAGTCAGTTGATTCTGATTTGTCACCCATTGTTTCACACATGGGTCACAGACCTCCCAACTTAATGTGTGAAATGTGTGGTGTTACACCTTTGTTGATTAAATTTAAAATAGATCTATTAACTAACCGATTTTGGAGAATTGTATTATTTAATTTCTAACTAATTTTTGATTTGCCTCTCCATGTCCCTTTACTAATTAGTATTTTTATTGCATTGTGATCTGAAAAAGTTGCATTTATTATTTCTGCTCTTTTGCACTTGTCTGCAATGTTTCTATGCCCTAGTACATGGTCAATCTTTGTGAATGTACCATGTGCTACTGAAAAGAAGGTGTATTTCTTTTTGTCCCTATTTATTTTTCTCAACATATCTACTAACTCTAATTTTTCCAAAATTTCATTCACTTCTCTTACCTCTTTCTTATGTATTTTTTGGTTTGATTTATCTAGTTCTGATAGAGGAAGGTTCAGGTCCCCCACTAGTATAGTTTTTATATCTATTTCATCCTTGAACTCCACTAGTTAATCCTTTAGAAATCTGGATGCTATACTATTTGGTGCATACATGTTGAGTACTGATATTTCCTCATTGTCTATACTGCCTTTTATCAGGATGCAATTACCTTCCCTATCTCTTTTAACTAGATCTATTTTTTCTTTATTTTTGTCAGATATTATGATTGCAACTCCTGCCTTCTTTTTCTCAGTTGATGCCCAATAGATTTTGCTCCACCTGCTTACCTTTACCCTATTTGTGTCTACCTTCCTCATGTGTGTTTCTTGTAGACAACATATAGTAGGATTTTGGTTTCTAATCCACTCTGCTATTTGCTTGAGTTTTAAGGCCAAGTTTATTCCATTCACATTCAGAGTTATGATTACCAGCTGTGCATTTCCCAACGTTTTGATTTTCATTCCTAGTCATGCCCTTTCACCTTTCACCATTTCCTTCTATTCCAGTGTTTTGTGTTTAATCAGTTCCCCTAATTCCCACCCTTATTTTACTTCCCTTTCTACCCCTTCCCCCTCCCTTCTTATTCCCCTCTTATTTTCTTTAAGGTCCTTTTAAACTACCCCTCTATTCTCTCTTTCCCTTGTATTGCTTCTCTCCCCACCAGTCCATTTCTTACCCTTCTACTTCTCTATAGGGCACAAATCAATTCTCTGGCCCAATGGATTTGATTAATCTTCCCTCTTTGAGTCAATTTCAATGCACATAAGATTTGAGTATTTCCTGTCTCCAACCTCTTTACCCTTCCAGTATATTGGTGTTTCCCCCCTCCCCTCCCATCATGGGCTTCTTTATGACATATAAATTTACACCATTTTTTTCTTTTCCCACTTATCTTAGTATTAATCTTTTTTTAACCTCTAGTTTTATATATATATATATATATATATATATATATATATATATACACACACACACAGACATATATACATATATATTTATGCACACATATATCTATATATATTTATGTCTTGGCAATTCATCCTATATGGTTTGTCACTTCCCTATAAGTATAATTCTGCTAGCTACCCAGATGATAATAACAATTTAAAAGAATTACCAATATCCTCTTTTCTTGTAGGGATACATATCATTTTAACTTATTGGGTCCCTTTAAAAAAGGTTTTTTGTTTGTTTGTTTGTTTTCCCCTTTCTTAATTACTTTTTGGTGATTCTCTTGAGTTCTGTGTTTGGGCATCAAATTCTCTGTTCAGGTCTGGTCTTTTCTTTATGAATACTCAGAAGTCTTCTATTTTATTAAATAACCATACTTTCCCCTGCAAGAATATAGTCAGTTTTTCTGGGTAGTTGATTCTTGGTTGTAGACCTAGTTCTCTTGTTTTCCAGAATATCATATTCCATGCCTTTAGGTCCTTTAGTATAGCTGTAGCCAGATCCTGTGTTATTCTAAGTGTGGTTCCATGGTATCTGAATGACTTCTTCTTAGCAGTTTGTAATATTTTTTCCTTGGTCTGGTAGTTTTTGAATTTGGCTATAATGTTCCTGGGTGTTGTCAGTTGGGGATTTAGTACAGGAGGTTATCTGTGGATTTTTTCAATCTCCACTTTTCCCTCTTGCTCTAGAATGTTGGGGCAGTTTTCTTGGATAATTTCCTGAAGAATGATGTCCAGGCTTTTTCTTTTGTCATGATCTTCTGGTACACTAATGATTCTTAAGTTTTCTCTCCTGGGCTTTTTTTCTAAATCTTCCATTTGATGAGGTGTTTCATATTTTCCTTAATTTTTTCATTCTTTTGATTTTGTCTTATAGTTTCCTGCTGCTTTGTGAAGTCATTTGCTTCTAATTGTTGTATTCTAGTTTTTAAAGACTGAATTTCATCCCTGGCTTTTTGGTCATCCTCCTTCTGATTTTTCATCTCCTTTGCCTCAAAGTTAAGCTGATTAATTTTGGCTTTCAAGACACTATTTTCTGTTTCCAGATGATTTATTTTGCTTTTAAGTTCTTTTTCCAGTTGTCTTCAGCCTCTCTTAATTTTTTTTATTGTATTTTGAGTTCTTCCAAAGCCTGTTTCCAATTCACTGGAGTTTCTGTGTTTTTGCTTTTTGTTCCTTGATCCTCCTCTGTTCCATTTGCTCTTTGTTCATTGCCTGGATAGAAGCTGTTGATTGTAATTTCTTTTTGCTTTTTCTCTTGTTTGCTCATATTTCCTCCTTCTTTCCCCCTTGTTGTTGCCTGTAGTCTTCCTCCTCTCATTTTGTGATGCATCTGTGAGTTAGGGCTGTTCTGTCCTGAAGAGGCTTCTTCTCTGCTCTGCTGTTCGATCAGGTTAGTCTTATCTTCCCTGGCTAACAGCAGAAGGTGAAAAGGAGCTGGTCTTCCTGCCCTGTTGTCAAGGTTGTTGTATATAGTTTGCTGTAGCCTTTGCCCTTGGAGGTCAGTCAGCAATGTTCTCAGATCAGTCTGTAGGTGAGGGGTGTTGGAGCTTGAGTTTCCCTGTCCTCTGAAGGTTTCTTATCTGTCCTATTGATGAAATTGAGCCAAGGCAGAGTTGATCTGCAAAGCTGGCTGTACCCTGAGGCCAAAACCTCCAGAAAAATGGGGGGGCGGGGCAAGATGGAGCATCTTGGCTGAGATTGAGCTACCTGCTCTGAGGTTCTCCTCCAGCTTCCTCTATGCCACCTGTGTTATAAGCCCTGAGCCTGGCAAGTTTTGCAGGAAAGGTTCTCCCTTCCAACTAGTGCCCTTGCCCACTGAGAGATTCCAGACACTGTTGGAGGCTCAGCACTGTAGGTGGGGGAGGGGTCTTCCTTCTTTCCCCTTAAACCTGTGTGTTCTAGAGTTCAGGCTTTTTGGGGGGCATACCTTTTAAGTTGGGTCCAGGAGGAGGTTTCCCTAGTTCTGTCCTATTGTTAGATTTGATTTTCAGTCCCCTCATAGCATTGCGTTTTTGATCAGTGAGGAAGGGTTTGTGGAGGTCTGAACTTTTGCTGCCTCTAAGTAGCCATCTTGACTCTGCCCCAGAAATCTCTTTTTTTAAGTGAACTTTTTAGTTTAAATTCATTGAGGGCAAATGCTGGGTCTTATTTTTCCTTTATAGCTTCCTCCATACATGTTTGGGGTTCAGTAAATGTTTAATGAATGATAATGAATACATTTTTGATGCTGAATAAATGTTTATATTGGCCTATGGGAATTTGAATAATAGGCTGGCCACACTGTCTACCTTTGTCAAATATAAAGCTGCCTACTTGGTAACATGAGATTGGTTTCTCTCTTACAGAAAAAAATATCTCTATTGGCTTTCTGGTGGTGTTGAAAAAATATTCATGTTTTTGGACTTACTTAACCTTTGTATTAAGCTATTTTCTCTCATACTCTGCTCTGGAGATCCTTGATGATCTAGACAATGGAAATAGGAAGTCTATGGGAAAATTGCCCTCTCTCATGTATTAAATTTCTTTGAAATCAAAGAAATGTGTGAGCAAAAATGAAGATGGTCTGATCTCAGGGCAAGAGCAAAGGATTATTGTTGGATAGCCTGAATGTTCCTTCAATATAATTAGGAAGCTGACATCAATCGAGGAAGGTCCTCTACAGGTTAGGGAGACCCAACTGAGGGGAATTTGGGGATGTAGTGCATGGATGAGAGCTGGCCAGGATGGGTGGGTATAGCTGTGGGATAGAGGAATAATCCAGGGACTTTGAATGACAGAGACTGGAAGAAATGCAAAGATTTCCATCCACAGTGGGGGATGGTTGAGAAGGCTTAGAATCTTGAGGGAAGGTGAGATTCCAGGGGAGAGGCAGTTGGTCTCTCTCTCTATCTTGAGGCAGCAAAGGGGAAGGTCTGATAGGAGACTGGATCCTGAGCAATATACAAAATCCCTCCTTGAACCTGAATCACCATCCCCCCTTCAAAGATCCCAAGATAGCAAGAAGTGTGGCAGAAACCTGAGAAGAATTAAGAAGCAGCCTAACAAGATCTCACACAGCTCCTTTGACACCGTAGGTCTGGACATTTGCTCTGCTGTGATAAAGACCAGGGGTCATTAAACCTGAACCTCTCAGAGGCCAGGCTGCCAAGTCTGAGTCTCTCAACTTTGGAGGGATGGAAGGGAGACTTAGACATACAGGGACTTCCTTTCTCCTCTTTCCTCTAGATTCTAAGCCTTCTCAACCATCTCCCACTGTGGACCGAAACGTTTGCATGTCTTCTAGTCTCTGTCATTCAAAGTCCCTGGATTATTCCTCTATCACAGCTGGGATGTGATCTGCATTGCTGGATGGAACACTTATGTCATGGAGCCTTTTGAATATTTGGATCTTTTAAGTATGAAAAACAAAATTGTGTCAAAATACTTTTTTATGGATGGCATTTTAAAAAGTATGAAAATAGGTATTATTTCCTCTTTTTTGGTTCCTGATTTTTCCTAGTCCCTTTTATCATGGAGAAATTGAAAACCACCAGACCCAACCATGCCCACCCACCCCGAGTATTTGTGGGTTCAGTCAAGCCCTGAAATGTTCCATGACCAAATTAGTTTTTAAAAATACTGTACTAAAGCACGGAAATCCTCTGTTGAAATATGCTGATGTGTGGGTGGCTTGCATTCAGTCACACTCAAACCTTAGGTCTGAATTAGTTTGTCAGATGAGGTGGGCACTGAGGAATTGGGATTTTATTCAGTGGGGCTGAGGAGAGTGAGGTCAGAAAATATCTAGAGTTGAAGCACTGGCCTTTGACCCTTTTAGGGCACTGAAATGGGGGAATCAGGGAAGTTAGGCAAAGAGACATCTGTACAAAGGCAAGAAACATCTTGGAGAGGAATTGGCAAAGAGATACAGAAAGTGACTCCAGAGATAAACTTTTATCTTCTCTCTACTTGCTTCCTTGGTGCTTCTCTTTAGCTAGATTCCTATTTCTATACACTTGAAAATAGAGCTTACATTGAGTTTTGACCATTAATCCCAGTGTTGTGGAATCATTCTCAGTTCAGTTACTTATTAGAGTGGCCTTTGCCATTTATTCACGAGCCTTAGTTTCTTCCATTATATAATGGGGAGTTTGAACTCTAAGGTTCTTTTTCTTTAAGCTTTACTTTTTGTCTTAGTAACAACTCCAAGGCAAGGGCAAGGGCTAGGTAATGCAGATTGAATTAAGGTCCTTTTGACTCCAGGTCTGGTGTTCTATCCACTGTGCCACCTAGCTGATGCTCTATGGTTCTTTTTAGATCTTATCTTTTAAAAAGTCTTGTATATGTTTAGAGAAATATGGTTTCTGGCATAGATTGCTAGATCTCAAGAGAATTCATGTTCAAATTCTCCCCAGATTTTGTTGTTGTTCAGTCATTTCACTTTATGCCTGACTTCTTGTGATCACTTTTGGGGTTTTCTTGGCAAAGATACTGGAGTGGTCTGCCATTTCCTTCTCTAGCTCATTTTACAGATGAGGAAACTGAGGCAAACAGTTAAGTGACTTGCCCAAGGTTACAAAACTAGTAAGTGTCTGAGGCTTAATTTGAACTCAAGATCAGTAACCCCTATATACCTGGTGTTTGTGTGACTCTTGACAAATCAATGAACTTCTAGGGGCCTCAGGAAAATTCTTTCTATTGCCTGATAAGGCAAAGACCAGTTAGTTCTTCCCTGTGCTGATGAAATTGTAGATCTTTTCCATATTTCCCAAATTTATATGAAATTTAAATAGTAAAAGCAATTATACTTATCTCTATATATTAATTAAATGTCAAAAAAGACACGAATCATACATTATCTAATTACACTTTAAGCAAATCATATGCTTTAAGTCTTGCTTTCTATTATTTAATCTTTTTGGTAAGTGATGCCTTTATGTGGAACAGGGTATTTGAAGATCTTCTTGCTTTAGTTCTCACCTGAAGTACAGTTGGAATGATGGTCAGGCTTATCTGGCCTCACAATGCCCCAGCCAATGGCATTTTGCAATAACATTACTGTACAATAGAAGCTGAGTGCATTAGTGATGCATTTAAAGGTGCCAATGCCAAACCCCAGAGTAAAGCTGGAACCCACTGTAACATCATCTGGCTGTTTCCCTTTGACAATAATATCACTGGAGAATTAACTGCTTTCTTTCCCAATAAGATCATCATGTTTTTGCTGAAAACAACAAAAGTTTCCCTCTTGTGATCTCAAGTCACCAGTTGGGACCCTAAGTTTTAACTTCAAGAATGGACCAAGTCCTGCTGAAGGAATAAGCTACACCCTTCTTCACCCCTGCCACTGAAAAGGAAAGATAAAGCTGTTGTAGCAAATGTGTAGTCAAACAAAACCATTTCCCCATTTGTCATGTTCAACAAATATAGGTCTCAATCTGCCCTTTGAGTGCCAAAGTCTTTCAGAGATGTTTGTCTTTACAATATTGTCATTATGGTATAAATTGTTCTCCTGGTTCTGTTCACTGCACTTTGCATCTGTTTATATAAATTTTCCCAGCTTTCTAGGATTCCACTGGACCTTTTTCTCAAGCCTCTTTCTCTCTGACCTCACTGCAGCATTTTACACGATAATCATTTCCTTTTGGACTCTCTTTTTTCCTCGTCTCTTCTGACAGTATAGTCTATTGTCCATTGGTTCCTCAAAGGCAGAGATCTAGTCTTTTTTTATCTCATCCAAAGCTCTGAAAACAGTCATTTGTACACAGTACATATTTCATGAATAGTTTTTGATGGGTGGGACTCTTTCTCTACTTAACTAGGTTTATTTGTTTAAAAAGGAAGAAAATAAATGCTTTTACTCACAAAAGAAAATTTTTATTCACTGAGACTCAAGTAGCAAGCAAATCAGAACCATATCTTAGCCCCCAAACCCCTTTTTTTGCATGCTTAGCTCTTAGGAGAGAGGCAAATTATAATTATAATAACAATAGCTAGCATTTACATTGTGCTTTAAAGTTACTGTCTTACTTGATCCTTATATGAATTTTTTGGTATATTTGGTATATATAGGTATATTTGATCCTGTGAGGTAGATACTGTTATTATTTGCATTTTACAAATGAGGATACTGAAGTCAAGAGGCCTTAAGTGGCTTGCTCATGGTCATACAGCTAGTGTCTAAGGCAAGATTTGAACTCAAATCTTCATGAGTACAAATATAGCATTCTATCAACTTGGACCACCTAGCTGCCCAAAACAAAGAAAACAAATTAATTCATGTATTAAAAACAAACAATCTAAAACTTCCAAGGATGTCTTTGAACTGTATGGATTTAGCCTAAAATCTCCCATACCTTTCATATTTATAGCGATATGACTAGAAATCATTGACATTCAGAATGGTGCTCATGAAGCTCTTTAAGATCCCGACCTATCAAAAAAATAATCAATTGTTTCCTTCTTGCTTTGGTTCAGTCTTTCTGTCCTGTCTGACTCTTTGTGACCCCATTTGAGGTTTTCTTGGCAAAGATCCTGGAATGGATTGCCATTTCCTTCTCCAACTCATTGTACAGATGAGAAAACTGAGACAAACAGATTGAAGTGATTTGCTCAGGGTTACACAGCTAGTAGGTGTCTGAGGCCAGATTTGAACTCAGGAAGATGAATCTTTCTTGAGTTCAGGTCTGGTGCTCTATCCATTGTGCCACCCAGCTCCCCATTGTTTTCTAGAACCAATAAATTCAAGCTCACATGCAGACTTTCTCCCCCTGCCGTGGGCATCTCTATTAATGGAGACTTTACTGTATTTCTCTACCAGAGTTTATTAGCACAGAGGCTATTAGAATCTCTCTCTCTCTCTCCAGTGACCATCCTGGGCAACCAACACTTTTTAAATGGGGTTGGGGAAAAATAACAAGAGGATGCATTTGTTGTATTCATAACTGAGCCAGTAATCTCTAGCACAGAAGACTTGTGCCCAGAATTTTTGTCTCCCTCCAGTTGGAAACTTATGTCTTTACCAAGACATGTTATCTTGTGTCATCACCAAGTATGTTATGGTAATGTGCCCAGGTAGTGGGGTTGAGCTAGTTCAGCTCTGCTACCTATCCATGTCCAAACTCTCCTGTCCTTTGGTATTTGTTTCAGGGTATTTGGATTCTGGAATGGGGGGAGAAACTAACATTTTTAGGGAAACTTGTAGGATTGTGGGAAAATCTATGCTTTGTAGCCTTGGCCTTTCAGAAAGTGTCGTGTGTAATTTAACTGTCCTGGTGGTTCTGCTGAGTTTTTTTTTTTAAGAATAAATTCCTACAACTTTGACTTTAGGGTGTGAGGAGAGGTGTGTGTGTGTGTGTGGTGGGGAGTTAGAATCATAAAATAATTGTGGAAACAAACTTTTAAAAAAGATAAGGGCAAGAAAAGTTGGAAAATCGGTGATTCAAAGAAACAGAGAAAGCTAAAGAAATGATCTATTACTGCTATTTAAACAATGATTTGGGGGGGTGTTTGTATGCATATCTATACAAAGTTAGAGCAGATCAGAACTCCCTGGGTTTTTTTTAAACTCCAGTTTCTTATTAAGGAAGCATCAGCAATCTGATATTATATACCTTTTGCAATATCTTCCAAAGTGTCCCAACTTTATTTTTCTTTGTTTCTTGGGTTGAAAAAAATTGGGTTGTCCTGTATTGAGAGGGAGAACTTTTTGGGAGCTCCAATTTTTCCTCATGCATTATGAAAGAAAAGTAGAGGAAGTGTTGACCGTTCCATTGGATGGATCTTCTGTGAAGGTTTCACAGGAGGAAATGTAACAGGGTCACAAAAAGTATTAGAAGGAGAGATGGAGAAAGAAGCTTTGAAAAAAATCATTGAAGATCAACAAGAATCACTAAATAAATTGAAGTCAAAAGGTCACAAATTTAAAGGAAAAGGAAGAGGTAGTAAAGCTGTCCAGAGCACCCCCAATAATGGAAAAACACAATTCTAAGGCAAGAAAACAAAATTTGATAGTGATAAAGAACAGGAAAATGGTGGTACTGGAGGGTCTCTTAAAAGGACACAAGAAGAACCTGAAAAAAAGAACATGCAAGAAAACAATTGAAAACAGAAAATGGAGCTGGAGATGAGTAGCTTGATATAAAAATTTTTATTCATTTTAAATAAGTTTTAAGTTGTTTCCAATTTGGGGTCTTTAAAAAAAAAGTCAAATTAAATCCACTTCAATGTCCACCTAAAATAGAAGGAAAGACTATTTTTGTTTAAAAAACAAGTGTTTCTATTGTCCAGCTATCCTTACACAATCTGGATGGTTTTTTAAATATGTATAATTTTGCTCACAGTATCAAATGTTGGCATTTCAGACACTGATTTGAACATCAGAAGAAAGGGTTCTTTCAGTGAAGCCTGGCTTTGTAATGCTGGAAATAGCAACAAATAAAATGTATGCTATATAAAAGGCAGGCATTGATGGGTTACTCTCTGTACCATTGATAAGAACATCACTATCAGTAAGATCCATTGCAGAAGATTAGAGAGTTTCAGGTCTATGGTCTCATTGATCATGATGGTCCCTTCTTGTTCTAAATCCCATGATCTTTTTTGAACTCTGGGAGATGGGTAGTGGACATGATATACCTCTGTCATAATATGAGGAATCTGAGTAAACGTTTAGTGAGTTTTTAACTTATCCAAGGTCATGTAAAAAAAAATAATAATAGCTACACCAGCCACAGGCATTGTGCTAAGCATTTTATAATTATTTCACTTGATCCTCACAACTTTACAAGATTTGTGCTATTATTATGTCCAATTTACAGATGAAAAACAGAGGCAAACAGAAGTTAAGTGACTTGTCTAGACTTAATTAACTAGTGTCTTGAGGTCAAATTTGAACTCAAATCTTTTTTATTTCAGGCTTGATACTCTACTTTGCTGTTTAGTTCCCCCTATGTAAGCTAATATTTCCATAATGTTTTAATATTTGTAAAGCATTTATTAATATTTATTATTTGTAATTAAATATTATTTTCAATTTAAATTAAATTAATTAAAATACCATTTATTATATTTCATATATTGAAAAGCATTTGCAAAGCTCATTTGATCTTCAACTCTGGGAGATACCTGCTATTATTATACCAATTTTATAGATGAGGAAACTAAGACTGAGAGAATGTGACTTGCCCATGGGACCAAGAGGCTAGTAAGTTTCTGAGGAAGGATTCAAACTCAGATCTTCCTGACTCTAAAATCCAATACTAATTTCATCCCCAGTACTAAAATTCATGTGTCTCCACTTCCACCCAAATGCTCTTCCTAATGGATATCTCTCCATCAGTGCCTTCCCCACTCCCCCATTGCCATTTCCATTGTGCATATTAGTTTTTCTTAGGGTTATTTTTGTGCATTTCCATTCTCTTAGAGGAATTTCAGTGCACTTTATGAACATTAATAAATACAAACATTAATTACTTTTTAAGAAATATTTTTACTTATTATTATTTATTCAGTCCCTCCTTTCTCTCTCCATACCATAGAAAGCATCACCAAGCAAATGGATATGTATAATAGATGATGTCTTTTGTGTTTCCACTTCTTAGTTCATTCTTAGGAGGTGAACAGTCATAAGTTATTCTTCAGTATTAAATCTGTAGCTGTCTATGACGTTTTCTTGTTTCTATTCATTTCACTCTTCATTATTTCATATAGTTCTTTCCAAGATTTTAAAAAATGAACCTGCTTGTCACTTTTTTATGGTACAGTCAAATTCCATCACAATCACAATATGTTCAGATCATTCCCTGATTAATGGGCATTCTCTTGATTTCCAGTTCTTTGCCACCACAAAGAGCTGCTATAAATATTTTGGAACATACAGGCTCTTTATGTCACTGATCTCCTTGGGGAAAAGACCTCACAATAGTCCTGCTAGGTCTAGGGACATACATAGTTTTATAGCTCTTTGGGTCTATGTATATTGTTTTGCTGGTTCTGTTTACTCTGCATCAGTACATGTAAATCTTCCCAAACTTTTCCAAACTCTTTGCCTTCATAATTCTTACTGCTTGGTAATACTCTGTTCCATTCCATTCCATCACAGTTTGTTTAGCCACAACTGTCACTATTTTTAAAAGCTTAATTTCATTCTCAAACGAGGATTGCTGGCAGCTGGTGGTGATATTGTTCAGGTCTTTCTGGAACCTGGAGAGAACAGCCTGTGATGGGATGAGGTCATGCTTCTTAGGTGCTACACATTTCAAGCATTTCATCTTGCTTCTAGGAAAGGCTGTGGTCCTGCCATCCCCTCCTCATCACTTCGAGGTCCTTTGTTCTCTGCATTCACTCAGCTTTTACTCCTCTTTGCTGTCCCTTTCCCCCAGGTTTGTAGCTTCCACTGTGTGGTGAGGGCAGCTATCGTGAGGCTCAAAGCATTATATAAATAATAGCCATTATGATCGTTTCCACAATGTTGAGCTTGCCAGAATCACGAGACTGGGATGTATCTGAGATGAGTGGTGAGGCTGTGCTTCCCTCTTAACCCTTTCCTTCTTTCAGGAAGAACTTTGGGTTAGCCTGGGACAGACTGAAATGAAGCTTTTATTTTAAAAAAAAATATCTATTTTATGTTCTAGTAATAACTCCAAAACAGAAAAGCAAGGGCTGGGCAAATGGAATTAAGTGACTTGCCCAGGGTTACTCAGCTAGAAAGTGTCTGAGGCCACATTTAAACCCAGGTCCTCCCAACTCCAGTCCTGGAGGTCTAATTACTGTGCTGCCTAGCTGCCCCTTGAAATGACATTTTTAAAAATAGTGAGAGGATTAGCTCAGTGGATTGAGGGTCAGACCTAGAGCCAGGAGGTCCTGAGTTCAATTCTGGCTTCAAACACTTCCTAGTTGTGTGGCCCTTGCCAGGTCATTTAACCCTGTCTGCCTCAGTTTCCTCATCTGTAAAATGAGCTAGAGAAGGAAATGGCAAACCACTCCAGTATCTTTGCCAAGAAAACCCCAAAGAGTGCCACAAAGAGTCTGATCCAGACTAAAATGATTCAACAGCCAATAAAGAGGGAGTTTTCCATCATATCAAGCCTTCCCCAATAACTTCCACCCAGTGGTACTAAATATGCCCTCAATGGCCAAACGGAACAAAGTCAAACCCCCCTTCAATCTGACAAACTTTCAACTATTTAAATGGAACTTCCTCTGAGAAAGAGACATCTGTTTTGTTTATGTCCTAGCACAATGCCTGGCAGAGAATACATTTTTGTTGAATTGAGCTGAATTTAAAAATGATCACATCTTCCCTTGAGTCTTCTTCAAACCAAACTTCCTTAGCTCCTTCACCCAATCCTCCTATGACACTTTTTGGAAGGCCCTCACCATCCTGATGACCCCTCTCTGCAACAATACTCTCTTAAATTTGATGCTCAGAACTAGACAACACATTCTAGATGTTCCCAGAAACTGGGATGCCTCCTCCTTTACTGCTTGAAATGCTTGCCTTTAGATGGGTTCAGACCTTGCTAACGGTATTTAACAAGCTTTATCCAGCCAAAGCTATTTAGCAGAGAGTCATTTCTAATCCTGAGAGATAGAGTTGTCTAGTACAATAAATTACCCTCACTACAGTGTTCATTATGCATCTTTCTAAGGCTGTGATTACTTACACACACACACACACACACACACACACACACACACACACGCATCAAACAAAAGGACTTTCATGGTGTTATGGGAAAAACTCTGATTGTTGTATCCAAGTTCCTGGGTTTAATCTCAGTTCTGTAACCTGAAAATTATTTTACCTTTCTAAGCTTTCCTTTCCTTTTTGTGAAATGGGAAGCTGGACTAGACTACCCCCAAGTCTCTTCCAGCTCTAAATCCTCCCAAAGCAGATTCAGCTTTTTGGTGATTATAACATTTCTTGGCCAACCTTCTGACTATGGCACGATCAACAACCTGTGTTTCTTTTTAAAAAGAGAAAGGAATGGAGGAGTGGTGGAGTTGGGGGGGTGGTACCCAGATGACTTACCTCTTTACACTACTTTGTTTTCTTAAATTAATTTTTTTTCAATTGGCAAAACATCTATTTTTTCTCTCTTCCATCCCTCTTTCCAGGAAAAACCTTGAAATGACAGGATCATCTTGCTAATTGTATAGATGTTGGTAGAAAGTAAGATTATTGAAAACTGGGCTCATTATATTATTGTCCTTGTTTCTTCTGGGGACCTGGGACAGTGACTGACTCTTCAGTGATGCTTAATTGATGTATGTTGAATTAGATTAATTAACCCTAAACCACTTATCTGATAGTTTAAAGGACCTTGATGGACTAGGACAAGATCTGCTAAGAGTTGAGTGCTAAGTTCAGGTCTCCGATATCCAAATCTAGGGACCCTGGCAAGTCTGAGGCCAGTAGCAAAGTGCCAAGTTCATACAGGTAGTGAGTTAATTGCTGAATTAAACAAGGGGTGTCTGGAAGAAAGTCTTGCCAGCTCCGTGAACTCCAGCCTGGAATTTATACTTGCTTTCATTCCTGCAAACTTAAAAAAAAGTTCTCAGACAATGGGTTACTCCCCATTGAGACTCAAATTTCGACTCCTGATTATAGAATCATTAGGCAGAGTATTACCTGTTTCTGTTCAAATGACCACACTCTTTAGGACTTTGGGCCTGCACCGAGGACCTCCTAAGCATCTGATGACAAGGTGGATGAGCTCATGTCTGAGTGCCAGGACCTAAAATCGTGTAAGAACAAAGTATTTACTTAGCTAGTATTTCCCTGCCCTCAAGGATGCTGCTTCATCCAGAAGGCTTGGGTCCCGAGTTTGCCATTTGCAGCCAAAGCAAATGGGATGAGCATTTGGGTGACCAATCTATAGCCTACTGAAGTTGTGTTTGAAAGCAAAAGGTGAAGCGGTCTTACTGGGTGATAGCCACTGGACAACTAGAGAAAAAGTAATGAAAAATGAACAGTTTACACAGCTCCCTTCCTGGAAACAGCTTAACTTATTTGATAGAGAAGAGGTGAGATAGATTAGGAATGCCTTGTGTGGGTCTTATTTTTCAAATAGGTTGTTGGGCAAAAGATTAGATATTGGGCCCAAGGCCACCCTGCAAGTTCCAGAGAGAAACTCTGGCCTCTTGGGCCACAACTGATAGAATTTTAGCCCAAGACAAGTCAGAATTGGAAGAGACTTTAGAGAATGAATCCACACCCCCCACCTTTTACTAGTGTGGAAAATGAGACCCCAGAGAAGAACTTACTTATTCAACATTCCTCAACCACATTCCCGTGGAGTCTCCTGGATATTCATCCAGGACCCCTTCCATGGTACCATCTTGGCTCCCATTCCAAAACCCAGTCCTTTGAATAAGTAAGGATCTGCTTTCCAATTGTAGTTGGGACTTAACTACTGTCATCCCAGACAGCTCTTAGAAAGGAGGGAAGATAAGGAAATCTGTTCCAGTCCACTGTCCAATGACCCCTCTACCTTGAGTGATTTTATGGAGTTTTGGGCTGAAAACTCAAGAAAGAAGATTTTTTAATAATGTGATTTTGATAGCCTATGGGGAAGGAAAAAGCATTATTGAATCTAAGAAGGCTTTAAAAATGGATCAAAGAAGGGGAGAGGTAGGTGGCACCAAGGAAAGTGTGAGACTTGAGGTCAGGAAGCCAGTTTGAATTCTGCTCCAGTTGGCTGCTAACAATGTGATTCTGCACAAGTCACTTACGTTCCTTCAGTTGCATTTTCCTTATCTGTAAAATGGAGATAATAATAGGACCCACCTCATAGGGTTGTTTTGAGAATCAAATGAGACAGTCATTGTGAAATGCTTTGCAAATTTGGAAGGGCTATTTATTCCGTTATATTATGCTAGCCATTTAAAAAACAATCCTAGATATTATAAATATATGTTATATATTTATATATGTTGTTTGTGTAGGGTTGTTTTTTAGTCATTTCAACTCTTTGTGGTCTTTTTTGGGGATTTCCTTGGCAAAGATACTGGAGTGGTTTGCCATTTCCTTCCCTGTTCATTTGACAGATGAGAAAACTGAGGCAAATAGGGTTAAGGGACTTATCCAGAGACCCATGGCTAGTTGGTGTCTGAGGCTGCATTTGAACTCAGGTCTTCAGATCAGTGAGGAGAGCATAGTTTAACAGAAGCAATTATAGGATTTCTGGGAAGGAAATCCTCTGTGTGTGGTCTATGATGGGAAGGAAAAGCCAACATCTGGAAACAGCTTAATATTGAAACATGGAAGAGAAATAGGACCAGGAGAAAGAATGGGAAAGAGATAACATTTCACAGCATGAAATCAAAGTATTGTATCAGCCCCAGGAGAAAGGGCATCAATGAGCAATATTTTAGGGGTAGAGTAGAGGAGCAGAGAGATATTTATTTGTAGATGAGACCTGTTTAGGTAGTAGAATAATTGTAATTATGGTTAATAATTGTTATTATTAATAATAGCATAATTATAGCCAATAGTAATGATGATAGTATTTATAAAGCAATATAAGATTTACAAGGAGCATCTAGGTAGCACAGTGGATATAGTGTCCTATCTGGAGTCAGGAAGACTCATTTTCCTGAAATCCTGCAAATCTTACTAGCCTGGTGACCCTGGGCAAGTTACTTCCACCTTTTTTGCCTCAGTTTCCTCATCTATAAAACAATGCTGGAGAAGGAAATGATAAACTACTCTAGCATCCCTAATGGGATCAAGAAGAGTTGGATATAACAACCGAACAACTACAAGGTTTACATTACATTAGAAGGATTCTCTTGACAATCCTGGGAGAAAAACATTATTATTCTCATTAAACATATGAGAAAACAGTTTGAGGGAGATTAGGTGGCTTATTTGAGGTCACACTGCTAGTATGCATCTAGGGCTAAATTTGAACCCTTGTCTTCCTTGCTTCCATGCCTAGCAATCTATCCACTATACCATGTAACAGGAAAATTTCATATATGTGAATGTCCCTGCTGGGCAGAGGCTGTTCTTTTGTTGACTAAGAACTTTGTAATCAGTTCCAGGTCATTTTGATGATGGAAAATGTTCTGGGAGTACTGTTAGATACTATTTCTCATGGTATTAATAACCCAGAGATAAATAGTGAAGGTAAACAAAAGAAATCTCAGAAGTGTTCTTAATTTTCCCTGCTGTCTACTGCTGACTTTATTTCCGGTGCTTACATTAGACATTTTATGGTGGAGAAAGAGACCTTCATGGCTCAATGACCCTTCCTGGTGACCCAAGAGATTAGCATCAGGTGACACCTATTTGTTTGACCCCTGAGGTAATGAGCAAGACCCTTGAGGGTGTGGGAACTAGTGAAGTATGTTTTTTTTTTTATTGCTGTAACCAAAAAAAAAAGGAAAAGGAAAAGAAAGGAAAGGAAAGAAAGAAAAAGCCTCTCCTATTTTCCTGTGTTGAAAGAGACAAAAATAGACTTGCTGCTACCTGGTACCTTGGTATTTCCACAAAAGTTTCCATTCTCTTTCCCAGGTTAAAACACAGGAATCTTATTTGCTCTTACAAGAATGGTGCCCAGAGATTTTAGAAAAATTGAAAACTTCTATCTTTCTCCTTCCAAAATGATTATTCTTGTGGATTTGCTTTTTCTATCCCATTTCTCTAGTCTCAGGCAAGCTGCTTATCATTTCCATTTCTGTCTTCCCCTCTGCTGTCCCTCCTCTCTTAAAACAATTAATTAATTTTTTAACAAACTTTGCAAACATCAACAAATGTGAATGTTTCCATATAGAAAGAATAGGAAAATACGCATGAAACCAGGAATCTGTTGCATATAATTTTTTTTTAAACAACCCTTACCTTCTGTCTTAGAATCAATACTGGGTATCAATTCCAAGATAAAGAGTTATAAGGGGTAGGCAATGGGGGTGAAGTGACTCACCCAGAGTCACATGGCTAAGACATGTCTGACGTCAGATTTGAGCCCAAGACCTCTCCAATTGCAGTCCTGGCCCTCTATCCACTGAGCCACCTAGGTGCCCCCAAAAGTTACTTTCCTTTACAAAATTGTAGTCACTGTATTCAGTTATTCTGATTCTACTGACTGCACTAGGTATCAGTTCCTACAAGTCTTCCCAAGTGTCTCTGAATGCATCCCTTTTATTATTTCTTATGTCTTAATAATATTCCGTTACATTCATAAACCGTCATTTTTTTAACCATTTCCCAAGTGATGAGCACTCCCTTTGTTTTCAGTTCTTTCTATAGCAAGATGTGCTAGTATGGCAATTTTTGTACACGCGTTTTTGTCCTTCCTCCCTTCTTGTGTGATTTCTTTGGAGATATATGACTAGTCATGGTATCCATGAGTTGGAGCTGGCATGGAATAGTAACCTTTTGGATAGAGTTCCAAATCACTTTCCAGACTGGAACAATTCGGAGCTTTGCGAATAGGGTATTAGTGAGTACATCTTCCTGCAAACCCTCTACTACCACCTTTTCATCTTTTCTCACCTTTGTCACCTACGTAGATGTGAAGTGAATCCTCAGAATTTTCATTTTTCAATTTTTTTCTCATTATGAGTAATTTAAATCCATCTTTCACATGGTTCTTAATAACTTACAACTAATCTTTTGAGAACTGCTTGAATCCCCTGAAGAATGTCTCTTACTCTTATTTGGTTGATCTTTTCCCCTAGACATATTCGTGAAAGACACCTTAATATATTTTTTGATTCTTTTATAATGGTGTGACCTTTTATAATTAAAGTAAATATGAATTATGAATTTCCAAGGGGCAGGTAGGTGGCTCAATGGATAAAGTGCCTGGTCTGGAGTCAGGAAGACTCATCTTCATGAGTTCAAATCCTGCCTCAGACACTTACTACCTCTGTAACCCTGAGCAAGTCATTTAACTCTCTTTGCCTCCATTTACTCATCTATAAAATGAGCTGGAGAAAGAAATGATAAACCATTCTTGTGTTTTTGTCAAGAAAATCCCAAAAGGGGTCGTGAAGAGTTGGACACAACTGAACAACAACAACTATGGCATGTGTATATATATTAAAGATGCTGGGCTGAAAATGCTTTTTACTAAATTTTCAATTTTCCCAGAAGTTTTTGTCAATAGGGATTTCTTCCCGAAGTAGTTTATGTTCTCAGATTTATTGAACATTTGTGTATTGAGTTTCATTATTTCATGTTCTTGATTATCTTATCTTTCCCACTAATCGACCTACTTTTTAAAGAGAATTTATCAGATTTTATGATTATTGGTTTATAACAGAATTTAATGTCTATTCAATTACCTTTTTGTTCATACCCCTCCCACAATTTTTTCCCTTAAGATTCTAGACCTTTTCATCTTCCAAAAGAATTTTGTTATACTTGTCTAGCTCTATAAAGTAATTTTCCTGTAATTAAAATGGTATGGCACTGTCTATAAGTTAATTTAAGTAGCAGTATTATTTTTCTTATATTGATTGGCCCAACCATAAGCAAAAATTATTCCTCAAAGTGTTTAAAAGACAAAAAAAAATTTGTATTTCTATAATTTAAGTGTGTCAAGGTAGATTGACTCCCAGATATTTTATGTACTTTGAGTTATTTTGTATTTTTGGTTTTTTTCTAAGTTTATCTTTATTTTATTCCAATAATAAATGTACACACAAGTTTTCCCAAGTTACATGATTCCTGTTGTCTCCCTCCCTTCTTCTCTACCCCCTTCCAGAGTTGACAAGCAATTCCACTGAGTTATGTGTGTATTATCACACTTATTTTGAGGTTATTTGAGTTATTTTGAGTGGAATTTCCATTTCTATTTTCTTTCTAGTTTTTATCTTAGCTATATAGATATGCTGATGCACTGGGAGATTTATTTTAGGTCCTGTTACTTTATTAGAGATACAAATTGTCTCGAGCAATTTCTTTGTTGGAGAGTTTCCCAAGAAAGTATTGTGTCCATCTACAAAAAGGAATGAAGCTGTTTCTTCCTTGCCAATTATTGTTGTTGTTCAATAGTTTTAATTATGTCCAACTCTTCGTGACCCTTGGGGTTTTCTTGGCAAAGATACTGGAGTGGTTTGTCATTCTTTCTATGCTCCTTTTAAATATGAGGCAAACATGGCTAAGTGGCTTGTCTGGAGTCTACAGAGGCCAGATTTGAACTCAGGAAGATGAGTGTTCCTGACTCCAGGTCCTGCACTCTATACACTGGGCCACCTAGCTTTACCTCTGTCTTAGAATCAATACTAAATATAGGTTCCAAGGTAGAAGAGTGGTTAAAAGCTAGGCAATTAGGGTCAAGTGATTTACCCAGGAATCCATAGCTAGGAAATGTCTGAGGCCAGATTCAAACCAGAACCTCCTATCTCTAGGCCTGGCTCTTTATCCATTAATATTTACCAGTTGCCATTGTGGGTTGACTTTTGATGACCAGACATGACTAAGAAATTCACTCATGTACTCTCTAGTTTCAGTCATATTGGTTTATTCATTGATGCAACACTTGAAAGGATTGGAGGCCCAGAGGCCCCAAGAAGTCCCCAAAGACCTTGGAAGCTAAAGTGGGGTTATACCAGCCTAGATTTTATGATTCTTGTGGGCAGAGACTGTACCTTTTTTAACCTTCTTAATGAGTATCTTCCCTCTCATTCTTCCAACAAGTACTTATAAGCTTCCTTTGCACCTGGTACTGTACAAAGTTCTCTAAAGTCCTCAAGATACTTCATTCCTTTGAAGCAGAACAACATATACACAGAATAAATGCCAAGTAATTTCGGGGGGGGGGGAACATCAGGAAAGGCCACTTGGGCTGAGCTTTGAAGGGAGCTAGGGCTCCTAGGAGGTGAGGTAAGGTGGGAATGCTTTTCAACCAGGTGGGAATGTCCTGTGAACAAAGATAGGAAATGAAAAGTGTGAGAGGAACAGTCCTTAGGCTTATTTGCCTGGGACATAAGGGTTTCTGGAAGAGCGTAAAGAAAAACAAGCAAGGAAAAATCTGTGGAGCCAAACTGAGAAGTTGATATTTAATCCTAGAGGCAATATGGTGCCACTAGAACTTCTTAGGCAGGGAAGTGATGTGGCCATATCTGTATTTTGAGAATTTCTGATGGCTCAGTGGAAAGAGGAATTAAGGAAGAGAGAGAGTGGAGCCAGGGAACTCAAGTAGAAGATTATTGTACCCTTCCAGGTGAATGAATGGTGATGGGGTCCCAAATTATACTGGTGGCTCTCTTAGTGGAGTCAAGGGGCCAGATGTCAGCTTTATAGTGGAAGTAGAGTCCCAAAGACTTGACAACAGACTGAATATGAGAAAGGAAAGGGTGGAGGATGACTGATGTTGTGTAAACCTCAAAATTTCTCAGACTTATGAATGTTAGGGGTTTCCCCCTTTGGGGAATCTTCTACTTAAAAAAATTCCCTAGCAGATGGTGAGAACTCTACTTAAGTGTGGGGGCTCCTAGCTATGGGAGTGTCCCTGCTCCACCCTACTTAAGACTGCTTTAGGACAGAAAATGGCTTGCTAAACAATGAAAATACTTTGATCCATGCTTATGGAAGGGACAGGAAGTTCTTTGAGTCATGACTGTTTTAGAATTGATACAATGGGATACTAAGTACCTATAAAAGTGGGGCAACTTGTAAACTACTTAAACCTAAAAGGGTGATAACTTATTCAGAGGTTTTTTCTTAATGAAATTTGTCAACACAGCAGCATTTTTTTCTGACTTACTAAAGAGATTAAAACTACTCAGCTGTGAATTCAAAATGGGCGGTCCTTTAGAAACATCTACAGTGATTGATAGATGTAAGGACTTAGGGGAGGTGACATAGGAGATTTTGCCCTTAAAAATAAGAGCTCAGAGAAGAGCTGGAGCTGATTCTGAGGGAGCTCATTTTGAGAAGACTCATTCTGAGGATCTCGATTTCTGACTCTCATTCTGAAGGAGAGTTCCTTGAGGTGCTCCTCTGAGGGACTCTGTCCCTCTGGGGTAGGAGCTCTGGAGGCTCTTGAGAGAGGCCCTTTGAAACAATCTCTGGCTGGAAGACTCTTTGAGGAAGGACGCTGGCCTGGTGTTACTAGAATCCTTGTTTAGTCAGACCTTGTGGTGAGTGTTAAAAAACTGACTGATTTCTCTTTTAAGACTCAGGTCTAGGCCATATTGGCTTGAGGCCCTTCATACTTATTCCTTTCTTACTCTCTCTCTTTTTCTTTGATTACTCATTGTATTGTTAATTAAAATCTCTTTAAACCTAATTGACTTGGGTATTTGAATAATTGGGAATATTTCCCTGGCGACCACCTTATATTTGATTTTAAAACCCAAGACACTGTAGTGAAACATATTTCTGCGGTCAAATTTACTCACCCTCTCTTATATCTATCACAATTTATATCTTCCACTATTTTCATCACTACAGTTTAAGACCTCAACCAATTTAAATCTCACAGTTGTAAACCTTAGCCACTTGAAAAATGGTGGTATTATCAACAGAGAAAGGGAAGTTGGGAAGAAGGGAAGATTTTGGAGAAAATCAATGAATCCTGTTTTGAATATGTTGAGTTCAAGATGCTTATGGGACAAACACTCAAATATGTCCAATAGACAGTTGATGGTGTGGGACTGGATTTCAGGAAAGAGACTAAGGGATGGTCACATAAGTCTGGGAATTTTCTGTATGTATACTGAAGGTGTTCACTATATCTTCGAATGAATGAAAAAAATGAAAAAAAGATTTGTGAGGTTACTTCTGAGGAACTTTTAAAGCACCTCCAAATATTCCAGTAACTTCTATGTTGCATAGAATCTGGAAATAAGTTTACTTTGCAATTAACAAAGGCTATGGTGACTTTCTTTAAAAGTTTTGCTTATGGGTCTCAAATTTGGTCCTTAGGTTAATGTTTTGTGGATAATTAAGCTATACAGAGTTGGTAATATCCCTGATCATTTTTTTCCTGTTTCATTTCATTTTCAGTCCCTATCCACGTTTTGACATATACTCTTCCTTACATCATGATTTGTCTGCATTTTACAACCAACTTTTATATGGTAGGGCACTATAAGTGAGGAGACTGTACTTTCTTCCTTTCCCCATTTTTATTTGTTTGGACTCCATGAGGGCATGCTATCTATATAACACTCTCTGCTTTAATATATTTCATCTACATCTTTATTGACATAGTTCACATACTTGGAATGCCTTATAATTGCTAAGGCAAAAAAAATTGGCACAAAATTCTCGTCAATTATACTTTTTTTTTATAAAAATAAATTAAATTATAAAGAATTACAACAAATTAACTTCTATTTACTAAGTATAAACAAGATGACACATAAATTAATGCCAGAGTGGAAATTTAACGAGCTAGAAGTACCTAAGCATAGTCTTCCTACAAATAGAGGTATTTGGCCTTAATTTCTACTTCTTCAGCTTGACTTGCAAAGCCTTCCAAAATTTGATCACTGACCTTTTAGTTCTGGCTTCCATCATTTTTTTAAGTCAGTCCTTGATTCCTTGTAAACTAACTGATCTATTCACTGTGTCTCAAATGTGTCTTTTGCTTCTTTTCCTTTTTTTCTTCTTCTTCAGATTATTTTAATTTTCTGTCTTTTCTAACTTGGCAAACATCAATTTACATTGATATTTCCATATATAATGAGCAGAGAAAGAAGATTATATATGAAATTGTGAAACTTTCCTCTATTTTCTAAAAGTATACATTAAATTTAATACTTTTGTTCAAAAGCTCTCCTTTTACCTCTTTAACCTTCCTTCCAAACTTTATGCTACTCTCTTCTGTGAATTAACAAACAAACTTAAAAATAATTATTTCACTGATGCTCTTTCCTCTCCTTTCTTTTTTTTTGCAGGGAGGGCATCTTTATCCTTAGCCTAACCCCCACCATTTTTTCTCCTCCAAATTCTTGTCTTCTTCCCTTGTAACAAATAAACTTTGTTAAATAAAGCAAATCTAATCACTGGCCATGCCTGCATTTATATCTGTAAAGAATGTTTTACAGTTATATTCATTCTCACAATTCCTATGATTGTCACAATAGGTGAAATCCTAAGTATTTCATATATTCTATAGTTATCTTGAGTGGAATTTGTTTTCCTATATTTTCCTGCTGGGTTTTGCTGGTAATGTGTACCTTTCGTCACAGAGTTATTGAGAGTCAGAGATTATGATGCAAACTTAGGTTTTGTGATCCTAGAACTGGCACATCACCTGCTATATCTGCTTACCCTTTTGCTTGTGAGCAAATGTAAGAAATGACTAAAAGACATGCTCAATCAGTTATTACTGAGGGGAAGTAGATTTTTCCTACACCAGGGACTTCCCAACATTCCATTATGTGATACCTAATGGAGAGGACTCATAGGCTGACAGAGTTTCAAAGAACATTAGAGATCATCTAGTGTGGTAACCCCCTCATTGCACAGATGATAAGAACCTGATGAGAAGAAGGGACCTACCCAAGGTCAGAGAACCAGTTAATTACCTATCTGGGAAGAAAGCTTTCTACAGCATTTTATGTAAAGGTATATATTGTTAAATGCTACTTTATAATTGTTGAGTCATTAGCTGGAAGACTCATTGTATGATTGCTGACAAGTTTGAACCCAGGCTTTTGGGAAGAGCAATGTATAAGGAAACAGGCAGAGATTACAAGTGGGGGTCAGGCCTGGGAGGAGTGGGGGAAGCAATGATAAGAGAGTGAGTAGGACAGGCCAGAAGAGTAGTGGGTTTGGATTCAATGAGGGAAGGGGAGGGCCAACAGAGAGACTGGAGCTGGGAAAGAATTTTGAAACTCAAAAAGAAGAGAAGATGCTTCTTTTTAAAATTTTAAAATTTAAAAAATTTAAAATTTTAATTTAAATTTAAAAATTTAAAATAAAAAACCACAATTTTTAATATCCATTTCCCAAAATTAATAAGATCCAAATTCTCTCCCTCCCCTCCCTCCTTTTGGAAAAATAATTTGATCTGAATTATGCATGTATTATCATGCAAAGAATACTTCCATATTGGTCATTGTTGTCCACATGGTCATAGAAAATCAAAATCTCAAGATAAAACTGTATATAAATTGATGTGGGAGGTAGTATAAGCATATCTACTCTTGGTTATAACAGTTCTTTTAATGGTGATGGATAGCATTCTTTGTCATAAGTCCTTCAGAATTGTCCCAGATCATTACATTGGTGAGAGCAGCTAAGTCTTTTTCAGTTAATAATCCCACAATACTGCTGTTCCTGTGTACAACGTTCTCTTGGTTCTGCCCATTTCACTCTGCATCAGTTCATGTAGATCTTTCTAGCCTTTTCTGAAATTGTCTCCCTTATCATTTCTTCTGGCAGGGTAGTATTCTATCACCAACACAGACCACAAGGTAATCATCCATTCCCCAATGGATAAACATCCCCTCAGTTTTCAAATCTTTGCCACTACAAAAAGAGCTGTCATAAATATTTCTGCACAAGTAGGTCCTTTTCCCTTTTTTATTATCTCTTTGGTGTACAGATCCAGTAGGAGTAGTACAGGATCAAAGGGTGTTGTAAAGATTAAAATTAGTATACAATAACTAAATATTATATATTTAAAGTTTTATTAATAATAGCTAAAGCAGCCCAGTTGCTGTTCAAAAAGAGAGCACAGGAGGAGCATACGTCCAGTTAAATACCTATAACATGATCTTGCTGACATGGAGACACAGGAGAGCTTAAAGGGAATTTGGGGAAACACTAAGGACTTCTGGGGAATTAAGTCAAAGGTTCAAAATCTCCATTTATACAGTATGAATTGTTTTATGGCCCTTTGGGCATAGTTCCAAATTGCCCTCCAGAATGGTTGGATCTGTAAGAGAATATATTTCCTTGGTGATGAGGGGAACAAGTGGAGTAAAAGTTGGAGCTGGATCAGACTAGGAAATGGGGAGAGATGTTTTTCCTGGATGACAAGACAGGGGAAATGCAGGCCAGGAAGGATTGGATTTCAGTGTCTGTAGAGAGCAATTCAGAATAAAAGAGGTCTCAGGGACTCTTTATAGCTAGAAGGGCTCCTAATTCTCATCCCTTTCTTTTTTATAGACTGAGGAAATGGAGCTCCCAAAAGGAACAGTCTCTTACCTAGTGTTCAACAGTGCTTTCTAATAACTGAATGTCTGGAACCTTTAAGAACTATATCTTAAAGAGTATGCTTTCTTACTTGATGCAAAAATACAAGTGAGGTCCAGAGAATTGTGCTGACTTGTCTGCAGTCACACATTGAATTAATATCAACCTGAGTCTAGAACTTTGCACTTTTGAACCTCATCTGAAGAATTAAGTTTTTGAGATTGTCTGAGCTCAGTGAGGCTGAATTCTGAGAGTTAATCTTTATCCCAGGGACTGTCCACTTAGTGAAATGAAAGGAAAACTGGTTTGGGAGTCCGAAGACCTGGGTTTGAGTGTCAGCCACCTACCAAAATGATAAAGCAAGTGTTTACTTTTTCTGAGTCCTTTATAAATATTAGTTCAATCCCAAGAGTGTACTTGAGAAATAGGGACATTGTTCCTTGGGAGATCTACCTCTTAAAGTGTTTGGATGGAAAGTGCCTTGCAAACTTTAAGTGCCATTTAAACCTAAGTGTGTGCACTGAGATTCCTCACTCTGGAGATCATTTATACTTTGCATTCTTATTGCTGATGGCTCACAAGTGAGGAGAACTGCCATCATGTCAACTTAATTCCTTCCTTGTTTCTATTTCTGGGAAATCTCTTCTACCTTAAAGGCCAAATTCAATTCAATGAGCATTTGCATTAAGCAAATGTAGGTAGGGGGGCAGTAGGTGGCACAGTGGATAGAGTGTCAGCCTTGGAGTCAGGAAGACTTTTCTCTCTGAGTTCAAATCTGGCCTCAGGCACTTACTAGCTGTGTGACCCTGTGTAAGTCACTTAGCCCCAGTTGCCTCAGTTTCCTCAACTGTAAAATGAGCTGGAGAAGGAAATGGCAAACCATTCCAGTATTTTTGCCCAGAACACCCCAAATGGGCTCACAGAGATTTTGACACAGTTAAAATGATTGAATAACAATGAGTGTGCTGAGCTACAAAGACAAATGCCAAATAGTCCTTGCCCCAAAGAACTTCCATTCTATCAAGGGAAACAACATATATGCAGATAGAAAAATAGGAAATGTATTCAAAGTTACCACAAAGTAATTGGAGGGACTTTTAGCACCAGGGCACATCGGGACAGATTTCTTGTAGGAGGTGGGGTTAAGCTGAGATGTGAAGGAAGCTGGGTAGGCTATAAAGTGGAGGGGAGTATGACAAATGGGAGATGGAATGTTGGGCATGAGAAGTGGCAAGCAAACCAGTTTGACTAAGAAATAGAATATGTGAAGGAGAGACAGAGATATTAAATATGTGTTTAAGAAATGTTTGTGGACTGCTTAGTCATAATCACAGTAAATATGGAAGGCAGAATTTGAACCCAGGTTTGTGTGATTATGGCCAATCAGCACACAAATGTTGCTTTTCCATTACTCCAGTCTATTTCCATACTGTTTCTCTCTAGAGAAGGGTCATTTTCTGTGAGATATATCTCTTGGCAGACAGGTGAACCCTTTGGACCCTTCCTCAAATCAATGTTTTTAAAGCATAAAAATAAAATACCTACCATAACAAGAGTAAACTAGTTATACTGAAATAGTTTTTAAAATATATGCATATATTTTAAAGTTCAAAGATCCCAGATTAAGAACTTTTGCCTTAGGGCAACTAGGTAGCATGGTGGATAGAGCACCTGAGTTGGAGATAAAATCCTGGGTTCAAATGTGGCCTCAGATACTTCCTAGTTGTGTGATCCTGGGCAAGTCACTGAAACCCAGTTACCTAGCTCTTACCACCCCTCTGCTATAGAATATTTAGTGTCAATTCTAAGATAGAAGATAAGCATAAAAAAAGAACTCAATATATTTTTTTAAGGACAAGGACTAGATCATTAAAAAAAAATTCTCTCCATCTCCTTTTCTTCTCTTCCTCATTTAGCACAAGACTCTGCACATAGTAGGGACATAACAGACACTTGTGTACTTAAATGAATTGAACTGAAGCCAAAGAAAGATGGAAGTGACTGAAGGCCAAAGCAAAGAATCTCTTGTTAGGGAGTCCCATGAAGCAGTTCAACAAATATTTTATTTTATCTCTTATGTATAGAACTCTGTGCCTGGGATTGGGGGGGGGGGGGAGGAGATCTATAAACACAAATACCATAAATGGTCCAGGAGGAAATGTGAAATCAGTTAAGCAAATTAAGGGCCAAAAAAAAAAAGGTAGAAGAGATAAGTGTGGAAGGGAAAAAGAGATTAGAGAGGTTATCGTCTATGAGGGAGAGGCTGGGTAAGCCTCCAAGCCAAAAATGGAGATAAATTTAGAAAAAGACAGGGAATGAGCTTGAAGGTTTGAGGGAGGAGCCCTTCTATCTAATTGGCAGTTTTGGGTCTATCAACCCTATTTTCCCAAAGCACTTTGTCTGACCCACTGAACCTTCTGCTTCAGGAAGCCTGTTTAGGTCAAAATGTGCTCCTCCAGTGCCCTCTCTGCAGTTACTTTGCAGAAGATATGAAAGAAGAGCTAGAAAGACCCTGTTATGGACATGTAGCCTAATGGAAAGGACAACTGGCCACGAAGGAGACAACCAACTTGCTGTTCTGGTCCCACCCAGCACTGATATCTGACCTTAGGTGAATCTTTGAACTTCTCTGAATTTCTATTTCCTCATCTGTAAAATGGGAATTATGTTCCCTTTGTATTTACTAGTTACTTTAATTATTAGTAATACCATTTTCTAGTGTTTATCTACATAGTAGATAGAGGAATAGCCTTGGAATCCCCAAAAACTGGATTCAAGTCTGATCTCTGATGCATATTAGCTCTGCCACCATAATTGGGTTTGAGGGAGCCCAGAGGAAGTGGCTGGTGAGAGGGGAGTTCCCTTTCAATCGAGAAAATCACAGGTCCAGACCCCTGCCCCCACCCTTCTCAAAAACCAACTTCAGAGTACTGCTGGCAGAGGCGATATAGCCCAGTGTAAAGACTTAGAGTCAGGGAGGCCTGAGTTGAGACTTTGATACTCACTAATTGTGTGACTTCAGGACCAATTAACCTGTGGGCCTCTGTTAGTTCATTTTATTTGTTGGTCAGTCTCTCAGTTGTGTCTGACTCTTGAGGACCCCATTTGGGGTTTTCTTGGTAAAGATATTGGAGTCGTTTGCCATTTTCTTTTCCAGATCATTTTACAGGTAAGGAAACTGAGGCAAACAGGGTGAGGTGACTTGTCCAGGGTCACATAGCTACTAAGTGTTTGAATTCATATTTGAATTAGGGTCTTTCTGACTCTAGGTCCAGGGCTCTATCCACTGCCCCACCTAGCTGCCCTAACTCACTTGTAATACTGATGGATAAGACCTGACTCACAAGTCTGTCAAAATCACATGAGATTTTTTTGTAAAGTTGTAAAGTACTTTGTAATCTTTAAAATGCTAACTAAATTACTACTGTGCTGCACTCTGACAATTTAGAGTGTCCACCATCCATGGTTTTACTTACCAATGTTGAGAGAAAACTAGGCAGGATTAAGTGACTTTTCTATAAGACACACATGAAGCCCTTGACAGCCCCAAGCTTAGATTTTCTGACTTTTTTTTGCTTATGAGAATCAAAGGACTAGATGGGGAAGAGCCATCATATGTTCTGGTCACCCAGAATCAGAATTTCAGAGATGAAAGAAACCTGAGAGACTATCTTATCCAAACCCACAACTTTACAAATGATGAAACTGAGGTTTGGTGATACAAGGAAGGGGAAGCCAAGTGGAGTCTGGCTCAGAATGCTGAATCTTCTAGCTCTTTGTTCACAGTTTTCCCCAGAATGTGTTAAGGCTAATTTTTGTCCATTTGGGGCATAAATCCAGAAAGAAGGAAGGGAAGGAGGGAGGGAGGGAAAAAAGGAAGGAAGGAAGGAAGGAAGGAAGGAAGGAAGGAAGGAAGGAAGGAAGGAAGGAAGGAAGGAAGGAAGGAAGGAAGGAAGGAAGGAAGGAAGGAAGGAAGGAAGGAAGGAAGGAAGGAAGGAAGGAAAAAAGGAAGGAAAAAAGGAAGGAAAAAAGGAGAGAAGAAGGAAGGAAAGAAGAATGAAGGGAGACAGGGAAAGGAGGAAGGGAGGGAGGGAGGGAGGAAAAAAGGAAGGAAAAAGGGAAGGAAGGAAGGAAGGAAGGAAGGAAGGAAGGAAGGAAGGAAGGAAGGAAGGAAGAAAGGAAGGAAGGAAGGAAGGAAAGAAGGATGAAGGGAGGGAGGGAGGGAGGAAGGAAGAAAAGGAGGAAGAAAGGGAGGAAAGAAGGAAGGGAAGAAGAAAGGAAGGGAGGAAGGAAGAATGAAGGGAGGGAGAAAAGGTGGGAGGGAGGGAGGAAGGAAAGGGGGAAGGGAGGGAAGCAAGTGGCTACAATGTGTTGCACACAGTTTAAGTGTTTGGGGAACATTATCTTATTTGATCCTCATAAAAACCCTAGGAGGTAGGTACTAGTATTTTCCCCATTTAATAGAGAATCCTGAGAAACACAAATTAATATAGCTAGTAACCGAGGTAGAATTTGAACTGAGGTCTTAACTCTGGACCCAGCCTTCTATTCACCATTCTGCCCAGCGGTATCTATAGGCAGGAAGTAAGTAGCTGGCCATCGAAATTAACATTTTCCATGGTTGAGACAATAAAAACCGAGTGTTGATCAAGTTTTCTTTTCTTCTCTTGAAAATATGTTATCCTGTGAGTGCTAAAGGTCTGCAAGAGTTGGCAGGCAGAATTGAGTGTGAAAGCTTTCCCCAGGGTTGGTTTCTCTATTTTAGAGTCAAGTGTGGCTTGGAAGGGAGTCAACGGCCTTGTATAAACAGCCTGTGGTTATGAATGCCCAACCTCTCTGAAGGGAAATGTCAAGGTGATTAAGAGGGGATTATGGAAAGTATCTCTCTGTGTAGCAGTGCATGTCTCTGCATGTGAGCGTGTCTGTGGCTTGGGGGACCCCGGTCTGGCGTCTGCTTTTTTCTTTTTATGTTTTCCCCATAGATCATTGTGACCTCAATAGAAACTTTGAAAGTAGGAAAAAGGTCAGAAAGAAATGAGAGAAGCATTCATATTCACTCTGGCCAAAATGAACCAAATATTCAATGTCTTTGATCATACTACTCCTTTGCTTGGGATTCACTACTCTTTTTCTTTCTTTCTTACATTTGAAGAGGGAAGATGAGAAGGATGAATGCTCCAATAATGAGAGACAGCACAGATAAAGGCACAGAGTCAAGAGATATATGAGGGAAAAGGTAAAAAGGTCAGTGTGGCTGGATATTTAGCATATGTGAAAGGCAAAATGTATAATAGCAGGGGAAAAAAAGATGAATAACCTTTCTGGAGTATACTTCAGTCTAGCTAAAAATTCTTTCTCTTGGGAGCAGGCCTAGAGGCAGGAGGTCCTGGGCCCAAATTTGACTTCAGACACTTCCTAGCTGTGTGACCCTGGGCAAGTCACTTAACCCGCATTGCCCAGCCCTTACCACTCTTCTGCCTTGGAACCAATACACAGTATTGATTCTAGGATGGAAGATAAGAGTTTAAAAGAATCTTTTTTTCCTTCAGCACTCCCAACTCCCTAAATCTATTTTTCTTTTCTGTTATGGTTTTTTAATTTTTTCAGTCTACCTTATTTTATTTTTTATTTTTTCAAGTAAGAAGAATTTATTTTTCTCTCACTCTTTTCCATTGAAAAGAACTGTATTCCTGTAACACATATATGGCACAACCTTTGTACTGTTCTCATCATTACTGGCACATGTGATCTCCTGTACAAGATTATAAAGGACATTGAAAGTAGAAACTATAGTTAGCCTCCTTAACCTTTAACATATTATAAATAGTTATTGTTGTTGTCGAGTCATTTCAGTCATGTCCAGCTCTTCCTGACCTTATGCAGAGTTTTGTTGGCAAAAGTTAATAGAGTCATTTGTCATCTCCTTATCAGTTTATTGTATGGATGAGGAAACTGAGGCAAACAGTGAAATGACTTCCTCAGGATCACACAGCTAGTAAGTGTCTGAGGCCAGATTTGGACTAAAAAAAATGAGTTTTCCTGACTCCAGGTTCAGTCTTCTCTCTATGTACCACCTAGATGCCACTTACACATAATAGATGCTTGATAAATGTCTATAGGAAAGTTCTGTAAGTACTTTGTTGTTTCTTCTTCTTTCTTCTTCTTCCTCTTGTTCTTCCTCTTGTTCTTGTTCTTGTTCTTGTTCTTCTTGTTCTTGTTCTTGTTCTTCTTCCTCCTCCTCTTCTTCCTCCTCCTCTTCTTCCTCCTCCTCTTCTTCTGTCCTTTTTCTTTGCTTCTTTTCTAGCTCCTTAAAGGAATTTTTCTGATGTCTACATTCCATTAGCACAAATTTAGTACTAAAAAAAATTATAATAGCTGGCACCATTTGAGTTTCACAAGGACCCTGCAAAGTTCTAGCTATTATGGGGATTACAAATGAGAGCCCTACAACTAGGAGATGTTCAGTGATTTGCCCAGATTCACATGGTTAATAAGTGCTGCAGGCAGGATTTTCCCATAGTAAGCACTTAATAGATCCTTTCCATTCCTGAGTCCCAGGCTAGCATTCTATCCACTAAGCTAACTGCCTCTCAGCTTTTAACATTGCCATTGCTTCTCCAACAATAAAGTTGGAGGGAACAAGGAATGGTTCTTTGAGGGAGGTAGGACTAACTTTCCTACTAGAGAGGAAATACTCAGTCGATAAATATTTATTAAGCATCTCCTATGTGTCAAGGGCTGTGCTTACTTCTAGGCATGCAAGTAAATGTCCCCTTTTTATCCATAGATCCTGCTTTCAAAGAGCTCATGGCCTAAAGGAAGAGATAACATGGAAACAATTACATTTGTGGTTGTTGTTCAGTCATTCAGTCGTGTCTTACTCTTTGTGACTTCACAGATCATAGCAAACCAGATGATCTACTATCTCTTAAAGTCTGTCCAAGTTTATTTTCCTTGTTTTCCTGACAATATCTAACCATTTCAGCTTCCGTTGTCCCCTTCTTGTTTTGTTATCAATCTTTCCCAACATCAGGGTCTTTTGCAAAGAGTCTTGCCTTCTCATTATGTAGCCAAAGTATTTAAGTTTCAGCTTCAATATTTGACCTTCCATTGAAAAGTCTGAATTAATTTAAGTATTGACTGATTCAAACTTCTTGCTGCTGTCCAAGAGACTCTTAAAAGTCTTCTCCACCGCCATAATTTTAAAAAAAAATCAATTCTGCATCCCTCAGACTAACTCTCATAGTTATACATTGCTATTGGAAAAACTATATTGAGTATACAGGCCTTTGTACAAGTTATTTGGAAATAATCAACAGAAGGAAGGCCCTAGAACTAAGAAGAATTGGGAAAGGCTCCCTGTAGAAGATGGGATTCTTTGAGCTTCAGGTGGGTATAATCCTAACCTGAAGGCAGGAAAAATAGAATAGACTAGAGGTATCATACCCTGGAAGGCTGCATTTGGCCACAACAGTCCTAGGTGCCTCAGAATCAGATTAAAATGTAATTGGGAAACATTTAACAAGATAAATAAAATATAATAAAACATACATAATATTAATATGTGGTTTTCTAAATCCATATTCCTCCACAGGGATCCTGACTTATAATTCCAGTTCAATTTGAGTTTGATGCTACTGGAGCAGCAGACTCCAAAGGAGTTCTATGATTCTGCAAAACTGACAGTAAAAAACCATAAAATAGATCCCTAACAGTAGAGATGAATTACTGCTCTGGATCCTCCTCAGATTCACTTATCCCAGGCATGACCCATTAGTTGCTGCAGGAACCTAATTCTAGGACCTTCTAAAATAAGGTCAGATTTGAACCCAGGTCTTTCTAACTCTAGACTTGCTCTAATCTCATCTGTCCTTAACACTTCCTTATGAAAGGTTTGGACTAGATAATCTCTCAGATTCCTTTCCTGTCAAAGTTTATGATCTGCTACTTTGTGTTTTTCCTTCAGGGCCTGGCACTTGCTTTCTTTCCTGGGTCCCAGATTTTTATCTCCAAACACAGGCTAGATATATCAATTCAATTCAACACAGAGTGTTTATTGTGTGCAAAGTCCAGTAGATATTGGGAGATAAAACTTAGAAAAGATATAGTCTTCCCTCTCATGGACCTGGATGTTTTTCACCAGTGGTTCAAACTGCACATGCTTAAGGGCTCAACAAGGTCCCTAGTTCTGTCCATGGTACTGTCATTCTCCTGGTGACTGAGGCTAGATGCTTCAATTCAGTCATCCTTGACTTCTACTTCCTCTTTCCTTTCCTTTCCTTTCCTTTCCTTTCCTTTCCTTTCCTTTCCTTTCCTTTCCTTTCCTTTCCTTTCCTTTCCTTTCCTTTCCTTTCCTTTCCTTTCCTTTCCTTTCCTTTCCTTTCCTTTCCTTTCTTTTCCTTTCCTTTCCTTTCCTTTCCTTTCCTTTCCTTTCCTTTCCTTTCCTTTTCCTTTCCTTTCCTTTCCTTTCCTTTCCTTTCCTTTCCTTTCCTTTCCTTTCCTTTTCTCCTTTACTTTCTATCTTAGTAACAAGTCTAAGACAGAAAGGCAAGGGCTAGGTAAACAGAGTTAAGTGATTTGCCCAGGATCACCCAGCTAGGAAATGTCGTCCTGGCTGCCTCTCTATCTGCATTTTCACTGACTCTTTCCTATCCCTGGGATATTCTTCCTTCCTTATCTCTGCCTCCTGCCTTCCTTGACTTCATTCAAATCTCTGCTAAAATCCCATCTTCTATAAGAAGCCTTTCATGATCCTCCTTAATTCTGGTGCCTTCCCTCTGTCATTTCTTTCCTACTGATTTTGCATATAGTTTGTTTGTATGTCATTACTTGCATGTTTCCCACTAGACCATGAGCTTCTTGAAGCCAGGGACTATTTTTTTGTACGTATTTATTTTTGTATCTCCAGCATTCAGCACAGTGCTTAGCACATAGAAGAGACACTTAGTAAATTCTGTTGACATGTTAAAGTAGCATGGCATAGTGCACAGAAGGCTGGTCTTAGAGCCAGGAGGGCTGGATCCAAGTCCTGCTTCTGACATACTGTGGCCCTGGGTAAATCATTTAACCTAAAACTATAAGTTAAAGGGGAAGCCTTCCTCGTTCCCTATACTGATGAAATAAGAAGTTCATTTTTTACCCTAATGCTAAATTTAATACAATAGTGACAAAATTGCCAAGCTTATCCCAAAGAGATCAAAGACAGGGAACAAGGACCTACTTATACCAAAATATTTATACCTGCTATATTTGTGGTGGCAAGAAATTGGAACCTGATGAGATGTCTGTCAATTGGGAAATGGTTGAGCAATTCGTTGTATTTGATTATAATGGAATACTATTGTGCCATAAGAAATGAACACAAGATGATTACAAAAAAAAGCAGAACAGGCTTACATGAAGTGATGCAAAGTGAAATGATAAAAAACCAGAAGAACATTGTTCAGTTACAGCAATAAAGTATGATGATCAACTGTGAATGACTTAAATACTCTCCATAATGTATGAATCCAGGACAGCTCCAAGGGATTCATGTCAAAAAAGGCTATCCACTGCTATAGAAGGAACTGAAAAAAAATCTAAATGCAGACTGAAGCTTGCCAGTCTTCACTTTATTTCCTCCATGAATTTTTCTCTTTTGTAAGTGATATGCCTTTTCTTTACTACATGATGAGCATGGAAATATGTATTGTATGATAACACTTGTACAAGCCCTATTGTATTACCTGCCATCTTGGGGAGGGAGAGAGATGAGAAGGAACAAGACAACATAGATCACAAAATGTTAGAAAACGATTATTAAAAATCCTATCTACTTGTAAAAAAACTGCCAAGTTTGTCTATTCCTCCTTCTAAAATTCCTTTTGCTTTCTTCTGTGTATTTTAAATGTTTTATTAGTTTCCTTTTCTTTCTATTTTTTGTATCACTATTTCTATCTATTCATTTCTCTGACAACATTCCCTCCAAATAAAGTTTTTCCTTATAATAAATAATTAGCGCCGAACAAAAAGTTTACATATGAAAATGCATGTCTTATTCTGCCCCTCCAAGCTATCACATCTTCATTTTTTTAAACCCTTTCCTTCTATAATCCCACTATCACCACTCTTCTAAGTTGGGAGGAGGAAGATGTATTTGTCTCTGGGAAAGGTTCAAGATGAGTAAGAGAGTTTACTTATTTACATATGTAAACAAATAAGCTAATTATTTTCTGTACCATGTATAAATACATACACACATATATGTATGTGTACACAAATATGTACACATGAACTGTAGTCAATTTAAGCTCCCAAAGGGTACAGTACCCTGCACATAGTAAGCATGCAACAAACAATTGAATGAATGATTACAAGCTAATTACAGAGGGTGAAATGAACCTATCTTGCCCTATGAATGCATTCATGCACCTTAACTTAAAAATGATTATTGCCAAGGGGACTGAAAGCCAGTCTCAGAGATGGGAGGTTCTGGGTTCAAATGTGGCTTCAGACACTTCCTAGCTGTATGACCTTGAGCAAGTCACTTAACTCCCATTGCCTAGGTCTTATTGCTCTTCTATCTTAGAACCAATATTCAATATTGATTCCAAGATGGAAGTTAAGGGTTTTTAAAAAATGATTCTTGCCATTTTGGGTTGCCCAAACTCTATTAGTTGGAATGTTAAAGAAGTAGGACCTTTAGGAATTTCTGTAATGGAATATATAATTGTTACAAAAGTGATACTTTTTCATCATTTGTTTCTTCTTTTGAAACTCTTGGGACTATTCTCTCTGGTCTCTGACTCATGAAGAAAAGGGAAGAATTTTAGCTATTCAGTACTCAGGTATTCTATGCCCTAAAGGGAACTTGAAAAACATTTTAAGGGTGGTTTCCCATCATTTCCAACTGTTTTTGTTTCCTGTTACATCTCCGACTACATCAAAACTGAAGATCTCCAAAGGCTTCTTCATCTGCTCCTTTCCAGAAGCAGTCTCCATACATCCAAGAACTGGGTAGCTTTTTTGCTTTTAACATACTGGAAAGAGATGTATCAGAATAAGATGCATGTTAAAGGGGTTTGGATTGTAATCAGGAAATCACCCAGAGGGCAACTAGGTGGCTCAGTGGATAGAAAGCCAGATTTAGACACAGGAGGTCCTAGATTCAAATCTGGCCTCAGACACTTCCTAGCTCTATGATCCTGGGCAAGTCACTTAACCCCCATTGCCTAGCCCTTACCACTCTTCTTCCTTGGAACCAAGAGAAAGGATTGATTCTAAGATGTAATATAAGGATTTAAAATAAGATCACCAAGCACTTAATAATGCCTTTACTATGTGCCAGGCACTATAATTTGTGCTAGAAATACAAAGCAAAGTTTCTATCCTCAGGGAGTTTACAACCTCATCAGGGAAAACAATTTGTATGTAAATGGATAACATCATATGAGATCAGAGAAAGTCAGGGTTAAGTGGTCCAAAGGGCAAGATCTTATTTTGAATATTCAAAATAGGTCTTAGGTCTGAGGTCAATCAATTGATCAGTTCCTCAATAATTATCTATGAAGTCAGCATTTAGTTTGTGCGAAGTTCTTGGGATACAAAGAAAGAGAAAACAGTGCCTGCTTTTGAGGCACTTGTATCCAAATAGGGAAGATTTAATGTATGTGTGTATATATATTTATGTATGTGTAATATATATGCCTATACACACATATATGCATATTTAGATGTACACGCACACACATACTAGATGGAAAGTAACCTTAGAAGAATGTGGGGGGGAGGGGAGAAGACCTTGAAGAAGTTGGCTCTTGAGCTGAGTTTTGTAGAAAGCCAGGGATTCCAAGAGATGGAGGTGATGGGAGAGGGCTTTCGTGACTTGAGGGGATGGGAGAGGGAAAGAGAGGAGGAGGAAGAAGAGATAAGCCAGAGTAAAGGCAAGATCAAGAATGGAAAATGTGGTTGGGGAGCGATATGGGGTGGGACCCAGGAGAAGAACTGGAATTAGTTGGAGATCAGCTTGGGAGCTAAAACAGAATTCAAGATCACCTTGTTCAACTGCTTGCCTCAAGGCTGAGCTGTGCTCAAAAAATTTTCCAGAGAAAGGTGTGGGTCCTATTTTTAGGGTTCCTCAGTAGCTTAACCTAGTTTCCTACTCAATCAGATCTCACAAGCAAAGTCCTAGACAGATTGTTCTGTCTGATTCTTTTCTGTTTTATGTTTTCAAGAACCTGCTCTTATCAAAGGCCCCTAATGATTATTATTAGTCCTGTTTGCTGTCCCTCCCTTTGATCCTAACTGTGCTGCTTGGGATCTCTGGGCTTTATCTTGTTGTGCCATTCTTCCTGTGTCGGGCAAATATTTGATTTCCTCTATAGTACCTTGAGTGAAAGGGGCACAGTGAGGATCCCAAGTCATCTCCCCAAGAAAATCAGGAGAAAGAGACCAGGCTTATTATAGATCAAAAGGCCCTGCAGGATGATTCTTCCTCTCCAGGATACAGATGATTTCCTTTCCTTCTGGGTCTAAGAAGGGGTGAGGGGAGGGGAAGGGAGGAGAGGGGCCAGTATCTCCTCCCTGGTCCTAAAGAGTCCCTCAAAAATCAACTCCGAGAGGGGTCATCCTGATGGTTCTTCTCTCCAGTATAGCTCTCTCCATATTCTTCTAACTTCTTTTTAAAAAGAGCAGAATAACAAAGTTATTCTCTTCTGAACATGCCTATCAACCAATCACTGTATAGTGTATATATTGTATTTATGCATGCATCGATGGATGTATTAATGTAGCAAAATATCTATTCATGTGTATGTATATCTGTAAATGTTCCTATTTATGTCCGCCTTTATGCATACATCTATGTGCATATGTGTGAATCTTTCTCTCTATTTATCTAAACATGGATGTTTCCAGATATGTGCTGGAACCAACTCTAGGTCTTTAAAGAGCAGAATGTTAAATGAACATAATGAAACTCAGAAACCAGCAAATGTTACAAATCAGGGTTTGATTTGTTCTTTTGTTGATTTTCTAGACTTAAGAAAGTAATGGGGAAAACATGCTTAATGCCAATTAAACTTAAAAAATTATATATATATATATATATATATATATATTTCTTGAAAGCTAGTTGTTAAATATTAACCAATACAATGCTTGATATATCAATCTTATCTGTCTATGTAGTCATGTAGGTATATATCTATCATGTTTTACCTCTGTCTCTATCTTCTCTCCCCTCCCCTCCCTTCCCTCCCCTCCCCTCCCTTCCCTCCCCTCCCCTCCCTTCTCCTCCCCTCCCCTCCCTTCTCCTCCCTTTTCCTCCCTTCTCTTCTCTTCCCTTCCCTCCCCTTCCCTTCCCTTCCCTCCCCTCCCTTCCCCTCCCTTCTCTTCCTTTCTCTTTTTTCTCTCTTTCCCTTTCTGGACCAGCTAAATGGCACAGTAGACAAGTGCTGGGCTTGAATCAGAAAGCTGTGAATTTGAATCTGGCCTCAGACACTTAATAATGTCTTTGTGACTGAGCAAGTCACTTAATCTGTCAGTCTCAGTTTCCTCATCTGTAAAATGCAGATGCTAATAATAACACTTACCATACAGGATTTTTATAAAGATCTACTAAAATAATATGTAGAGCTTAAAGTACTCTATAAATGCTATGTATGTATGTATGTATTTGTCTATCTATCTGTCTATCTATTCATCTAATTATCTATCTATCTATTTGTGTCTGGCTAGCTGTCTATCTATCTAAAAGCATTTACTAAGAGCTTATTATGGAGTAGCTAGGTAACCCAGTGGGTGGAGAGACAGGTCTGGAGTCAAAAAGTCCTGGGTTCAAATCTGGTCTCAGACACTTCTTAGCTCTGTGACCCTGGGTGAGTCATTTAACCCCAGTTGCCTACCACTTTTCTGCTTTAAAACTTTATATTGATTCTAAGACAGAATGTAAGGTGGTGTTTTTTTAAGAACTTACTAAAAAAAAATAAAAGAATTTACTATGTGTCAGGCCCTATGCTAACTAAGTGCTAGGGATATAACAAAAAAGCAAAAATGGTTCCTGACCTCAAGAAACTTGTCTTTTAATGGAGGAGACAGCATATGAATAAATGGGTACTTGCCAAACACATAGACACGCCTTACTATTGATCTAATGAGCTGACAACCAGAGAATCAGAATGAATGAGTGGGGCGGGGGACATTGATCAAGAGAACTATGCCCAAGAGACTGGGGACATTTCTGGAACTGAAGCTTTAGTGAAGCTACCCTCACCAGGCCAGGCCCCCCCGTATTTGAGATTATTGCCCAGGTGAGAAAGTTGGCTTAATGAATGGAAAGAATGGAGCTCTGGATCCAATTCTGGGTCCAATCACTTATCACCAAGAAAGGGAAAGCTTATCTGAGCATACTTTGTGTGTTGGTTATTACATCTAAAAAGAGGCTCCTATTCTACATCTCTTTAGTGGAACCATTTAGGGGAAAAAATGAGTTTGCCTCACTAGTGGAGGGAGCTAGGTGTAGGAGTGGATAGAGTTCTGGATCTGGAGTCAGGAAGACCTGTGTTCAAATCTGACCTCAGACACTTATTGGTTGGGAAATCTTGGGCAAGTCACTTAACCTCTATTTGCCTTACTCTTCTGGAGAAGGAAATGACAAACTACTCCAATGTCTTTGCCAAGAAAACCCCATAGTGGAGTCATGAAGAGTCAGAAACAACTGATCAATTGAACAGCAACAACTTTAGTTGAAAGATGTAGGGCTAGAAGTGAGCTTTACTTTATTAAGAACTAGATTCAGCTTTTGAAAGACATTTTGCAACGTTCCTTCCCAGAGATTTTTTAAATTAGGAAATACCCTAATCAGCCTGGGAATAAATACAGTTCTGCCTAAAGGCAGGAGGAAGGACTAGATGGTCTAAATGACCTTCTTTTGCCCTTTCCAGCCTATTGATTCTCAAAGGATTAATGAGGTAATGCAAGCAGCATCTTTGGCCTCCCAGATGAAAGAAATGCTAAGCAAATCAAAAACCTATATAGTGTTCTCATTCAGTTTTCCTGGAGACCAGGAGGAAGGGTGGTGATAGAAATAACTAGAAAGGAATTTATGATTTGGAAAAGGGACCCAGGAGTGATGCTAAGGATAATATAAGATGCCCTCAGTCGGAACACCTAAATAGAATTGCTCCATTGGCCCTGTAGGTTTTGTAAATCTTCAGAGATGGCTGCCTGGTGACTTCTCAAAACTGAGTTGTACAAAAACATATACAGCTGCTCTTTTTGTGGTGGCAAAGAATTGGAAAGTGAACAGATGTCCATCAATTGGAGAATGGCTGAATAATTGTGGTATATGACGGTGATGGAATATTATTGTGTTGTAAGGAATGATGAACAGGTTGATGTCAGAAAAAGTTGGAAAGAACCACATGAACTGATGCAGGGTGAAATAAGCAGAACAAGGAAAACATTGTACACAGTAACTACAATATTATGAAATGATCCATTGTGATAGACTTTGCTAACAGCAATACAGTAGTCCAGGACAATTCGGAGGGATTTATGACAAAGAATGTTATTGCTACAGAAAGAATTGTTGGAGTAAAAATGCAGATGAAAGTATATGATTTTTCATTTGTTTATTTGGGTATATGTTTGGGGGGTTGGTTTTATAAGATTATTCACTAACAAAAATGAACAACATGGAAATTTTTTAAAAACTGAGTTGCCCACTAGACATGTTCACTAGGCCACAGAAAAGCTTTATCAAAGCAACATTCTGCAAAGACTTTTTTCTCAGTTTACTGTTTACATTCTAATTTGAACTGCTTTGGTTTTGTTTATGCAAAAAAAAAACTTTAAAAATTTTAAATAATCACAATTATCTGTTTTATCTTTTTAAAAAAACCTTTATCTTCTGTCCTTGAATCCAATATTATGTATTGGTTCCAAGGCAGAAGAGTAGTAAGGGCTAGGCAAAGTAGGTTAAGTGACTTGACCAGGGCCCTACATATATATTCCCCATCCATCTTTCCCTTCCTTCTTTCATTCTTAGCTGGATGCTGACCATCCTCCCCTCCCACCATCTCTACCAGTGATCTACCAGAGCTCCACTCCATTCTATCCCTTGGATCCACTATCTTCTTGATATAAAACCATGTACCCTCTCATTACTCCCTGGTGTCCTATGGGTATCTACCCTGTGATCTTTCCTGCCTAACTATTACCTTATTTTGTCATCTTCCATGAACTGAAAATGAACTCTTTTTTATGAATTTTCTATCTCAATTAGAAGGTGAGCTCCCCTGAAAGCATTTTTCTCTTTGTATCCTCAGCACTTTGCACAATGTTTCACAAATAGCAAGCACTTAATAGATGCTTTCCCATTTCCCATTTCATCCCTAAAACCTCCTGTGATTCTGTCTCTCCTAGAAACTTTTCCATCTTTAAATGAAAGTAATTTGTGGAATAGTAGTACTCTTTATCCAATAAACCTCATCCCCACTACCAAAATGCAACAAACCCAATTACACCATCTTCCTTCCCACCCACTTTCTGCCCCAGTCATCCCCAAGCCAATCTCCAGGTTAGTAAGTAATGCATTTTCTCTCTCACTTTTCAATAAGCCTATGTCAGAGCAGAGTCTCAGGAAATGCTTGTTGATTGAGTAATTGCTCAATATAGGACCTTCTACTCCATGTAAGATTGTTCTGATGCAGATAATTCCAGGTAATCTACAGAAAGGATGATGGAAAATCTTAGCCAAGAAGATAAGACCTTCCCTTGTGATTGGTAATCCTCTACCAGAAAAATGACTACAAAATTCTTGGAGCTGTTGCTTGTTGCTGCCTCATCTGCCCTTCCTTGCCCCCAAACCATAGGCAGGGAGGGGATGGGAGGGAGTAGGAATTCTGGTCTTAAGTATAAACGTCAAGACATGAGAGTCATTTCTAAGCAGTGTTGGTACAAGATGTACCTTTTATTAAAAGAATCTGAAACAGGCAATTGTGTCTCACTCCACCTACTTTAACCACAAAGTTCTAGTAAAGCTGGTGGCTGTTAGTGATTCTTGTTAATTCCGTATTAGCTGATGATGTGAATGAGGTAGGAGTGGGGAAATTAAAGTTGATTTTAAGATCTGAGGGGAAGAGAGAAAGAAAGAAAAAAGAAGAAAGACTAAACAGAAGAAAAGAAAAAAAAGGAGAAGAGAAGGAAGGAAGGTGAATTAACAATGAAAAAAAATCTCAGTGTTGGAAGGACACTGCGGGGAAAAGAGACACATTACCCTTCCAGAGATCTCATTACCAATGCATATGCTCCAAGGAGGGTCAAAGACAAAAAGAAGGTTCCAGATAGAGGAAAATATTCACAGATGTGATGAGAATATGGAAAAGCTGGGGTATAAATTCATTGTTGGGGGAGTTGTGAACTGATGCAGTCATTCAGGAGAGCAATATGTCCAAAGGGCTATAAAACAGTCCATATCCTTTGACCCAGCATTACTAGATTTGTATCCCAGAGATAAAAAAGAGAAAGAATCTGTATGTTCAGAAATATTTAAAGTGAGCTTTTTTTTTTTTATGGAGTCAAAGATTTGGAAAATAAGGAGATACCCATCAGTTGGGAAATGGCTAAGTACATTATAGTATATGATTGAAATAGAATACTATTGTGCTTTAAGAAATCACAAACAGGAGCTCAAAAGAACATGGTAAGGCTTATATGAACTGAAGCAGATTGAAATAAGCAGCACCAGGGGAACATTGTAGTACTCTACAATGAACAATTGTGAATAACTTAGCTATTTTCATCAATACAAGGATCCAAAACTATCCCAAAGAATTGATGATAAAAAAATGCCATCTACTTCCAGAAAAAAGAACAGTCTAAATCCAGACCAGAGCAAACTTTTTCACTTTCTTAATTTTTTTTTCTATTTGAATTTCCTTCCACAAAAGGATTAATATGGAAAATGTTTTACATGACTACACATGTAAAATCTATATGAGATTATTTACCATCTCAAGGGGAGTGAGGGGGAGAGAGAGAGAATTCAAGACAGTGTTATGGGTTTTAAAGTGTTGTGTCTGGGGAAGGCATCTCCCAGTGTGCCCCAGAGGTTCTCTCCCCTTTACTTCCTGGCATGGGATTGGTCTTGAATTGGACCAATCCTGTGCTAGGGAGGGGCCACACCCCCTACTTTGAGGCAGGATTGGTCTATATAAGGACAAATCCTGCGCCTAGTTGGGGGGGGGGGGCTTTGAATCTTCAAAATCTAGGAGTTTGTTAATTTCAGCCAGGGTAACTCCCGTTTTTCTTCTTTCATTAAAGTTAATCAGATAAAAGAAAGAGTTTTTATTTTAAGCATTTCAGTATTCTTTGAAAAATGTTGGAAACTTTTTATGTGTAATTGGGGGGAATTAAATAAAAAATATTCATAGTTACACTTTCTGTGGTACCAAAGAATTAAAAGCAAAGTTGATACTCATTGGCTGAAGAATGACTAGCAATTTGTGGTACATAAATGTAATGGGATATTACTAAGAAATAATGACAATGAATAATTCAAAGAAGCATAGGAAGGCTTATGAAATGATGCAGTGAAAGTAAACAAACAGGAAAACATTATATGTCACAAATTTTGTTGCTGTTGTACAGTTGAGACGGACTCTTGATGATCCCATTTGGAGTTTTCTTAGCAAAGATATGAGTGATTTGCCTTTTCCTTTTTCAGCTCATTTTACAGATGGGGAAACTGAGGCAAACATGGTGTCACACCTTGCCCAGGTCACAGAATTAATAAGTATCTGCTTCAGACTCTTAATGTGACTTTAGCTCTTTGTCTCAGTTTCCTTATCTGTAAAATGATAGTCACTTCTGGTGGCCTCTAAGGTCCCTTTCAGCTTTTTACCTATAATTCTATGCTAATTACAATGATCAAACAGCCCAGGAAAAGAGTTGAGACAATTAATATTTCTCCATTCTTTGTGGAGTAGTAAGAACAGTAGATGTTTCATAGCTTTTGGTTGACTTCTTTTATTCCCCTTTTCCTTTTTATATTTCCATTTGGAAATGAAGGTTATGTAAAAACAGAAAACATGTATAAAATATTTTTTAAAACTAGAACAAATTTTCCAGAAAATAACTTGGGATTGTGCAAGAAAAGCTAGTTCCTACTACTGGGGCAATATCCCAAGACAATTATTGACAGTGAGAAAAGATTCACATGTACAAAAATACTCATAGCATCAGTTGTGAGAACAAAATTTGGACACCAAATACATGCCTAATAATTGGGAAATAGCTGAACATATTACTCTATAGGAATGTAATGGAATAATATTGCACCGTAGGGAATGATGAATATGCAGAATGCAGAGAAACATAGCAAAGTTACTTGAGATGATGAAGGCAGAGTCAAATGAATTATATACCCACGATGATTCCAACAATGTATATATAGAGTCATCTTGAGCTTTGATATTTTGTTTTCTTATTCTATAAAGTAATCCCTTGGTACTGTTAGACTGGCAGTGTTGTTGTTTGGTCATTTCTGAATTTTGGTAACCCTATTTTGGGGGTTTTCTTGGCAAAGATACTGGAGTGGTTTGCTATTACTGTCTCCAGCTCATTTTACAGATTAAGAATTCAGGGCAAACAGGTCCCACAGCTAGGAAGTATCTGAGACCAGATTTGAACTAAGGAAGATGAGTCTTCTTGACACCAGACCCAGTTCTCTATCTGCTTCATCACCTTGCTGCCCACGTTTGGACTACCCATTGGCAATGAATACTTTTTCATTTACTTAGGTCTGTCTTTGTTTTTGCAAACAGTGGTTTGTAGTTGTATTTTTATAGTTTCTTGTGTTCTTCTTTATAGTTCTTGGCAAGTAGACTCCCAAGCATTTTATACATCCTGTAGTTATTTTCAATTACATTTATCTCTTCCGGCTGGGTTTTATTGATATTATATGGAAATGCTGATGATTTATGTTGGTTTATTTTTATCTCCTGCATCTTTGCTGAAGTTTAATGCTTTCAACTCATTTTTAATTGGCTCTTTAGAGTTCGCTAAGTATGATCTGGAGAAGTTTCTTGATCCTGGGTTCAAGATGTTTCCATTTCCTGGCACAATAGAATGTCTTCACAGCTGGCTTTTTATCTTCAGCTTTATTAAAAGATATATGGAAATAGGAGAAGTTAGCAGTGTCCAAATAGTCTTATGTAGTCATAGCTACTTCCATACATTCTCCTATCCTGGTCTTGAAATCATTTCAGTTTCAGTCTTGAAATTGTGCTCTGCAGAGTTAAGCCACACACCTGTTGGTGGGGGAAAGGGTGGACTTATGGCTTAAATGCAGTCCAACAGGAATCCTTCAGTACTTATAGAAGTTCCCTGTCCATGTGTGTATACTCCCCAGTGCTGGCCATGATTTCTCAGGGTTTCAGAATTGACTGGTGCACAATAGCCAAAAAGATGTCTTGTCAAAGGTTCTCTCAGAGCTAAAAAACATTCTCTCTATGTAGTGCATATTCCCTCTCTAATGACCTAGTGTTTATTCTCTGTAGCCTTAGGGTTTCTCAGCATTGCAGACCGAGCTAGGCCCTTGGTCACCAGAACCAAGAGAATTCAAGCCCCCACACAAAACAGAAGCTTTAGCTCATTTGGGACTACCTGGTTGTGCAGTGGTTAAGGTCCCACTGAGGATTTATATCCATGTACTCTCTCTTTCCTCTGAATCACATTCACACTGTATATTTTTGTTATTCAGTTGTTTCAATTGTATCTAATGCTTCATGATTTCTTTGGGGGCTTTCTTAGAAAAGGTACTGAAGTGGTTTGTCATTTCCTTCCCCAGTTCATTTGACAGATGAAAAATCTGAGACAAACTAGGTGAAGTGACTTGTCCAGGGTCACATAACTAGTAAGTGTCTAAGGCTGGATTTTAGTTCATGAATCCATTGAGCCACCTAGCTGCTATCTATCTATCTATCTATCTATCTATCTATCTATCTATCTATCTATCTGTCTGTCTGTCTATCCATCCATCCATTTATCTATCTACACATATCTTTATATATACATTTATACAAATATATACCTATTTATTTACACACACATATATACTCTGTTTTGTTTATATATCTCTCCATCTCTTCCTAGGCCTTTTGCTCTCTGTCTTTGTCTCTTTTTCTGTCTCTATCTCTCCTTGGTCCTGTTTTCATGAACTACTCTTTCTTTGCTATATAAAGGATAATATAGTGATGGTGAATCTATGGCACAGGTGCCAAAGATAAGACCCAAAGATTTCTCTCTGGGAACAGGGGCCACCCTCCTTCCCCCCACCCCCTACCCCAGAGTTCATTACTAGAAAGTGTATAGTTGGAAATTCTTGAACCCCTAAAAACTACATTACCCCAAATTCCTGGATTACCTAGAATCCTTTTTCCTTTTCCTGCATCCTGGCATTTACGTGATTGTATTTAAGTTTGCTCTGTCTCCTCCCTCTCTCTCTTCTTCCTCACGGTCAAGTTAGGCAGGTTTTTACTCTAGTTTTTTTTTTAATAAATCTTTTAAAATATAACACTTAAGTCGTTGTATATTAATTTTTAAAACCCACAAAAGGAAAAGGGACTTAAGGTGGAGATGCTCCCTTCCCCCTCTCTACTACACCTAACAACATTTTTCCACATACTCTGCCCCTCTGCCCAGCACAGAGGATAAGGTAGGCAGCTCACAGGAGGAAAAGCTGGAGGGGAGCAGAGTGCTTGGGCCACTCCCCTCACCCCTCTACACTTGCTGAGGACATTCCTCACTTCACCTGCCCCTCTATCCAGCAGCCCAATAGGAGCACTTTCTCCCTCCCCTGTGTGGGGTAAGGGGTGGACTGGGCATACCCCAGCACTTGGTGGGGAGAGGGGCAAGGCATTTGGTCTCTGGGGGATGGGTAGGTATGGCACTTGGACTGAGAGGTGAGGAGTCAAGACCCAGCACTCCATCTCTAAAAGGTTCGCCATCATTGGGATACTGTCTCAAGTTCTAGAAGTCAGGATCTGTTACAATGACAAAGAGCTCAGCCTCCTGTAGCTCCTCATATGCTTTCATTCTCTCCTACCATCTCTTGATACAAACTGCTCCCTGCTCTCTGGCTACACAACATTCCCACATTCATTTAACTCTTCTTCACTTCTTGCCCTTCCAAAGACACTACTTCCTTAGAACAGCTTCTGTTTTCCTTCTAGAGTCAGGAAGATTTTAAGGACATTAGAGGGAATGGAAAGGAAGGCTTGTCTCTTGATCAATGTTCTTGGACTGGCCTGAGAGCCTGTGACCTTCTCTGTTTCAAAGAGGCTGATCCAGCCAAGTTCTGAATTACCTGGTGTACATGAATGAATGAATATTTATTAAGCACTTATGATGTGAGAAGTACTAGAGATAGAAATAGAAATCAAGCCAGCAACTGCTCTTAAGAAACTCATTTCAACATGGGGAGAAAACACATAGAAGAAGTTTCAGTTGCAGGTCAGATGGGAAAATCCCATGACTTTTGGGGTCATTTAGCTAATGTTGGACCATTTAAAAATGCTGAGGACTGTGGTGGAGACAGCTTATATACCTGGGGAAAACTTGAGATGGAAAGGGACTTGGGAAGGCAATCCCTGGTGCCTTATCAGAAACAACAAATTGGGCTGCCACCATTCTGAGATGGAAAAGTAGAAGTGTTTTTGAAGCTAGCATTTATTTAATGATTTTAAATTTACACAGTGCTTTACTAATACAGTTGTCCCTCTCTATATCACAGTTCATTTATAGCAGCTTCACTGTATTATGAGTTAAAAAATATAATTCTGTATCACAGAATTTTCCCTATATTGCAGGATTTTGTGGATGAATACCATATTGTACACAATGGAAATGCAGTACACCACTACTGCTTGCACAAGTTTGCCAATGTGAGGTTATACATGACACACTATTGGCTGATGGAATGAAAGGTGACCAATCACAGTGCTGTGTTCTGTATCCTGGAGGCTGATTGGCTCACTTACTGGAGCATTCATTTGTTCACTATCTTCCACTTGCCCATGTGTTCAGCATCTATCCTTGTTCACTTCACATCAACATCTGATCGTTGTGTGTAGTGTTGCTTTGTGGTATTGTCTTTTTGTGAAGTTTTCATAAAAGTTTGAATTCATTTCAAGCCCAGAGTATCTAGGTCTATCTTTATTTGGGTCAGATAGATGGAGGCTCAATAAAGTGGTTGACCAGTGTCCTCTTCTTCTGTACATCTCCAGGTATCTCTGTATCTTAGAAGTCACTGAATCTAACCCTTTAATTTTACAGATGAAGCAACATGGGCCCAAGAAAGTTAAATGATGTGCCTAAGGTCACACAGATAGTGACAGAGCTTAAATTTGGACATAGTTTTAAGAATGAGAGGAACACAGAGATAAATCCAAGATTAATCAGATTTTCTTTGATTTACCTGAATCACAGATCAGGAGGAGATAAGGATGATAGGAGCTTGTGTGTGTGTGTGTGTGTGTGTGTGTGTTAAAAAAAGGAAATTAAAGGAGGCCCATCAATTGAGGAATGACTGAATGAACTTTTGTATACAAATGCAATAGAATGCTATCCTGCTGAGGTAAATGAGGAAGCAGATGATTTCAAAGAGTCACAGAAAGACTTATATGAACTGATTCAGAGTGAAATGAGCAGAACCAGAATAATTGATGTTATAATATCAATATTATAAAAACAAATAATTGTGAGGACACAATCATCATACATGATACCATAGGGCCAATGCTGAAGTATGCTTTTCACCTCTTGATAAAGAGTGAGGGATTCAAGGTGCAGAATGAGTCACATTTTTTTTTCTAACATAGCCAATGAGCAAATTTGTTTTCTTTGACTATATATATGTTACAAGAAATTTCTTTTTCCCATCCTTCTTTCCTCCCTTTCTTCTTCCCTCCTCTGTCTCTTTCTCTTTCCCTTTCCTTCCCTCTTCTCTCACTCCCTTCTTCCCTCCTTCCCTCCTTCCTTCCTTTCTGTCTTTCTTTCTTGAAGGCTGATAGCAGTGATGGGAGGGAAGAAAAATAGATTTTTGTTTATTATAAAATACAATAAAAATTAATTTTAAGTTAATACCTTAATAAGAGGGAAAAATCAGGGATGAGGTAGGAACATGGTAAAAGTACTTTAAAACAAGCTTGTTGGAAATTGTTTGGGCATTATGAATGTCATAGAGGCTGGAAGATTGCTCAGTGGATGGAGTATTGGAGTTGGAGTCAGAAATACCTAGTTTAAAGCCAGTCTCATTTACTAGCTGGGCAAGTTATTTAACCTCTGTTTGTATCAGTTTCCTCAACTATAAAATGGGAATAATAGCACTCATATCCCAGAGTCGTTGAGAGGATCAAATGATATATTTATAAAGCATTTTATACAGCATCCAGCATACTATATAAATGCTTATTCCCCTTCTTCCCCCTTCATGGGGCAGAAATTCCTTTCTGTTCTGGTACCTAGCAGAAATGGCCATCTGTGAAAGCCCCCAAGCTTCCTGTTAGAGCAAGCATACCTAGGAACCCAGAGCTGGCCACTCTAAGCACTTCCCTTGTCAGGATGGGAGAGGCAACATAGAACGCTTGGCTTTGACTCTATTCTTTGGAATGGGGAGTACTGAAGAGGAGTGAGGCTAAGATTTGGAATGAAACGAACATGGAGATATTAAAGTAATTTGTTCATTTGAGATGCCAGCTCTGCAGTAAAGACAACTGTAACTGTTGAAAAGACAACTTTCGAATTACAAAATGGAATCACTTTCCCATTTTCTCTGGCAGACACCCCTTATTTTCAAAGACCTTGAATATCACCCAAAGGATACTTCAGTGGTGATCTGGATCCTCTAGATCAGGAGGTTCTTATCTTGGAGTCCTTGAACCTGATGATCTTCAAAAACATTTTGATAACTATATTTCAATATAATGGATTTCCTTTGTAAATTCGTGTGTTTTATTTTATGCATTTAAAAACATGATTTTTCTAATTGACTTCAGCAAACTGCCAGAGAGGTCCAAGATACAAAAGAATTAAGGAATCTTTCTCTAGAGCTCAGTGTGTGATGGGCTGGGAATAATACTCCCACTAATGGACGTGGGAGAATCACTTTGGGCCCTGGAGATTGCCAGGAGGATTCAGTGTGGTGCTTTACCACTGGATTCCAGAAGTCATCTCATCTCTAGCTTAATTACTCACCTACCTAATTGGAACTTTGTTAAATGTTTATTCTATTCTAGAAAATAGCAGGAAGTACAAGAAAGACACAGAAAAAATAAAGTATTATTGCATTTCATTTATGTTCATTTATTTTAATCCCTTTAACAAAATAAAAATAGTTTGTCTCTTAGAGTTTACTATTTTGTTATTTATCACTTTTTGTAGAGATTTATTATATATATTTTAATGTTTACTTTTTAAATAGAAAATAATAGCTGAGTGCCTACTCTCTTCAGCTCTGCTTACTTTTCTTTGTAGGTTGATGGTCATTTTAGTTTCTCTCCTCTTGGTCTATCCCAGAAACAGATGTTTAAACAAGATCCAGAATGCCTGAGCAAGGACCCTTCTGCTGACCTTAAGAATGGGAGGGTAGCAGCTTGAAGAAACTTTAGAGGTCCCCTAACCCAGTTCCATTTCTTATAGGTGGGGAAAACCAACCCCAGAAAGCTTAAATGCCCACAATCACTTAATTATTGGCAGTGCTGGTCTCCCAGGTCAAGACTCTCTCCATGGTGGCTTGATGAAGCTTGGAGCCAGAGGAGGCCAGGGATGGAATCATTCAAGGATGTAAGTGACTTACCTGTGTACGTTCTCTCTCTGACAGGTGTTTGTGCTCTGCCATGGGCTTCTACAGTTGTGCCAGCTCCTCTACAGTGCCTACTTCAAGAGCAGCCTCACCACCATTGAGAAGCGTTTTGGACTCTCCAGCTCCTCTTCTGGCTTTATCTCCAGTTTAAATGAAGTAAGTGCCCACTTGCCCTAGACTTACTGGCCAAAGATATTGGGAGGAACTGAGCAGGAGGGAAGAAGGGACTTGGGTATGGAGGTTCAGCCCCATTAGATACCTCACAAGAATAGAATGAAGATGGCTTCCTAATGAATGCTAGCAAGAATATGAGAACTAGAAGAGACATGAGAAAGTATATCAGAACTCTAGAGCACGAAGTGACTTCACAGGTCATATAATCTAATTACCTCCCTTTATCCTGAGAAGATACTGAGGCCAAAGAGGTGAAAAGACATGACCAAAATCACATAGATCATAAATAGCAGAGTGATAATCAAACGTGATGCTTTTTCCCCATGATTCCATGATCATCTGGTTCATCTCATATATTTACATACGTGTGTACATATACGTTGGAAGGGAATCTTACTTAAAATTTTTTATTTATTATGAATTTAACAAACACCAAATAAAATAAGCATTTCTTTATGCAAAGTAGGTCTATAATGCAAGGTAGAAAGGTCTATTTGTAAAACAGAAAAAAGAGCTATACATAAAATTGCTCCCAAGTGTAGCTGATTTTATTTTTAACTTTGAAATTAATTTAACATGTAATTTTCAAAGATGTCTAGTTTGTGTTTCCTTCTGGCTTCCTGTTTCTGTGCATTTTAGAATAATTCTTCAGAGATCCTTTCCCCCCCTTTCCTTGTATTTTTTGTATAGAGAACACCCCTGTGGGGGCAGCTAGGTAATGCAGTGAGTACTGCTGGCTCTGGAGTTAGGAAGACTCATCTTCCTGAGTTTCAATCTGGCCTCAAACACTTACTAGCTGTGGATTCTTGGGAAAATAACTTAATCCTGTTTGCCTCAGTTTCCTCATCTGTACCACTATAGTATCTTTGCCAAGAAAACCTCAAAGGGGGTCACAAAGAATCTAATAGAACTGAAATGACTGAATGACAACAATTTTAAAGAATCCTTGTGGCTACCCTTCCTCTCCCACCCAATGCTCTTACCTTTGATTTTCTTTTAAAGTACATAATAAATTCAACACATAACTTTTAAGTATATATGTATATATACTTTATTTTAAAATTCCTTTTTTTAATTTGAATTTCCAGTTCTTTCCCTCCATTTAACCCCTTCCCCACCCATTGAGAAAGCAAGCAATACAACATCAATTACAATGTGAAATCATGCAAAACATTTCCATATTAGCCCATGTTGCAAAAAAGTAAGAAAAATAAAGTAAGTGAAAAAAACATGCTTCAGTTTGCACTCAGAATTCATCAATTCTCTCTCTGGAGGGGAATGGCATTTTTCATCCGGGCTCCTTTGGAATTGTCTTAGATTGTTGTCTTGATTAGAGTAGCTGAGTCTTTTACAGTTGTTAATCCTTATAACATTGCTGTTACCGTGTTCAGTGTTCTCCTAGTTCTGCTCATTTCACTTTGCTTGAATTCATGTAAGTTTCCTTGGGATTTTCTGGAACTCATAACACAATCATATTTTGTCACAGTCTTATACCACAATTTGTTTAGCCATTCTCTAATTGATGGCCATTCTCTCAATTTCCAATCCTTTGCTACCATAAAAAGAGGTGTCATATATATTTTTGCACAACTAGATCATGTCCCCTTTTCTTCCAACTCTTTGGAAGTCAACTCTAATAGTGGTATTTCCTAGTATGCATAAAGCCCTTTGGGCAGAGTTCCAAATTGTTCACCAGGATGGTTGAATACTTTATAACTCTATCAACAGTGTATTAGTGTCCCAATTTTTCCACATTCTCTCCAGAATTTGGTATTTTCCATTTTTTTCATGTTAACCAAATCTTATAGGTGTGAGGTGGCGCCTTAGAGTTGTTTTTGATTTGCATTTCTCTAATCAGTAGAATTTAGTGCATTTTTAATGTGGTTATTGATAACTGATTTCATCTTCTGAAAAATGCTTGTTCATATCTTTTGACCATTTATCAACTGAGGAATGACTTTAATTTATTTATTTATTAAATAAATTTGACTCAGTTCCCTATATTTATCCATTTTAACCTTATTTTGGCATATGGTGTGAGATATTGGTTTAAACCTATTTCTACGAAACCATTTTCTAGTTTTTCCAGAAATTTTTGTCAAATGGTGAGTTTTTACTCCTAAAGTCTGCATCTTGGGGTTTATTAAATAGTAGGTCTGGCCATTTACTACTGTATATTGTGTACCTAATCTATTCTACTGATTCATTGCCCTATTTCTTAGCCAGTCCCAGCTTAAATACTACTGAAATGTTAGCTACTACCATGTATCTATTTCTAGAAATGTTGTATCACCTAGAAAATGTAACCCATTTGAAAATAGGAACTCTTTGGCCTTTCTTGGTATTCCCATAGTGCTTAGCCCATACTAAGTACCAATAGATACTTGATGGCATGTTGACTGAACTCTGACTTAAGACCTTTGAGTACATACACATAAAATCTTTCCTTTTCCATCACTTAAGTCTGAGTGACTCTGATCTTACATGATGTTCTCTGCTCCTCCCCAGATCAGTAATGCCACCCTCATCATCTTCGTCAGTTACTTCGGCAGCCGAGTGCACCGGCCCAGGGTCATCGGCATTGGGGGCCTCCTGCTGGCCACGGGAGCTTTCCTTCTCACTCTCCCTCACTTCCTTTCAGAACCATACCAGTATTCTGATATCAGTGTGGGTAAGTAACTTTCCCCCTCAAATTCCCAAATCTATCCCCAAAGATCTATGACACCCATTTCCTGTGGAAGCAAGTTCTAGTACAACCATAGCATAGATTTTTAAAAGATTATTTCAGGGCCAGAAAATGCATAGATAAACAACTAGATTAGACAGTGGATAGAGTTCAAATCCAGTCTCAGACATTTACTAGCTATTTGGCCTTGAGCAGATCACTTAACCCTGCTTGCCTCAGTTTTCTCATCTGTAAAATGAGCCAGAGAAGAAAATAACAAGCCGCTCCAGGATCTTTGCCAAGAAAGCACCATTTAAGATCAAAAGGAAGTCAGTCATTATTGAATGACTATTGACTACAAGAAGAGGATTGGATCCTAACTCTAGCTTTTTCATGAGCTGACTTTTAAAAATTCTTTTAAGCCTGAAATTTATTTTGTATAGTGAAAAGAATAAAAGGTAGCAACATGTAGAGCAGGTGTTCTGAATCTTGTTTTAAAAAAACATTTTGATCACTATATAATATAATTTATTTCCCTTGTAATCCTGTGTTTTATTTTGTGCAATTTAAATCATTACTCTGCAAAAAGGATTCATCATACTTCCAGAGGAGTCCATTACACAAAAAAGTTAAGAACCACTATTGTAGAGAGGGTAGAGAGTTCATCTCAAAGTCAGGAAGAACTGAGTTCAAATCTTGCCTGAGACACTGATGTGTCTCTGACAAGTGATGCAAACACTCTGTGCTCTAGACACCTCTCTGATTCCAAGATGCAGAAAAGGTGCTGACTGACCTGCTTTGTAAAGGGAGTTCCACTGAAATCACAGGACCGATCCCTATCACTATTTCTAACGTCCCAAATGCCGAATTTGGAGTCACAAAAATCTCTGTTACTTGACTAGCTAGTTTATCATTTCTGAGATTCAATTTCCTCATCTGAAAAGAAAGAATAATAATGCTTCTACTGGCTACATTCGAGGCAGTGCATTATGGAGGGCAGAGCCCCTGTTTAAAACCAGGAAGATCTAGATTCAAATCCTGCTTCTGACATTTTTCTAGCTCTGATTCTGAGCAACATACTTTAACCTCTATTCCTCAACTTACTGATCTTTAAGATAAAAGAGTTGAATTTGCTGGTCTCTAAGGCCCTTGGATCTAGTTCTAAATCTCTGTCTATGTGCCTGAAAAGATTGTTGAGGCACAGCAGGTTAAGATTATAGTTTTAGATTTAGAACTGGAAGGGACTCCAGGTGCCATTTAGTCTAATCTCATAAGTTTATAGCTGAGGAAACTGAGAGCCAAGGAAATTAGGTGATTTGCCCAAAATCACACAGTGAATAATAAGGAAATAATGACTTATACAGCACCTATTATGTGACAGGCGAAATGATTTACAAATAATACTGCATTTGATTCTCATAACAACCCTGAAAATTATCCCCATTTTACAATGGAAGAAACTGAGGCAGACAGAGGCTAAGTGACTTGCCCATAGTCACACACACACACACAGCAAGTGTCCGAGGTTGAATTTGAGCTCAGGTCTTCCTGATTCCAAGCTGAGTGTTCTATTCCAATATGCCACCTAATAGAGGATGGATTTGAACCTAGATCTTCTGACTTCTGACACCTACCCCATTCCTCCCTGATTTTTGATAAAAGTGCCCTGTCATGCTCAAGATGGAGCCTAGAGACCCCTAACTGATTCAGTAAAGTCTCCAGAATTAGGTGACAGCAACTTGGGGCAAAGTTCAGAAATGTGCGGAGGGTACAGTCTTGAGAGTCCACAGACAGGCTTCGTTCCTGATTCCACAACCAACTAGCTGAATGGCCTTAAGCAAGTTATTTTTCCTCTCAGTTTCCTCACCTGTAAAATGAGTGTTGGTGTCCCATCATGTGTTTAGAGTACTGATATAGAAGCATTCCTCAGCAGAGCGACTCTGGGTTTGGAATGAGCTGTACACTTGAAGGGATGGCCAATGTGTGGATTTGTTTTGCTAGATTATACTTCTATATTGTAAGGGCAGGGCAGGAAGGTGGCACAGTGTATAGAGGGCTGGGTCTGGAGTCAGGAAGACCTGAGTTCAAATCCATCCTCATATACTTGCTAGCCGTGTGATCCTGGTCAAACCACTTAACCCTGTTTGCCTCAGTTTCCTCATCTGTAAAATGAGCTGGAGAAGGAAATGGCAAATCATTTCAATATCTTCACCAAAAAAAAAAAAATTCAAATGGAGTCACAAGGAGTCAGACACAGCTGAAACATTCTAGATATTTTATATGTAGGAGAGAGACATTCTATCCTAGGGAAAAGGGCCTTCTACACATTGATTAAGAAGCATCGCCAGACCCGTGTGCCTAGGCTTCAACTGAGTACCTTAAAAGGAAGATGGAGTGAAGTAAACACGAAAGAGTAATAGATTTGTTTTTGAAGGGATTGGGTTTGACCCTACCCTTTCCCCCTTATTACCTATTTGTTTTTGGCAATCTTGGGTCCTCAGCTCCTTATCTTAAAATGACAGGGTGGGAACAGATGACTTCTGATGCCCCTTCTGGCTCAAGCTCTAGGATTTTATGATTGGATAACTCTTAAGGTTCCCTGTGACTCTGAATCTATGGTCCTATGATGTCACATCTTAGAGCCTTAATCACAGGGCAAACCACTATGATGAGGATCTTGGACTACTCCAGAGCAAACAGTGCATGGAGTGTGCCACTCCTGGGACAAGCCCATAGAAGTAAGTGAAGATCTAAGATGTTAGCAGTGAGAGACTTCAGAGATCACCTAGTCCAAGCCCCTGTTTTGTGGGCAATAGAACTGAGGTCCAGAGTCAGGGAATCCATCCCTGGTTCTGTCAGTCAGCCAACAAGACTTTCTACTGTATGCCAGGCACTGTGCTAAGCTCTGGGGCTACAAAGAGTGGGGAAGGACCCCTGGGGCATGCTGGGGGATGCAGTTCCCCCTTTCCCCACCCCACACAATATTTTAAAACCCACACGTAAGGCAGGACTGGCATTCAGACCTGCCTGACTCCCAAGTCTCACTTTATCCACTGAAGAACATGCTAGAGGAATCATCAGGGTATTTGGGAGCATTAAGGAAGGCCAGTGAGGACCCATTCTGCTGGGTGGCTGAATGGGTCGGTTTCTGCACTTACCACCACACCTCCTTGAAGATCCTATTTTGCTTTAATCTGGGTTCCTGGGTAATGATTGGCCACATTATGTTCTCATCCTCATTCCAGCAAGTCTCTTGTAGGGAAGGGCTTCTGAAAACAATTACTTGACTTCTCATCCAGGAATAGTAGATTTTTCAAGGTCTTCAGGCCCACCCAGGAAGGAAATCCTCTACATTTTATGCTCTGAACTAAACTCTATGACTTGACAGGAGGGCTTTGGGAAGTGGTGAAAGCAGGCATGGCTTCCTCCTCCTGGTTTCCCTGAGGAGCCACTAGTCAAAATAGCTGGACTTGGCTTTAATTGTATCCAATGTTACACAGTTCTAACAATATTGGCGGTTAATGTCTCCCAGATGAAGAAGAGTTATTCCTGAGAACCCAAATTCTGGGTAATAGCTGGACTGTTCCCAGAGGATGTCCAGGCATCCAACTAGAGCAAAAGTTCTTAACTTTTTTAGGTTCTAGACCCCTTTGACAGTCTGGTGAAGCCTATGGACCCATTATCAGAATAATGTTTCAAAATGTAGAAAATAAAACATAAAAAATTACACAGGAAACTAATTATATTGAAATACAGGTATCCATTTAAAAAAATAAGGTCATAGACCCTACATTAAGATCTCCTTATTCAGAGTCCTCTTGTGCCTTGAAATCTGGAAGAGGATGGGGCAGCTAGATGGCTCAGTGGATAGAGAAGAGACAGAAAGTTCTGGGTTCCAATCTGACCTCAGATACTTCCTAGCTGTGTGACCCTGGGCAAGTCCCTTAACCCCCATTGTGTAGCTCTTACCTCTCTTCTGCCACACAGTTGATCCTAAGACAAAAGGTACGTGTTAAAAGAAAAAGAAATTTTAGAGAAGAGAGAGGAAAGGGCAGTGCCCAACTGTAATATCTTAAGATACTGGTGCCAAGGGGAAGACTTCACAGAAAATGTGAAGAAGTTTTTACAAAATGCCAATCATCCCTAGAAGTCAGCCCTAGCAATCTCTGATAGAAATGCTGTTTTGTGAGGTCAAAAACTACCACTGACAGAATATTTTACATTCTGTCACTAGTTTTAAAAAGCCTTCAATGTAGACAGATTTAGAGAGTTATAAAGAGTTATAAAGACATTTGACTCATATGGATACCAAAGTTCAAAGATGCAGAACAGAAGGAAAGGATTTTAAAAAATACTCAATTATGCATGTAACTTGCTATCTTGTTATTGTTCAGTCATGTCCAAAGGTTTGGAACTGGAAGGGATCTTTATTGTTTAGTTGAGAAGTTGTGTCCAATTCTTTGTGAACCCATTTGGGGTTTTCTTAACAAAGATACTGAAGGGGTTTGCCATTTCCTCCTCCAGATCATTTTACAAGTGAGGAAACTGAGGTAAACAGGGTTAAGTGATTTGCCCAAGGTCACATAGCTAGTGTCTGAAGCAGGATATGAACTCAAGTCTTCCTGACTCTAGGTGAGTGCTCTATCCACTGTGCCATGTAGATGCCCCTAACTTGCCATAACATCCTCAAGCAAAACATTCCATCCCTTGACTGACCATTCTCATCAAGTAGGTCCCCATGCCTGCAGTTCTCTCTCTCCCTGTCTTCTATCTCCTGACTCCCCTGGCTTCCTTCAAGGCTTCCACAAGAAGCCTTTCCAGTCCTTCTCAATGCATTTCCTCTGAGATTATCTTCACCTTATCTTGTATCTATCTTGTTTGTATAAAGTCCTTTCCATGTTGTCTTTCCTCATTCGATTGTGAGGTCTTGACTACAAGGTCTATTTTTTATCTCTCTTTGTATCCGCAGCACTTAGCACAGGGCTTGGCACATCAGAGATGCTTAACTTGCTGACTTGACTGTCTGTAGAGTCCCGAGTGGTTCTGGGGATTAGAAATTTGTCACTCATTAATATCACCCACCAATCTAATTATCCTGTGTTGAACTCCTATTTGTTTGTCTGAGAAGCAGTCTAAGTGTCTAGCAGAATAAGTGGAAAAGTCATGATAACCCAATATTGAAATGGGTGGGGACATTCCAGAAATACGAAAGATCTTGTTGAAAAAATCATGGTTGCTAATGTTGAAAATAAACCAACAAAAACTATTTGGGAAATTTTAACAGGTCCAGCTCAATGGGATGACCTAGTAAATTCTTGTAATGATTCCTGAAGGGTTCCAAAGATATAAAAAAGTTTCCTCAGGCAGGAAACCAGGCAGCATGATACCAGTTTATTGAAGGATGTAAGAGAAAAGACTTTGGAAATTAGTTATCTGGTAAGATGGGCTGAAATCTATAAAAAGTCTAAAGACCAACACGAGGAAAATCTGCAGAGACAATGGATGAGCCATAGGCAGGAAGCCCTGTGAATTTCTCCAGGGTAAACAGCAGTGCACAATGCCAAGGGTTTTATTTTGTGGGGAATTAAGAAATTAGTAAAGGAAAGAACCACAATAAATGTTACTATGCAACCCCAAAGTTCTTTTTCTTTTATCCAAGATATTTGAAACACTTGGATTCTGGTTCCAGTGGAACCCTGTACTAATTGCATATGTGACTTGGACTAAGAGGCAGGTAGACCTGAATTGCAGTCAGAGAACTGAGGAGCTGGGGAGAGGGGTTCCAGGGATGTGAGGGTCTAGAGTCAGGGACTGAAGCACAGCTGGTGTAGGTATCTCCTCCAATGGGAAGGGTTTGGAGAGGAACTCCCAAAATGGAGGAGCATGTAGTGGTGGAAGGATGTTGACAGCATCAGGAGGCTTCTGGGGAAGAGAAGTAATCTAAGGAATTGTGGTCTGATTAGAGGTGATTTGTGTGACTCTATGGATTGAGAGCCAAGCCTAGAGATGAGAAGTCCTGGGTTCAAAGCAAGCTTTAGATACTTCCTAGCTATGTGACCCTGGGCAAGTCACTTAATCCGCATTGCTTAGCTGTTACACTATTCCACCTTGGAACCAATACTAAGATTCTAAGTTGGAAGATAAGGGTTTTTTAAATAAATAAATAGAAAGAAGACTGGGGGTTAAAGGAACATGATTACTATCTTTAAATATTTAAAAGGGTATATTATAGAAGTGAAATTTGATTTCTACTTGAATTCTGTAGGCAAAATGAGGAGCAATCGGGGGAACTTGCAAAGGGATAAATTTAGACTTGATTATCAGGAAGATGGCCATTGTGAATAGAGGTGTCCAGAAGTGAAATGGATTGCCAAGGGCAACTATGTGGTACCTGACATAGAGCTCCCTGGTCTCAAGTCAGGAAGACAACTCTTCCTGAATTCAAAATTGACTTAGGCACTTAATTAATTGTGTGACCCTGAGCAAGTCACATAACCCTATTAGCCTCAGTTTCCTCATCTATAAGATGAGCTGGAAAAGGGAAGGGCCAAGCACTCCAGTATCTTTGCCAAGAAAACCCCAAATGGAGTCATGAATAGTTAGACATGACTGAAATGATAGAGCAACAACAAGGAAGGAGTGAATTATGCCTCATTGGAGGCAAAGCTAAATGACCACTTAGTAGGAAAGCTGCAAGGAATTGTCTTGTTCAAGTCAATATGTCCAAACCTCATTGGCCACTGAAGCCCTCTCCAGCTCTGATTCTGCAATTCTTATCAGTGAAGTGAGCCCAGCAGGAAGACTATGCAGCATTGAAATGATACCATTCTCTACCCAAGAAAAAGGTTTCTCCAGAGCTGCATGACCTTCTTGGGTGAGGTTTATTCAACAGCCAGAGGGGGAGGGAATAGACAGCCATGAAAAGAATTAAACATATGGATGTTATTATTAATCAAGCTGTTTCAATTGCCCACGAGGAAAAAAGAAAAAATAGCAACACCAAGAAAAAAAAAGTTTGAGGACTTAGAATAATTAGATTCAATGTGGAAATTTTTAAGTATGCATTTGATGAAAAAAAGATACAGAATACCAAGCAAAAAAGGACAGAAAAGCATCAGGTTTCCTATGGTATGTCCAACAGGAAAGGGTAAAAACAAGATCAGGCATCAAAGAGGTAGTGCATTGCCTACTTCTAAAAGTACTCAAAGATATTCTCTAAGAGGCAATATGGCATAATGGACAGAGCTGTAAATTTAGAATCAGGAAGCTCTAGGTTCAAATCTCACTTCAGATGCTTATTAGCTATGTGACTCTGGGCAATTCATTTCTTCTCTTTGGGAAAAATGAAGGAGTTGGACTAAATGGCTAATATGCATCTTTCTAGCTCTAAGACTATGATCCTATGAAGTAAGGAATATGCATTCCCCCAATTCTTCTCTAGGGCCAAGTTAGGGCATCATAATTCCTCAGGGTTGAGCTTCATTTTAGCATTCTTTTTTATTTACATTGCTTAGTCATTGCTTATCATCTTCTTCATTCTGCTCTCACTTCATTTGGTGGTAGCAACAATAGTGAATGAAATAAGTGTCCATTGATTGTAGAATGGCAGAGTAAATCATGATATCTTGAGGGGATGGAATATTGTTGTATCATAAGAAATAACAAGTATAAGGAACTCAGAACATGGGATAGCTTACATGAAATGGATGACTTTTCAATGAGGTCTGACCACTCCAAGCTTCCTAGTTTGAATATACTGCCATAAAGTCATAGATTTAGAGCTAGAAAGGATGTTGTTGCTATTTTTCAGTCATGTCTGACTCTCTATGACCCCATTTGGGGTTTTCTTGGCAGATATACTGGAGTATATGGAATGGTTTGCCATTTCCTTCTCCAACTCATTTTATAAATGAGGAAACTGAGGTAGACAGGACTAAGCAATTTGCCCAGAGTCACTCAGCCTATACCTGAGGCCAGATTTGAACTCAGGAAAGATGAATCTTCCTGACTCTAGACCCAGCCATCCATTCCCTGTACTAGCTAGCTTAGAAGGAACCTTAAGAGTCATCAAATCTAATCTCCGTCATTTGACAGATGAAAAAACAGAGACATCCACAATTTAAGTACATTGCCCAATGTCACATAACTAGTTCATGTCTGGGGAGGAATTTGAACCCAGATTGTCCTGATTCCAATTTCAGTGCCCTACCCATTATACACATTGCTAGTCTCTCTTATTCAGTAAACTTGGATCTGATTATCAGGAAAGTAAAGGAAAGAGTAATTGACTCTTCCCGTAGAAGTTGATGAATGGAAGTGGTCATGGTTGAGGAGCATGGGAACAGAGAGAGTGAAGAGGTTTCCGGATTCTTATTTCTTAGAGGATATGATTACAGAATCTATCATTGGAAAGTCCTTGGTCATTGTGCCATCTATCTTCCTTATTTTACAGGTGAGGAAACTGAAGTTCAGAGAACTAAAATAACATTTGCCCAAAGTCTTATAGCTACTCTGAGCATAGGGCCACTTGAATATTCCCATTCCTTAATGGCTGAAAGGCAAGAACACTCATCATAGACTCTAGAATGCTGGTAGGTCAGAGGTCAGGAAGAAGAGGTATCATCTACCATGCTCATGCAACAGGGTTTGTAAGACAGAAGAAGCATCCCCCAGAAACTTTGAAAAAGATATTATGAAAAATGAATAAAGAGGAGATTTACTTCCCCAAAAGGGAATATGTGACTGCCTTACTCTCCAACCAACTGAAATTAGGATATGGTTTAAAAAATGGAGTTAGCATGCCTCTTTTGAAATTTATGCCTTCCATGCATTCTCTTAGGCTTGGGTCCCAAATACAGCTCTTAGGTGATATGGGAGGAAACTTGTCTCTATATTCTGAAAAGGTTCTATAAAGGCATTTGAACAGTGGAACCTCTGATTTTCCCCCAAGATGTCTGGGGACAGTGGGACAAGATGTTAAGTTGCCATAGTGAAAAGGACAATGGATCTCATTCAGAAGACTAGTGTTTCAGACCTAGCTTCCACACTTACTAGCTAGGTAACCTAGGAGATGTTACTTGGAACCTCAGTTTCCTCATCTATAAGTTGGCAATAATGTTTATACTACCTGCTTCACTAGTAAATCACTATGAAAATGTGAGCTCTTTGTGTTATCTGAGGACATCTGATCTCTGTCAATAGGGAGAACTTATACCTGATGACGCCACTGACTATTTGGGATAATTTGTGTCTCTCAGATGACATTTCAGGGAACAGGGATAGGTCTTAACACACTCATAGTTAAAGAGGGGAAAGGAAATCCTCCAAATACTTAGGAGACAGAGACACTAAGAATGAATCATCATGTAGACAGCCCTCCTTCAAGAAAACCCAGGGGCAGCTGGGTGGCTCAGTGGATAGAGTGCCAATCCTGGAATTGGGAGGACTTAGGTTTAAATCTGGCCTCAGATATTTCCTAGCTGTGTGACCCTGGGCAAGTCACTTAACCCTCACTGCCTAGCCCTTATCACTCTTCTGCCTTGGAACCAATACACAGTATTGATTCTAAGATGACAGGCAAGGTTATTTTTTTTTAACTTAACAATTAAAAAAGAAATTTTATAAAGAAAACCCAACTTAAGGTTAATACAAATGAATCAGAGATGAAGAGTGTATATAACTCCTCCTTCCCAGTCCTTCTCTCATTGTCATTGTCACAAACTCCAATTTAGAATAACTGGGATGGGAGTAGGGCAGGCAACTAGCTTAGAACTTTGCCTTCTTTTAGGCAGATGTAGAAAATTAACTTTTTGAATTAAATTCAGGACATTGCATTTATTTCTTTTTAAAAGCTTTAAAAATATTTTATCTATATCTTTTGCCATTCGAATATTTTTTATTCTCTTGTCATCACTGTCATTTCTAGGAACTGCCTCCTCTTTCCCAACCCAGTTTTAATCTTCCCTAATAAAAATAAATTTAGCCAAAGCATCCAGTGCCCAATTCTGACATTGTGGGCAACATTCTGTAGCAGTTATCTCCTGGAATGAAGAGGAAGGCATATTTCATTGTGTCTTTCACAGAATGTTCTTTTTTTTTTAGTTACTCAAAATTCAACTTCTTTTTAGTGTTCGTTTGATTCACTGTGTGATTGCCATGAATATTGGAGGTTTTATTATTGTTGTTTATTGTGCTCTGAATCACTTTGTTAATTTCCTTCTTGCTGGTTTTGGCTGGTTCCAAGCTACTGAGGAGGAAGCTAAATGGCATAGTGGAAAGAGTGTTGGACCTGGAATCAGAAAGACTTACCTTCCTCGCTTCAAATTTTGCCTCAGACACTTACTAGCTGTGAGACCCTGGGCAAGTCACTTAATCTCTCTTTGCCTTACTCCTCTGGAGAAGAAAATGGAAAACTACTCCATTTTCTTTGCCAAGAAAACCCCAAATGGGAACATGAAGAGTCAGACATGACTAAAACAACCAAACAACAACAGAAAAGCTTCTGTGATCATTTTGAATCCCCATTCTGTCTCAAATATATTGGCTCTTCCCTCTCAGTTTGTGTCACCATCCACACATTCACTAAACATACCTTTGGTGTCTTCATTGAAATCACTGAAAAATATCAGACAAAGAAAGATCAAGGACAGACCTATGTCTAGACCTACATTGACACATTGTTTTGCTATATAACCAACTGCCATTACCATTCCAACCATCCCACGTTTCTTCATTTTGTAGTCTCATAGAGCAAAAGATTTAGAGCTAGGAGGGATCTTAGAGATCATTTGAGTTCAGATCCCTAATTTTACAGATGAGGAAACTGAGTCCAGGCAAAGTCAAGTGTTTTGCTCAAGGGAAGATAGGCAGTGACGGGAATTTGAGCCCCTGTTCTCTGATTTCAAAATCCTCTCTACTTTCCATATACCATGCTATATCTTTCCCATAAGAGCATTATGAGAAACCTAATCAAAAACTTTGATTAAGTTAAAAATTTGTTGTGCCTATGGCTAAAAGCTAAGTAATTATAAACAGTTAACTTTATGGAAAACATATAACAAAATATATTTTTCTTATTCTAGAGAGTCAAAAGATGACTGCTATGGAATGTTGCATATGTTGTAAGAATGAGTCACTGCACTGATTGTTTTTGCTAAAATTATTTTTCTTTGTCATAAGAGAGGATTCAAGCTGGAGGTGAGGGAGAGGGAGGAAGTTCCTAGAAAAGAATGTGATATAAAACAAAAAGAAAAAAAACCAATAATTGCTTTTATATATTTATTTTTTAAAATTCTTAACTTTTATCTTAGAATCAATACTGAGTATTGCATATAAGCAGTATACATGTGAGCAGTAAGGGTGGGGCAACTGGGCTTAAGTGACTTGTCCAGGGTCACATAGCTAGGAAATATCTGAGGTCATATTTGGACCCAGGACTTCCTGTTTCCAGGCCTGGCTATCTCAATTCACTGAGTCACCCAGCTGTCCCAATATTGCTTTAAAAGAAGGAATTTAAAACAGATAAATGTAAATTGCCACAAACTCATTAAAAAGGAAATGAAATGAGTTTGGCATGATTTATTCTTAATGAACCCATGCTAATTACTAGAAATAAACATTTCCCTTTTCTTTTTGGTCTTTATACATTTTCTTTTTCTTTTTCAATTAACAAGCACACCACACCTCCATCCCATTCTTCCCTCTCCCTGCCCCTTCCCTTTTCCCAATAGAAAAGGAAAAAGAAAACTCCATGAGACAAAGGCATGATTTGGCTACAAACGAAATCCAAGAAACCCTTGTAATAAATAAACATAGTCAAGCTAAACAAATACTCATGTTGCTCATGTCCAAAAATGTCTGTGTCATTTTGCATCTTGAGTCCATCACTGACCTCCCTGTCAGGAGCAATCATTTTCTTTTGAAGCATTCAGCAATGGAGTCTGCTCTTCTACCTGTTTTGAAAGTTAGACATTTGATTACTTCATCTTTTGGCACCTCGGCTACTTTTCCTCAATTCTCTGAGTAATGAAAATGTTGAGAAGTAACAAGTCACTAGTACTACCATGATTCCCTACTTCTTTTAGACCCCATCTCTGATAAGTCAGCCCTTAGTAAGGCAAGAGTTATTCCCGAATCGGAATCAATATTCTTTTGCCTATAGAAAAAGCATTATATATAGCGATGAAGTATAGTTTAAATAATGTCGGAGAGTTGTTATGGTAATATTGACTTTTCTGTGTGAGCCTCTACTCATCACAGCACTTTTCTGGGAAAACAGTTGCCCAGTTTCCAAAAGGCCAACAGCTTTACATGCAAACAGTTGGAAAACAACCCATTTGGAAATTAGGAGTTACCCACACTGGGTTGACTGGAGGGTGTTCCTGGGATATACAGGAAGACCTTTTGAGAAGGAAAATTTAGGAGGATTAGGAAATGGATATTGGAGAACAAAGGCATTCTAAAATAGACTCCCAGGAGGGTTGTTGCTATAGTTTGGTATTTTTTACTATTATAGTAGAGAACACAGCAGGAAATAGCAATGTCTTTTCTGTATCTTCCTTATTGAATGATGCTTACTTACACTTTGGGACTTGAAAATTGAGAAGCTGCCATACAGTGATTTGTCCTTTCTTCCCTTTCTCTCTGTCTCCTTTCTTCCAAGTTCTCGAGCAAATCCTGGGAATGGCAAAACCACAGGGAATAGTTGCCATCAGGCAGGGGTTTGTGGGATGCCCAACAGGCGTGTGGTTTTCTCTATCCTTCAGGAAGGAGAGGTAAGAATGAGGAGGCACCACAACAGAGCAGCAGGTGTGCAAATCAGTCAATCAAAAAGCATTTATTACATGCCTACCATAAGCCAGGCTCTGTGCTAAGCACTGAGGATCCAAAAAGAGGCAAAAGACAGTCCTTGCCTTCAAGAAGCACACAATCTAATGTGGGAGACATCACACAAACACATATATACAAGGCAAGATATTTACAGAATGAGAAAAAATAACAACAGAGGAAAGGCAGTAGAATTAAGAGGAATTGGGAAAGGCTTCCAGGAGAAAGTAGGATTTTAGTTAAAAGAAGTCAGAGCTGAAGAATGAGATTCTCCAGGCACAGAGAAAATTCAGAGAGAATGTCTGGAGCCAAGAGATGGAGTGTTTTATTTGTGGAACAACCAGGAGACCCCTACCCATAACCTCCCTCTTTCGTTCGCCTATGCAATCATTCTCTTTGCCAAAGACCTTCTTCTGCCTTTCTCCTTTATTTCACATACCCCTCTCAGCAGTTGTTCAGCCCAGGTGGATGGAAGGCAGGGACTCAGAGAAAAGTACATAACAGCAGTCTGATCTTCCAGCAAAGAACACGGGCCACTGGCTCCTCTGGCCTCCCTGGTATCCCAGAAACATGTTTCCACTCCATCCACTGAAGACTCATTGGAAATGCATAATCATTCTAATAGCACCGGATTGACTTTAGTGGGGCTGTGTAGCCAGACAGGGAGCCATTATGACCAGAGATCCTTTCTTGTTTCTGTTCTGTGTAGATGTTCATTGCCCATTCCCCATCATATGTGTTCAAAAGCAGCAAAACGGTCCCAGAGATTTGAACTGAAATTCAACATGTGAGGACACATAGTGAGTCACAGTTGACTCACTCTCAGCTAGGCGTGGGGCTGGGGGAGCTGGAGATGGGGAAAGGTCCTGGCCTGTTTCATGTTAGTATTTCACAGCTTTGTGAAAACTGGGCTTAACCCAGAGCCTCGTTTGTATTAGACAGAGAAAGAATGCACTCCGATGAACCCAGAGCCTTCCAGAAGTCCCCTTCTGGTGAAGATGAGAAACAGATTCCCATGTTCACACAAGAATCTCTCTTCCCTCCCCACAGACTTCCCCAATGTGGATCAAAATTGTCTTGGAAACATCAGACTAAGGGAACCCACTTAGGACCATGGTAGCTGGGGAAAGCCAGGAATTCTGGTGGCCTTTCCACAAAGCACTTGAGTTGATGGTTAGACCATATCTGATTATTCTTCAAAGGATGGAGATGGGAGCATTTTCTGGGATTCCAGCGAAGCCAGCGGAGGCAGTGGCCCGTGTTCTTTACTGGAAGATCTGGGTACTGTTATGCATCAAGCTATTTGCAGTGGTGTTCCATGGGCAAATTAGCTGGGTTCCCTCCCTCCAGCTTAGACTCTCTCTAAGGAACAGTATGTACTATGGCAGCCCCCTGAGACCCTGGCAAATGTCAGAAAAGCTACTGCTACCCAAGGTGAGACCAGATCCAAATTTGTCTTGAGGGGTAATGCCCTCATTATTACCCTCCCTCGCTGCCATTCCTCCTACCACACACACACACACACACACACACACACACACACTCCTCTTTCTCTCTCTCCCTCTCCCTCTCCCTCTCCCTCTCTGTGTCTGTCTCTGTCTCTGTCTCTGCTTCTGTCTGTCTGTCTGTCTGTCTGTCTCTTTCTCTCTCTCTCTCTCTCTCTCTCTCTCTCTCTCTCTCTCTCTCTCTCTCTCTCTCTCCACTAAAGGGACTATCTGTTATTTTTTAGCCTGGGTCCATGATTTAATAATGTAGGAAATACCCAGTGTAGAAATTCCCTCAACCAGTGCAACTAGAAAGCTGCTTAGGGAACTGAAGAGTTAGGTGTGACTCACCCCCGTTAGTGTCTGAGACAAAACTTGATCTCAATTCTTCCTGATACCAAGATCAATCTGATATCAACAATACTAGGAGCTTTGGAACTATCTATACAGTCATATTGGACTTTAATCTGTAACCCCCTTCCCAGGGCCCTTTGTATGCCCAAAACTCCACTTCATGGGGGAATCCCAAGTTGGAGAGTAGGGGGACATTATTATGTCTTATTATTAATATTAATAATATTATTATTAGATGTCTCAAATCTTGATTTTTTTAAAAATGTGTTACTGTTGAGTCATTTAAGTCATGTCTGACTCTTAGTGACCTCATTTGGAGTTTTCTTGGCAACCACTGGAATCGTTTGTCATTTCCTTCTCCAGCTCATATTGTAGATGAGGCAAAGTATTTTACACAGGAGGAAACTGAGGCAAACAGGGTTAAGTGACTTGCCTAGGGTCACACATATTAATAAATATCAGTCTTCCTGACTTTAGAGTCATTGCTCTATCCCCATGTTGGTAAACCTATGGCATGTGTGCCAGAGGGGTCTGCTCTCCTCCCCCTCTCTACACATACCTGAGGACATTTCTCATATGATCCATCCCTCTGCCCAGAAGTCAATGGGGGTGCTTCCTCTCTCCCCTGTCTGGGGTAAGGGGTGGGACTCACATGCAGCAGGAGGGTTGCAGTTTGGGCACTCAGTCTCTAAAAGGTTTGCCATCACTGCTCTATCCACTATGCCACCTAGAAAGCCCAGGAGATGGATCTTAGTTCAAAATAACTTTAATATGAAATTTAGTTTAATTTATAACAGCAATCATTCATTGGGGTCAGCTAATTATCTAAATGGATAGAGAATCAGGCCTAAGGATGGGAGGTTTGCATTAAAATCTGGCCTCAGATACTTCTTAGCTGTGTGATTCTGGGCAACTCCAAACCCCAATACCCTACCCATTGCCATTCTTCTGTCTTAGAACCAATACACAGTATCATTTTAAATTATTTTGAAGAGTTTTTTAAAAATTGTTTTAAAAGTTTAAAAAATATATTTATTAAGGGTGCCTTAGGTACTTAGTGACTAAATATATAAAATATGAAGTAAGCTCCCGCCCTCAAAGAGCTTTCTATCTACTTCATGGAATGAAGAAAGATACATAAAGATCTTTTAAGTTACAATATGATTGATTGCTAGCTGGGTAACCTTGAGCAAGTCATTCAATGTCTGCCTTAGTTTTCTCATCTGTAAAATAGGGATAATAATTACACCTACCTTCTAGAGTTGTGAGGATTGAATGAGATAATATTTGTAAAGTGCTTTGCAAACCTTAAAGTGAGGTAGAAATACTAGCTCTTCAGATGATCATGAATTGTATAGGAGAGGCCAAACAGGACAGCATGAGAAATGTGAGGAGAGACATCATTTCTTGGTAGAGCTAACCAGCAAAGAATTTACTGAACTTTAAAGAAAGAGAAAAAATATTAATGGGTATGAATTTGGGGCAGAGAGGAGTCCATTTCAGGAATGAATGAGGTTGAGAAGGCAGTATTCGCTCTATGGTCTGAACAAGGTATAGTTTTAATTTTTTTTATTTCAGTAACAATTTCCACATGAATTTTCCAAAGTTATATAATACAAATTGTCTCCCTCCCTTCATCCCTCCCTCCTCCTGATGCTAACAAGCAATTCAGTCTGAGTTATACATTGTACACAGTATATAGATGAAGGGAAACAGGGTGATAGAAAGCTGGAGAAGATTCCATATCTGATACTAGATCTCTGAGCATCTCATAACCAAGGCATAAGCCACCTAACCTCCCCGGGCCGTTGTTTTTTCATCTGTAAAATGAGGGAGTTGGACTTACTGAATCCTATGAACTGGAGATCCTAGGTTGAAGCCAGATTTTGGGGGGCCTGAAGCAATAAACTAAGGATTCTGCATTTTATTCAATAGGCACTAGGGAGCCACTGCAGATGAGAGAGTTCCCCCATGAAGAGCCATGGCTTGGAAAGATTACTCTGACAAAAGAAGGGAGAATAGGCTGGAGAGGGCAAAGATTGGAGTCAAGAATAAAGATTAGGAAGCTATTATTATTGTTGTTGTTATAAAAAACTGAGGTAAGAGCTAAAACACTGGAAATAAGAGTAGAAAGGGGAGAGAGGAGATGTAGATGGAAGACATATATAAAGGAAATTACATAAGACACTAGGATTTAGAGCTAGAAGCAATTAGCTACTAGATTAGGAATTAGAAAGGGTCTCTTATCTCATGGAAGAAGAAATTGAGTAAAGTGACTTCTTCAAAGTCAAGCAGGCATTAAATAGCAGAGTCTAGTTTTTAATCCAGATCTTCCCACTCCTAGATGGCATACTGAGCTTGGAATCAGAAAGGATTCATCTTCATGAGTTCAAATCCAACCTCAGATACTCACTAGCTCTGTAACCCTGGCAAGTCACTTCATCCTGTTTGCCTCAGTTTACTGGTCTGTAAAATAAACTGGAGAAGAAAATGACAAACTAGTTCAGCATCTTTATCAAGAAATCCCCTAATGGGATCATGACTAAACAATAACAACTTCCCACTCCAAACCTGGTGCTCACCCTGGGACACCAAGCTGTCTCATGACATTACTAGATGGCTCACTGTATATCTGAATTAAAGAGAAAACAAAAATCTCTCTTTCAGAAAGGGATTAGCAAGTCCTACTCATATCCTGTTGGAACATCACTCCCACAGCCCATCATGTTCTTTTGGCCAGGACTCTCAAACCACTTCTGATGCAGCATGGCTGTTCCCTGGGGCCAAGGGATGCCCCCTAGGTGATAGGTTGGCCCTGTCCTTCACCCTGTGTTAGCATGGGGATTGGGATGGGTTTGGCTGGTTTGAAGACTGATTTCTCTTTTGTAAATGAAGTTGGACATGAAAACCATTTGAAGGGGGGCAGGGGGGGGCGGTTTGGAAAGGGATCCAGAGTGCAAAACAGATAAATAAAAAAAAAGAAAAGAAAAGAAACCAGAACATTTGAATATATTTTGTTCTGGTTCCAGGACAATTAAAAAAAAAAACAACAAACCAAAAGCATCCAAAAGGAGAACTCTCCCTGTATCTCTGTGGAGGCTGTAGAACGTTAGTGGTCTCAGGGCTTTTGCTCCCCTCAGCGCTGACCATCTGATGCATTCACAGGAGGGTTTCTGTGGCATCGCTTCCTTGCGTGTGGACTCTTGGTCCGTGGCTATGGGCCAGTGTAAAGTCTTAAGAACCTGGTCAGCATTTTTATGGGTTTTCAGGACCATAAAATGTCCCACAAAATTAAATTTGTGACTGCAAGTCAGCAACAGTTTTCTAATAAATGTGAATTTAGTAGAACGAGAGGCAGTGAAAGCTAACCTCTTGCACCAGACCTCATAAAAAACGAAATGTTCGGAGGTTGTCTCTCCTTCAGTCTCCACCCCCTGCCCTGCCCTGGACACCCCTTCCACAGACCTTACATGTGATCAGGTACAACCCCCTTATTTTACAGACGAGGCGATTGAAGGTGCTGAGGTATTAGATGAGTGGCCCAACGTTAACAGTTCACTGATGGCAATGGTAGGACTTAGAACTTTGGTTTCCCGATTCAGTTTAATTCATTCGTTCATCTATCCACTCCAAAGAGATTGAATTATGCTCCAATTAGCCAGAAAATAGTGCTTGCCCTACAGGATCTTACATTCTATTAGGGAAATAATTTTATTATTATTATTATTATTTTAATTTTGTTTTATCGTTGGTCACTGTGGTAAGAGCACACTCAAACATAACCAAACCCCCAAAGGAAACCAGAGATACACTGATGTGAAAGATGTCCCTGGCCGTTCCTTTTCTGGAGGTGGAGAGAATTGGAGGAAATCATCCTAACAGCTTTTAGCTCTAAACCCTGGCCTCTTATGTGGCTTCCTTTATATGTCTCTTCTATCTACGTCTCCTCTCTCCCCATTCTACTCTTACTTCCAGTGTCTCAGCTCTTAGCTCACACTTTCTGTGTTTAACATAGATTTAACAGGGTAGAATATGTACAAAGTAAGTAGAAAGTAATTGGTTAGGAGGGAGAGCTAGCAGTTAGGGATGGGGAAGGTAGACCATTGTTCGAAACACTTTTCTTTCATAATGCCTTTGCTCGGTGGTTTTCAGTCACTTCTGATTCTGTGACTCCATTTGGGGTTTTCTTGGCAAAGATACTGGAATGGTTGGCCATTTTGTTCTCTAGTTCATTTTACAAATGAGGAAACTGAGGCAAACAGGAATAAGTGACTTGTTCACAGTCACACAGCTGGATTTGAACTCAGGAAGATGAGTCTTCCTCACTTCCAGACTGGGGCTCTATCCACTGATCAACCTAGCTGCCCTTTTATGACACCTACAGTTTGCCTATTATCCATATACACTAGATTATATACATTTTTATTACTTTCACCTTTCACATACTTTATTTCATTTGAGCTTCATAACAACCATAGGAATTAGGTACCATTTTTATCTCCATTTTACAGATGGCAAAACTGAGGCTAGGAGCTGTGAATGATGGCTCAGGGCCACACAACTAATAAATGTCTGAGATAGGATTTAAGCTTAGGTCTTCCTGAATGCAAATCCAGTACTCTTTTCTACCACAGTTACCTAATTGCCAGATGCTATCCCTAATTTAATTTTAAAATTTTAATTTATCCCTATTTTAATTTATTTAATTTTGATATTTATTTACATATCCGTATATGTGTGTATTCCTATTTTACTTGAAGAAAGAGAAGAGAACTTGTTTAGTGCTCACATTTATGCCAGATGAACTGGTTTAATAAATTATTATTGGATTATTGGAATATTATTAGATTAATAAATAGATTCTAAATCATAGTATCTAGTACAAACTTCTCACTAGTGTGTCAAAGAAGTTCATCCCCTCCCCTCCTGAATAACTTCACCTGTCCGTCAAACATTCCTGAGAGAACACAGTTGCACCAGGTTTGCGTCCCTCTACATGCTGTATGTCAATAAAAATCAAGGCTTTGGGGCATGAGAGGGAGAACCAAGAAGAGAAGGAAGAAGGAAGAAGTCGGGAACAGAGCAGGCAGGTGAGAGGGAAGGAGGAAGAGACATGCAGACTAGGGACCACATGGTGAGGTTACTTATAGGAATGCTTGTCTACCCTTTCCAATAAACTTTATAAAATATATATCTGGGTAGAAATATTATTTCAATTCTTACATTAGAAAACCAAATCTGTCTAAAGGTGTTTTTTGTTTAAACTTTCTTGCCAATAGTTAAAAAAAAAGCAAACTGTTGTAGATTCTGCCTATGTATATAGATAGTAGAGTATATATATATATATATATATATATATATGTGTGTGTGTGTGTGTGTGTGTGTGTGTGTGTGTGTGTGTGTGTGTGTTTATGTCTAATGTGTGATCTGAAGGATGAAGAAAAGAGGGGAGGGAAGGAGAGAAAATAGGATGGAGGAGAGAGAAGAAAGAAGAGAGGAGAGGAGAGAAGAGCCCAGAACATCTATTTTTTACTTGTGATCTCTAAATGGATAGCCAAGGAAAACTGCTTGCATTGGAGCTTAGGCAGAAATCAGCTAGCTGTAGATGAAAGGAACACAAAAAGTGAGATCCCATTGGGGGGAGGGAGGGGGGAAAGAGGAGGCTCATTTTCACTTACCCCCAAACCAAGGGGGTAGAAGACCTGGCTAGTAAGAGTGGAGTAGGTATGGGAAGACTGGACAACTTTCCCAGAACATGCATTATTTTATACTTTTTTATAAAGGTATTTAGGTGGTGTGGTGGATGGAACAATGGACTCAGAGTCAGGAAAATGTGAGGTCAAGTCCAACCTCAGAAACTTATTAGCTGTGTGATCTTGGCCAAGTCACTTTATCCTGGTTGCCTCAGTTTTCTCATCTGTAAAATTAGCCAGAGAGAGAAATAACAAACCATTTCTGTACCTTTGCCAAGAAAACCCCCAAAGGGGTCATGAAGAGTTGGACACAACTGGGAAATGATTAATAACAACAACATAAAGATATGAACACCATCATAGATCAACCCCCCACCCCCACCCTACCAATCTTAGCCAATATTTATCTTTTTTGCCAATATTCTGACCATCTCTGTGCCTTCGGTGAATTGTAGACCCTCTTCAGGGTCTTAACATTTTTCCATCGTCCCTACTGACTTTGCAAATTTCACTGAAATCTATTAAGTGACTAAAGTTATGGCTCTAACATATTGGCAGTCATTTGTTTCAAGATGGCAAACTAAATATAATCATGATAGCTATGATGGAACCTGTTACCTTTTTAAAGTTTATCAAATTTGGCCTGTGAGTCAACTTCATCTGAAGATGAAATTAAAAATCAAACAGACACAAAAGCAGGTGCAACAGGGACTTACTTCTGTGGTCAGCTAAGCTGTATCTTTTGAAAGCAAATGGACATATGTTTGTTCACAAGTCTTGCCATATAGCTAACTGGCTTTGCCTCTTTCCTTTAAAATGAAAAAGAGTTTGGAAGATGATCAGGTCTGCTGATGAATTTTTTCTTTATAAAAACCCTCACCTTCCGTCTTAGAATCAATGCTGTGTATTGGTTCCAAGGCAGAAGAGTGGTAAGGGATAGGCAATGGGGGTTAAGTGACTTGTCCAGGGTCACACAGCTGGGCAGTGTCTGAGGCCAGATTTGAAACTAGGACCTCCCATCATTCCACTGAGCTACCCAGATGCCCCCATGCTGGTTTTTGAAATTTAGGACATCTGTTAATTTGAGGGCTCTTACAAAGATTTACCAATAAGTGTGGACCCATGTATCAGAAAAAAAGGAGGGAACAGTTAAGTGGCACAGTGAATAAAGTGCTAGTCTAATGTGGAAAAGATCTAAATTCAAATCTAGCCTCAGACATTTCTTAGCTGTGTGACTCTGAGCAAGTCACTTAATCCCAATTCCCTAGATCATATTTTTCTTCTGCCTTGGAATTGATGCTTAGAATCAAAGGTAAGGTTTTTTGTTTGTTTGCTTTAGGAAAGAAAGAAGGAAGGAAGGAAGGAAGGAAGGAAGGAAGGAAGGAAGGAAGGAAGGAAGGAAGGAAGGAAGGAAGGAAGGAAGGAAGGAAGGAAGGAAGGAAGGAAGGAAGGAAGGAAGGAAGGAAAGAAGGAAGGAAGGAAGGAAGGAAAGAGACAAAGAAAGAAATTAAAGGAAAATGACAATATAACTTCCAGTAACAGCTTCTGGGCTTGTTAAAGCAACAAGATTTTGTTGCTATCAGTCAGAACACCAGACAACTGGAAACTGTGGTTAGGAGTGGGGAGACTTTGTAGAATAACAGTAAATAAACAAATTAAGAACCTATCCTCAGAGCTCTTGTAAAGGTCATCAGGAAGCATGGTAGCTTTATTTCAACCACTTCTTCCAAACTTAACTTTGGCATCTTTGAGCTCTCATGGCTAAGCTTTTCCCAAGTACATTTATTTAATAACATCACTAACATTTCCAGAGTACATTATTTTTCCTTTCTTTCCATTTTATAAACCCTTATAATTTCTAAGTTAACATATTTTTGTCCAGTTGTTCATTTGTTGGAGGGTTTTTTAACCCTTTGAGGCACTAGGTATTTACAGTTGAATGACTTGCCCAAGGTCACACAGTTAGGAAATATCTGAAGCCAGGTTTGAACCCAGGTCCTCCCAATTCCAGGCTTGGTGTTCTATCCACTGTGCTACCTAACTGTCCCCAAATCCTGTTTATCCTTTGAGTCCCAGTTTAAATGAAGCCTTTTCTATGAAGCCTTCAGAGCTCTGGTACTCTTAAGCAAAAGCATCTCTCCTTCTTTGATCTTTCAGAGCATTTTGCTACTCCCTGTTATGTGCTCTGATCACTCTGACTTGCAGGGATTAGAACTGAATCATGATTTCATTGGGATAGAGAATTCTCAGATGAGGAAACTTTCTTGACCAATGCAGGTCAGTAACTGGTTATCATATTAGTTACTCAGCTCCCTGGGATGCCAAGTGGTTTGTTCAGGATCCCACACCCACTGGAATAAGAGGTAGGACTTAAACTCATGTCATTGTGGCTCTGAGGCTGGCCCTCTGTCTTATACCCTACACACTCCCCTCATTTGATCCAGTGAGATTGATCTCCTGAATGTTCCTGCCACACATCACTCCTTTCCTCTGTTCTAGGCATATTCTCTTACTGTCCTCCATATCTATTATGCTCTCCTGCATTTCTGTGTCCCAGCTTCCCCAGCTTTCTTCCAGTCTCAGCTAAGATCCCACCTTCTTCAGGAAGACTTTTCCAATCCATCTTAATTCTAGTGTTTTCCTTGTTTTGGATAATGCCTATTAATCTTGGATGTAAGTTACTTTGTATGTAATTGTTTTTATGTTGTGTCTCCTGTTCACTTGTGAGTACTTCTAGGACAGGGACTGTCTTTTGTCTTTCTTTGTATCTGGAGTCCTTAGAGCAGTGCCTGGTGCTTAATACATGTTCAATTGGCTAATGGACTCTGCCACTTTGGTTTGATTATAGTTTTTTTGCATAGGAGTCTTATTTCTTCTGCTAGAGTATAAGATGTTTGAAGGCAGGGAAGGTATTTTATTCTCTACCTAGTATAATACTTTTTTTTTAACCCTCTGTACCTTAATTCTAAGACAGAAGACCAGCAAGGGTTAGGCAATTAGGGTTCAGTGACTTGCCCAGAGTCACACAACAAGGAAGAGTCTGAGATCCAATTTGAACTCAGGACCTCCTGTCTCCAGGCCTGGCACTCTATCCACTGAGCTACCAGGCACAGTCCTTTAGCCATGGAAGGCATTAGTTGTTGTTCAGTCATTCCAGTTGTGTCCAACTCTTCTGACCCCATTTGGGGTTTTCTTGGCAAAGAAAGAGTGGTTTGCCATTTCCTTCTCCAGCTCATTTGAGAGATGAGGAAACTGAGGCAAAGAGGGTCAAGTAACTTGCCCAGGGTCACACAGCATATCTGAAACTAAATTTTAATTCAGATCTTCCTGACTCTAAGCCTGGCCCTCTATCCACTGTGCTACCTAGATGCCCTTAGATGATAAATCAATGCTAAGTAGATTCTGGACTATTCAGAGCCTCGATTTACAAAGGAAAGAGGTTCAGCTAAGCTTATTTTTTATAATATATACCTATTAGATATCATATATATATTATATTTTTATATATTTATAAACCTCTCTTTACAGTTGAGGAACCTATAGGAGTAAAATGATTTGTTCAAAGCCACACAGATTGTGGAACCTTTCTACAAGTGGCAAAGCTGGGATTTAAACTGAGATCCTCTGTTTCAAAGTCCTGAACTCTTTCCCTTTTATCAGGCTTCCTGCCCTCTGTGGGAGACCTTATAAATGTGAATTAAATTGAACAGAATTAATTTAGATCTTAAGGGGAAGCCTTCTGGAACAAGGAATGGTATATCAAATGTTTCCATCACAATAAAAAAATGCATTTTTTCTAAAAAGGGAAGGAAATGGGAACAAAAACTCTTAAAAGTCTGTAGCCCAGAGGAGTCCCATCAGCAGTGCTGATGGTTTAAAATGGGATCATATTAAAACCAGAGGGACCAATCCAGGCATCTTCACTTAGGAGATTCCTGCCAGCTGTCAAAATGATCCTCCAGGCTAAAAAGTTATTGCAGGAGACTTGCACAGAATGGTCTCTGGTGGTGAGGGAGTAGGATGCAGCCTCAGTTTCTTCATCTGTTAAGTGAGGGGGTTTGTCTAAGAGGATGTCTAAGGCTTCTTCCAGGGTGAACATTCCCAGGGTCTTGTGGACACACCTTAAGGTCCCTCTTGGAGAAATGCAGATTCTTGGCTTCTTTCTGTAGCTTGGCTACTTGCTTTCTCCTTTCAGAGCTGGTCTGATGGACCTCCAGAAAGAGATGCCAGGAAGTCTGCTTGTACTTAAGACACTCTTTTCCTTAGGAAGTCAGAGGGGAGAACAGCAATCTGCTCGACTCTAGCCTTGAATATAGAAGTACCCAAGTTTGAGTTCTAGCCTTGTGATCCTGGGCAAGTCATTTTGGGGTGACTTAGCTTGAGACTCACTTATAAAAATCCCTACCTCACAGGGCTGCTGAGAGGAAAGTCCTTTCTAAATCTTAAAGTCCTGCTCCTGAAGGATTTATGGGAAAGAATGCTAAGCACATTGAGAGAAAGAACTATGGGAGTAGAAATGCAAAAGCAAAACATATGACACCACTTATCACATGTACATATGGGTATATGAATTGGGGATCAGGCTTTACAAATTGCTCTATAGCTGTAATAATTAAAATTAAGAGGCTGCTAGTAGCTTTATACCTTTATTTAATCAAAGTAGCAGTAGTAGTAAAGAGAGGGGAAAATAGGAGAGAGGTAGAGAGTTAGCTTTCTGCTCTATAGGCTAACTTCAACAATAGTTCCTCTAGCCTCTGCACTCCAGCAAGACCTCTACTTCCTGCTGGGTCTCCCCTTAAAGCAGTTTTCTCCACCCACTAGCTCTCACATATCACATCTAAGGAACCATCAATAGTTTCTTAATTTGTCTGGATTGCCCAGGGGGAGCAGTGCCTCCTGTCTCATTGGTTCCTTGGTTCTTTAACTTCCTTTCTCTGAGGCTCATCTATACCTGAATTTACTCAGTTGTCTTTGACCTCCAGGTCACTGAGAGATGACATCAAAGTGACATAATGGAGAGAGAAATTCTCTTCCAACATAGGAAAAAGGAATAATATGGAAATAGGTATCAAGTGATGATACATGTACAACCCAGTGGAATTGCATGTTAGCTCTGGGAGGGGGGAAGGAAGAGGCAAGGGAAAGAAAACGAATCATGGAAACATGGAAAAATATTTAAAAATAATTTTTTATTTTTAAAAATTAAATTAATTATTAATAATTAATCTTCAAGTTTTTAATGTGTATTTTTGGCCTAATGATGATCCTTGTCAAGATATAATATTTACCATATAATATATAACATTATATGTCTACATAGATACATGTATATGTATGTGTGTTATGGGTAGCCAGATGGCACAATGGAGAGAATACTGAGGCTGGAGTCTGGAAGATTCATCTTCCTGAGTTCAAAGCCAGCCTCAGACTCTAGCTCTGTGCCCCTGGGCAAATTACTTAATCCAGTTTGCCTCAGTTTCCTCATTTGGAAAAGCATATGGCAATCCACTTTAATATCTTTGCCAAGGAAACTCTAAATGGGGTCATGCAGAGTAAGACACAATTGAAACAAATGAGAAACAACAGTAAAACGTCTCTATGTATGTGAATGTATATGTTTCTTCTCTCTATGTGCGTGTCTGTGTATCTATCTGTACACATATATACACCCTATAGCTAACACTATCTCTCCATCCACACCCCCACATGACCTGCCTGACACTAGGGATGGAGGCTGCCTCTGGGTTGAGGTCGCCTTCTCACCTGTGCTCTCTTCTGCTCATGGCCAGCTCCTCCAGGATCCCATAGTGATCCCCTGAACTGATAATCCCAGGATGGAGAAGCTAAGTCCCTAGGATCTTAGATTTGAAGCAGGAAAGGATGTCAAAGGCTAACACTCTCATTTTGCAGATGAAGAAACCAAGCCCAGAGATGTTAGGAGAATTGCCCTACATCTTCAAGGGAGTCAGTAGAAGAGGTAGGATTCTAGTTCAGAGCCTCTGACTCCAACTCAATGCATTCTTTCCTCTGTCCCAAACTGGAAATAGTTTAATAATAATTCAATAATTAAAAAAAAATAATAGTTTAAACCCCACACGGATTCATCGAGTGCCTCCTTTGACTGGAGTTGGTCCACTGATGTACAAGCCCCTGTGAAGTACAACCAATTCTCCCAACCAAGAGGGAAACAAAGACAAAAATGGGAAAGAACCCCTGCCCTCAAGAAGCTTACATTCTATTGGTAAAACAGGGACCCTCAATTTAGGTTCTCTAGAGACTATATGGTACTTCTCACAGAGTGATGAGAGTGATCTTTTTCCCAGAGGAAGAAGAGGGTGCATATAAAAACAGAGATGACTTGAGCAACTGACTCTTGCTCATTCTAAAGGGCTACTACTAATTTAGCAACTGGTGACCCAGTGGAGTCAGGAAGACTGAGTTCAAATCCAGCTTCAGACGCTAACTATGTGATCTTGAGCAAGTCATTTGTCATCTGTCTGCTTTGGTTTCTCCAGCTATAAAATGAGCCTGATGACAGCCGCTACCTTCAAAGTTTGATGAATGAATCAAATGAGATAATATCTGTTAAAAGGATATTGCAGAGTGCTACATAATGGATGCTTATTCTCTACCACCTTTTATATTTAGCTCATTTTACCTACTCATAAGAAATGCTTTTTTTTGGAGGGGGTGGGGAGACTTTGTCAGCGACATTTACTTTTTTTAATCATGAATATATATAATAAACATGAACACTTTCCTATACAAAGAATAAGATGGTGGTTGCATACAAAACCATAAATCTGTTACATAGAGCTTGGGTTTTTTTTTTTAAACAATAAATTTAACATGGTGGTATCAACATTGCCCTGCTTATTTGTCTCCTTCCAAACTTCCTTCTGCTCATTTCTGCTTATTTCTTAAATGTTTTGCTCATGTTTGACTGGTGCTTCTGTAAAAGGATCCAGCTCATGGGTGCGGAGAAGACTCAGTGGATTGAGATCTTGGGTTCAAATCTGACCAAAGACACTACCTAGTTGTGTGAGCCTGGACAAGTTCCTTAACTCTCATTGCCTCTCCCTTAGTGCTCTTCTGCCTGGGAATTAATGCATAGTACTGATTCTAAGATGGAAGGGAAGGGTTTTTTGTTTATTTTTTAAAAGAAGCTCCAGCTTCTTCTATCACAGCACATATGTAACCCCGAGTTCCTAAGCCCTGTGTGCCAGCTGGTGCTCAGGCTACATCTGAACAGCCCATCTTCTAGGAGCATTTTCATGTGTCACTTCACTTTTCTGTGCCAGACAAAGATGAGAACCCAGCAATGAAGTGGCAGTGCACAATGTTTCCTAATATCCTTCTTGCATGAGTCAGTGTATCTGTGGGGTCTCACATTATGCTAAATCCTGTAGATACATAACTTGATTTATGTTCCTGGAGATCCCAAATCTGACTAGTGCATGATTTATTTTTTAAAAACTTTTTTTAATATTTCATTAGATATTTTCCAATTACATATAAAAACAATTTAACAATCATTTTTTTTTTAAATTTTGAGTTCCCAAATCTATCCTCTCCCTCCTCTTTGAAAAGGTTTGATATAGATCATATGTATGAGTTCGTGTAAAATATTTCCTTACTAGCCATGTTGCAAAAGAAAAAATCCAAAATGAAATTAAGTACAAAGAAAAGAAAAACAGGTATGCTTCAGTTTGCACTCAGAATTCATCAGTTCTCTCTCTGGAGGTGAATGGCATTTTTCATCAGGGCTCCTTTGGAATTGTCTTGGATCAGGTCAATATCTTGATAAGAGTAATTAAGTCTTTCACAGTGGATCATTATACTTTGTTGCTGCTGCTGTGTACAATGTTCTAGTTTTGCTCACTTCACTTTGTATCTGTTCAAATAAGTCTTCCCAGACTTTTTCTGACCCCCCCCCCCCCCCGTCATTTCTTATGCACATAGTATTCTATAACAATTATGTACCACAACTTGTTTACCTAGTCTCCAATGAAGGGGCATCCCCTCCATTTCTAATTCTTTGCCACCACAAAGAAAAAAAGCTACTATAAATACTCTTGTATGCATAGTTCATTTTTCATTTCTTTTGTTTTTTATCTCTTTGGGATACAGACCAATCAGTGGTATTGCTGGATCAAAGGGTATGTAGAGTTTTAGAACCCTTTGGGCATAATTCCAAATTGCTCCCCAGAATGGATGGATCAGATCACAACTCCACCAAAAGTACATTAATGTCTCAATTTTTCCACATTCCTTCCAACGTTCATAATTTTTCCTTTTCTGTCATATTAGCCAATCTGATCAATATGAGGTGGTATCTCAGAGTTGTTTAATATGCATTTTTCTAATTAGTAGTGATTTAGGGCATTTTTTTAATGTGACTATTGATAGTTTTGATTTCTTCTTCTGAAAACTGTGTTTTTTGACCATGTATCAACTGGGGAATGGCTCTTATTTTTATAAATTTGATTCAGATCTCTATATATTTGAGAAATGAGACCTATATCAGAGAAATTTGGGAATGACATGTTTTTTAAAAGTAATTACTTTTTGAACACTCTAATGCAAATATTATCAACATAGCAATGGGTTCAAATCAAGAAAACATGTAATGCCCAGTGGATTTACGCGTCGGCTATGGGGGGTGGGGGGGGAGGAAAAGAAAATGATCTATGTCTTTAATGAATAATGCTTGGGAATGATCAAATAAAATATAATTTTTAAAAAAAGTAATTACTTTTTCAGTTAATAAGTATTTATTTTTTCTCCCTCCCATCCCAGCACCCTTTCTTCTCAAAGAAAAAGAAAACCATTAAAACATATGTATATTCAAGCAAAATGAAATTCCATATTGACCTTTACTGAAAATGCATAACACAATTTGTTTATTTATTTTAATCCTTATCTTCTTTCTTATTATCCATTCTAAACAAAAGAGCAGCAAGACCTAGACTAGCAGGGTTAAGTGACTAGCCCAGGGTCACACAGCTAAAGAAGTGTCTGAGGCCAGATTTGAACCCAGGTTGTCCCAACTCCAGACCTGGTGCTCTATCCACTGTGCTTCCCCCATAACATGATTTATTGATGGTATGAATACTGCCTTTCTTTTAACCAAAGGAAAGACAATAGTCACTAGAATCTTTCTTCTTCCGGGACCGATAGTTAGTTTGGCAAATAGATATCGATTGCCTCCAAGATTGGCCACTTCTGAGGAGGGGTTGGGAGGTGCTGCCAACTTTGAGGATGACTGCTGGTGGTGATAATGATGATTTGATGTGTTCTTATTGCAGGAAACAACAGCCAGTTTCAGGTGATGTGCCAAAAGAATAAGCAAGACTTTGTTCCCAGTAAGTGTCAGAATGTTTTTCAAGATACCAAGAAGACCAGTAGCATGTGGGGTATGATGGTGGTGGCTCAACTATTGGCTGGCATTGGGACAGTCCCCATTCAACCCTTTGGGATCTCCTATGTGGATGATTTTGCTGAACCATCTAACTCACCTCTATACGTTTGTAAGTAGCATCCATGAAGAGAATGGGGGGGGGGGGCAGTCCTTGGGTTTTGTAGATGTTCAAATGTTTTCCCACTAAACTCTTTGTCTTTTGATGAGACATTTGCTAGATATACTGGCACATCTGATGTCTGGGCATCTGAGGAAGAGGGATCCTGGCTAATCTGCCAGAAAGAACATTCCTTTGCCCAGTTGTTTAATAAAAGCGCAAACAAACTACTTAACCACTCAGCCTCAGTTTCCCTATCTGAAAAATGAGTGGGTTCAACTAAATTATCTCTAATGTTGATTCTAGCTCTAAGGTCTGTGAACCACGTGAACTCTGTTTACCTAAAGTTACGAGAATAGACCTAAGGACCTCTTGAGGTTCTTTTCAGCTTTTATGCTTTTAAAGTTGACAATTTTCCATTGTGAAAGTCAGAAAGCTCCCAGATGAGACTCTTCAGTGACAGGGTCCTAGGGCCATTTTGTGGCCTATTTCAGCCCTACACTTGTCTAGCTTTGTGGAACTCCATATCCCTTTTCCTCCAACTACCATTATAGCCTTAGAGAGACAGAATAGCATAGAAGGAGAGCTGGCCTTCAGGTCAAGAAGATCTGAATTTAAAATTTTACCTGTGATACAAACTGACTGTTTGACCCTGGACTAGTCACTTAACCTCGTAATGCTCCAGCCACCTTCTAAGACTGTAAGTCAGAGAACAAGTGGTCACCTGAATTGTCAGAGATTTTCTTAGCAGCAGTTTCCTGCCCCAATGAAATCACAGGTCTACTAAAGACGATTTTTAATATCCAGTTGAGATCTAATGACTCTCCTTGCTCCTTTCCTTCTTCCTTCTTCCTTGCTATTCCCCCTTGCCCCCAACTCTAAGCATTTATCCCAAGAGTTCGCCTAACTCCCTGCTGCTGAGGAGGGCAGATTACTGTCACACCACATTAGAGAGGTGCGAATTTCTTCTGTTGCCACCAGGGATGGAGCCATTAGCATCCTCATGGTCTCCGTTTCCCATCAGCACACTCCCTGGCTGGCCTTTTAGAAACGTCCCAATGACTACTGTGCCTGGCAGAGGCTGCCCTTGTTGCAGCAGAATGATTACATTTATATAACAGGGTTTGGGCTTGGGCATCAGCACCATGCTGGCAGCCAATCCCCAGGCCAGTTAGACCTTGTCCTTTATTTTGAGCTCTGGGAAACCATGGTGCCCATCCAAGGAAAGGAAGAGACAAGAGGAAACAGCTTCAGGGAGCCCTTTCCTAGCTGTTTGTGTCTAGCACTTCCCCCCTTTCTCCTTTGAGGAACTGCAGATTATGGGAGCCCAGCCCTAACGACTTAATGCTCTCAGCGTCTGAAGGGAAATTAGCCTTCTGTCTCTTCCCCACATTTCCTCTCTTTCTTGTCTTCCTGCCTTTGCACTAGCTGCCTCATACGACTCTGTCTGAGTGAACTCTTTCCTTACCTCTGCCTCACGCCATCTTTTTCTAACTTAAAGATGCAGCTCAAGGGCTATCTTGTATAGGAAACCATATGTGATTCCCCCAACTGCTAGTGACCTCCCTTCAACACTACCTTGTCTGGGGGCAGCTGGGTGGCTCAGTGGATGGAGAGCCAGGCCCAGAGATGGGAGGTCCTGGGTTCAAATCTGACCTCAGACACTTCTCAACTGGGTGACCCTGGGCAAGTCACTTGACCCCCATTGCCCAGCCCTGACCACTCTTCTGCCTTGGAACCAATACAATACAGAGTATTGGTTCCAAGATAGAAGATGAGAGTTTTAAAATAAATAAATAAATTAATTAAATTAGATTAAAGTAGAAAGGGGCTAAGTTACAAAGGGCCTTAAAAACCAAAGAGAGCTCCTATTTGACACTAAGTAGTATTGCACTGGAGTTTATTGAAAAGGGGCTTATCTTAGTAGAGCCTCAGTTTCCTCATCCTTAAAATAACAACAAAATTTGCACTACTTACCTCACAGGATTTTTATGAAAAAAAAAATTTGTAAAACTAAAAGCACAGGGCAGCTAGGTGACCCAGTAGATAGATCTGGAGATGGAAGGTCCTGGGTTCAAATTTAGCCCAGACATTTCCTAGCTGTGTGACTTGGGGCAAATCATTTAATCCCAGTTATCTAGCCTTTCCATTCTTCTACATTATTGGTACTTTGTGTCACTTTTTTTTTTTAAACCCTTACCTTCCGTCTTGGAGTCAATACTGTGTATTGGCTCCAAGGCAGAAGAGCAGTAAGGGCTAGGCAATGGGGGTCAAGTGACTTGCTCAGGGTCACACAGCTGGGAAGTGTCTGAGGTCAGATTTGAACCTAGGACCTCCCGTCTCTAGGCCTAGCTCTCAACACACTGAGCTACCCAGCTGCCCCCTCTTTGTATTACTTCTAAGACAGAAGGTGAAAGTTTAGAACAAAATAAAAACTTTAAAGCACTATAGAAAAATGATTATTTTCCCTACTCTGTTTTAATACTTAATATTAATAAATAATGAATTAATATCAAAGATGATTCATTCTGTAGACTTTTTTTTTTTAAACCCTCACCTTCCACCTTAGAATCAACACTGTGTATTGGTTCCAAGGCAGAAGAGTGGTAAGGGTTAGGCAATGGGGGTTAAGTGACTTGCCCAGGGTCACACAGCTGGGAAGCGTCTGAGACCAGATTTGAACCTAGGACCTCCCATCTCTGGGCCTGACTCTCCATCCACTGAGCCACTCAGCTGCCCCTTCTCTAGACTTTTAAAAATAATGATTTCCTCCCTTGTCTGACTTAGGTATGGGTCTGCTTTGAGAAAATGGAGAAGGGATCACTTGCTTCTCAGGGTTCTATTTACTCTTGGGATTCCATGGCGGTGGCATCATGGGTGGCCAGGGGAAGAGAGTGGATGTGAGTGTGGACAATACAATCTGTCTGTGTGGTATAGAAGCTAGTAAGGAATGATGCACAGAAATGCTCCCACACCTACTCCTGGCAACCTCTCCTAGTTAAGCAATGATCAATAACTTGGGTGGCCTAATCTCCATAGTCAAAGTAAAGTGGAGGAATAAATGGAGAATTGAAAAAAAAATTATATTTGCAAATAAAAATCTGGGCAAATTTAGATCTTTCCAACAAAAATAAATGCTTTTCAACCAATTAATTTCAACTAGGGGTTGGGCTTGTTCTTCTTGGTCCCAGATGGCAGAAATTTGGGGGAGGCCAATTTTTGCTTAACAGGACAAGCTTCCTTGATAATCAGAGCTGTTCCCACAAAGTAATCCCTGCTGCTCCCCAGAAGCCCAATGATGCCTAGGGAGGGAGTCATGCTTAAGGTACGGGGCTGAATTTAATCAGGCCCCTCCCAACACCAAGAGGCCATGGGATTAGGATGGTTTGTTCTTTTTCATTTCTGCTGATTAGCTGCTTCCCTTTGGATGGAGAGGCCAGATTCTCCTAATCCTGCTTGCTCTTCCCATTGGCTCTTTCTGTGAAACTGTCGACTTAATATGTTTGTTTCTTTTCTCCAGCAATTTTATTTGCCATTGCGGTGTTCGGACCAGCTTTTGGGTATCTCCTGGGGTCAGTTATGTTGCAGATCTTTGTGGACTATGGAAGGGTCAACACAAGTGAGTATGTAAAACACCTCTATCAGATTCCACTTCATATTCACCTTAGGCACATCTCCCAACTCTAAACAACATGAACTGTAACAATAGTCCTAGCAAATATTTACATTTAGCCCTTTGAGATTTCAAATAACTAAACATAAATCACCTTATTTGATCCTTATAGCAACCCTATAGTAGTTGTTCTTATTATTCCCATTTTATAGATGAGGAAACTGAGGCTGGGAAAATTAAGTGGCCCAGCTAGTGAGTATAGTAATGGAGGAGATGAGAGGAAGGGGGGGAAAGGGGTGAGAGAGAAAGAGAAAGGATTGTTTCTCTGCTCCCTTACTTATGGGGAGAGGTAGGCAAGGTGCTGTCTCCTTGGAGGGGATGGCTCCTGAGAGAGAGATTGTCTTAAGAAATGGAGGGCAGGAGACTAGAGTGGGATTGCTTCAATGAGGTGGCAAGGTGTGTCCCTCAGAGGAGCCCAGGGCTCCTGAGATCAAATCTGTCCCTGTGAGGCAAGACGATCCCTTGTCATTCTGCTTCCCAAAGGGACACTAACTGCCCGCCTTTCAGGGGTTTAGAAATGGCCAACTGCCAAGGAGAAGATGACAGTTTCCTTGGTCAGAAGGTACTGAGTCACTGGGGTCTGAAAATCAAACCCTCTCTCGATGTGACAAACCCAGGTTTTTTGAGAGGTCACAGGAGAGGACAGAATTTCAGCGTGAAATCCTGCCTCAATTTTTTTTCAAACCCTCATGCCCTTTGTTATATTATCTAGAGACAGCCCCAAACCCAGGGTCCTCATTTTCAAATGATTTCTTGAGACTGAAGGAGGAAAGGAAATGGCAGAGGCATGAGGGAGAAAAATGGGAAGTGGGTAAAGGAAGCCCTAAAGATTTTCCCCTCTTACAGACTGGCCTTTCAGAGTCTGGAGGCCTCTTCTCAGCCCTGGCCTCTCCTTTTTGCCAACTGCTTTCTTGCCTCTGCTCTTAAACTAGGGAACCCTTACAAGTACAAGTCAAGGGACAAGTGCGAGAAAGAGAAAGAGAGAGAGAGAGAGACAGAGAGAAAGAGAGACAGACAGAGACAGAGACAGAGAGAGACAGAGAGACAGAGAGAAAGAGAGAGAGAGACAGAGACAGAGAGAGAGACAGAGACAGAGAGAGAGAGAGAGACAGACAGACAGACAGACAGAAAGAGAACAGCCCAGGGAAGGATCTGGATGGCTCTGGTCCAAGTCCAAGTCCACAGTCCCTCACGAGGAATTCAGATAGCTGTAGTTGTAGTCTTAGTGGGAATAGTTCAGGGTTTCAAATGGATGGGCTCTTTCTCAACGTTCTCCTCCACCTCCCAGGCTGGTCCTGTCAGTGGGCTCCCAGAGTTCCTCCTCAGCACCCTCAGCTTTCTCCTCAGCCCTTTTCCACTCTCTTCAGCTGATCTCTCCATGAGACTGGTTTCTCTTCTAAATGCAGGATCTCTCTTCCCTTACTTTACAGTAGCTGATAGGATACAAACTCAGGGCTTCCTGCTTCCAGGTCTCAGGGCTGAGATGAAATACTTTCTTTCTTCCTCACTCCAAGTCCGGGACTCTATCCATTACACTGAGCTGCTTCTCAGGTAGAAGGCTATGACAATTGCCCAGGTAATTCCAACCCAAACCCATCGTGTGCTTCCTTCCTCCTTAAAGAGCACACATTAGGTTCTTCACTACCCTTCCACTTTGGGTGAGTCCCTTAACTTCTCGAAATCAGATTCCTTAGCTATAAAATGGAGAATACAGAAACCAACATCATCTGCCTCCCAGGGTTGCTGTGAAACTCACATAAGAGGAGAATTTAGGTAGCATTTTAAGGTTTACAAAGCATTATCTCATTTAATCCTCACAACAACCCTGGGGTGTCATGTTGCTATTTTCTTCATTTCACAGTTGTGGAAACTGAGGAAGAGACTGGGGATTTGAACTCGGGTCTTTCTGACTCTCGGTCCAGCATTTTGAGCTACCTAATGGCCAATAAACCACAAACCTCTCTCTGGATGGAAACTAGTAACCCTGTATGGTGTGGTACAAGCCAGGGAAAAGAGCCCTGCCTCTGCTCTCGGAAAGTTTAGTCTGAAACAGACAGGCAGGATAGCCACAAGAGCTAAGAGCTGATGGATTTTCTTCCCCCAAGGGGACTGTCAATCCCAGGGCTGATTTGCCTAGTTATTAAAGAATTTACTGGGCAGAGAGAAGCCAATCCCCTCCTGAGATTTAGAAAAGGATAAGTACACAACCTCTTCAATTAACTGGTGCGTCCCTCATTTAGTCAAAAAGCCCCCAGGCTTATTTCTCTGTGAGGGTTGACAAGAAAAGGAATTGGAGGGAGCAGAGAAGTCAGGGTTGAGGCTCCCTGTAGCTCAGCTAATGGATGGGATTTCTGAGACACTCCTTTCCTCTTCCCTTTCCTCTATCCCTCTCTCCCCACCTCTTTCTTTCCCTCTCTTCCTCCCTATCTCCTTTTTCCTTCCCTATCTCCCTCACCTCCCACTTTCTTTCCCTCTCTCTCTCCTCACCTCCTCTTTCTTTCCTTCACTCCATCCTCACCTCCCTCATTCCTTCCCTCTCTCCCTTCTGCTTTCTTTTCCTCTCTCCTTCCTTCTTTCCTTTCCTATCTCCCTCTCTTTCCCTCTTTCTTTTCTTCTCTCCCTTCTTACCTCCCTTTCCCCTTCTCTGTCTCTTTCCCTCCCTCCTTATTTCCCTCTTTTCTTTCCTTTCTCCCTTCCTTTCTTCCCTTTTCCTTCCTTTCTCTCTCTCCCTACTTTCCTTTTTTTCTTCCCTTTCTCCCTCTTTCCTTCCTCCTTTCTTTCCCATTCTCCTTCCCTCCACCCCTCTTTCCCTCCACTCTCTCAGGCAACTCCACCTGGTCTATTCACAGTAGAGGTGCATACAGGCAGGAATTGGGCAGCTGAATCCTGAGAGGGTGAAAGTGGACACCCCTGGTGTGACTGAGATCCTAGGCTCTGCCACCCTCATTGGCCCCTCAAGGGCATTACAACACCCCTTTAGAGGAGAAGGGGGAAGGAAATCAATTTCTTTGTTTGACTGTTTAGTTGTTTGAAGGGCCATCTTACCTGGCATCAGGGAATGAATGAAAAAAGAATTCAAGGTTCCTGCCTAGGCAAAGGAGGCAGTGTTTCTGCACAATACTTCAGGCCATTAGATTGCCCAGTAAGTACAACTCTGAGTTCATGAACTGAACATGAGTTCAAAACCAGCCTCAGATACTTATTTTCTGTGTGACCTTGGACAAATCCCTTAACTTCAGTCCTACGTCCTAGTTATTGTGAGAATCAAATGAGATGACATTTGAAAAAAGGGTTTAGCACAGTGCTTGGCACAAAGTAGGTATTTAACAAAGTCTTGTTTCCTTCTGTCTGTTAATCCATTGATAGGTAGTATGATTCAGTACAAAGAGAAGTTGATTTGAACTTGGGGGACTCAGAACCTTGATTCAAATCCTGCTTCTGCTACTTTTTACCCCTGTGACCAAAGCCAAGTCATCTAACTTTTTTGGATCTTGGTTTTCTCATCTAAAAAATGAAGGCTATTGAACAAGATGACCTCTACAATCCTCTCCAGAGCTAAATCTATGATGATATGTGTGTAGAGTGGAGACAGCTTACATTGGGATCATAAATTCCCCTGGAATAGACCGGAAAGTCCTCACTTTACTCACTCAAGATCATAGACAGGATTTGAACTCAAATCCCTGACTCCAAAGTCAGTACTCTTTTCACTATACTTTAGCTAACTCCTCTTACTGTTTCATTTGTCTAGTTGAAGTACAAATCTAGAAGTCTTCTCTCCTATAAATCCAAATGACTTAACTGAGGGGATCTGGAAACTCTTAGGAAAGGGGTTTCTTTCCTAATAAAGCAGGAAACATGGATGTCTTAGGTGGTAGAATACAGGTTTTGGAGTCAATATAACAAGTTTAAATCTTGCCTCAGATACTCCCTAGCCAAGTGACTCTGGGCAAGTCATTTAACCTCTCCCAGTCTTTTCTTATCTGTAAAATGGGGATGACAATAGCACTTACCTCATAGAGTTGTTGTAGAGATTAAATGAGTCACCATTTGTAAAGAGCTTTGTAAAGCATCATATACATGTTAGTATTACAAACATAATAATTTTTATTATTATTCATTTCTCTCCAGCTGCTATAAACCTGAGTCCATCAGATCCACGATGGATTGGAGCCTGGTGGTTAGGCTTGCTCATCGCCTCAGTCTCTTTGATCGTCATATCTTTCCCATTTTTTTTCTTCCCCAGAAGCATGTCCAGAAGAGAGAAGGTAAGACTCTCACACTCTGTGACTATCTCTCCAAGGGAATGGAGAGAAATAATGGAAGAGATTAACAGAGAATCTAGAATAAGTTGCCATCTTAATCTCTACAAACATTCTCTTCTCCTCCCTTTCATGAGGACAGGGGACACCTGCAAATTACCTGGCTTACAGTTTGGGGGGCTCTGACCTGAGACCCTCAGTGCCCTAGTTATGGCTGAAGCGAGGTTGACCCAAGTCCTGTTACTATATGAAACTGTCAGAAGTTAAGATCATTATCACACACACACACACCTTCCCATCTTCCCAATAACAAGTTTCCAGTTTGAAATTATCCTCCATGACCCATTAGGACCTGAGTAAGGGTCAAGGAGAAAAGCAATGGGACTGATTAGATCAGAGAGAAAAGAATAGGGATTCGGGGGGCAAGAATGAAAGTAGAGGAAGAGAAAAGGAAAATAAAACCATCCACAAGAAGGAAGGTTGGGGAGTTAGGAAATGGATGAATTTCCTTCTATAATCAGTAAGTATTTATTGAAGGCCACTGGGTACTATGGCAAATATAAAGGAAGCATAAGCTATGGTCTACTTGGGTAAATAAGATACAGATAACAAAAAAAAAAGTGATATATGAACAAATGTGGAGCAAGGGAGAGTAAAAACACCAGCCCTTCCCTAGACCATGAAATAATTTACATTTCTCATCTGAACCCCTCTGGCACCAAGTTCCCTTTCTTTCAGTGTCTGCCTCTCCATCAAAACCCACCTGTTCTGGTTCCCAGTCCTTCAGAGCCCCGCTAAGTGGCAAGTTAGTTACCTACTTAGTTAGGGGCAGCTGGATGGCTCAGTGGAAGACTTGGATTCAAATTCAGCTTCAGATTCTTACTAGCTATGTGACACTGGGCAAATCATTTTACCCTGCTTGCCTCGGTTTCCTCATCTGTGAAATGAAGCTAGAGAAGGAAATGGCAAACCACTCGTGTATGTTTTTCAGGAAAACCCCTAACACAGGGGATAAAGAGTGGGCCCAACTGAAAATGAGTGAACAATAGCAAATAGTGCAAAAAGCACTGGACTGAGACCCAGAAGACCTGAGTTCTCATTCTTGCTCTGCCACTGGCTCTTATAGGACCAACTCCTTTCTCTAGGCCTTAATTTCTTTTTTTTTTTTGTAAAATGAATATATCAAGACTTTATAGATCACCGTTACATTCTCTTGTTTATACTAAAATGTTATAAATGGATAATCTAAAAATGTGTTCTCTATTTCCAGAGAGGCAAAACCAACAAGAGAACAAGATTGTTGTGACTGCTCAGTCATGCCCAACTCTTATTGACCCCATTTGGAGTTTTCTTGGCAGAGATCCTAGAGTGATTTGTCATTTCCTTCTCCAGCTCATTTTGCAGATGAGGAAACTGAGGCAAACAGGATTAAGTAACGTTCCCAGGGTCACACAGCTAGTGAATGTCAGAGGCCATATCCATATCCTAGAGGCCTGGCACTCTACCCACTGTGCCCACTAGCTGCCTAAGAACATAAGCTAGAATCATAGAAAGCTAGAGCTGGAAATCTGTTCCAACACTTTCATTTTAGAGAGAAAGAAACTGAGGCATCGAGACATGAAGAGGTCTTTGCCTTTGGGACACTGTGCCATTCAGGATCTCAAAAATCATGTTGCATGGAAGGAGATCCTGGTGGTGGGTTAGTCAGGGCTCTTTGGGATTTTGAGCCAAGCTTAGGCTTGGAGTAGAAGAGTGGCAGTGACTTAATAGAGAAGGAAGAGGAAGACATTCTAGGATCAGAAGAGAACACGAGTGTTAGTGGGTTAAGTGTGGGGATAAATTAGCAAGTGGCCCCATCTGGGAACACTGAGGGCAGGAATTAGAGATGAGATGGGAAAGAGAGAGGCAATTGATGGAGGTCTTTGGGTTTCCATCTGAGTCTAACTGTAGTCCCCTGTAAAGCCACGGAGAACTCTTGAAGGTTCTTGAGAAGGAGCAATGTGGTTAAAAAAGGACATTTGAGAGAGATTAACTTTGTTAGTATTTTATAGTCTGTTCCAGAGCTGAAGAAAACGGGAGGCTGACAACTGAGGCTAATGCCATAATCCAACGCTTACCACAGTGCCTGACACATAGCAAACACTTAATAAATGTTTATTGAATTCAATCCAACTATGACCTAATGAAGTCTTTATAGTGACTCTGGAAACCTGGTGCAAGGGAGGAATCCAAAGGACATAGTGGAATTGGCAGGATTCATTAATAACATTGGGAGTAGAGTAGAGAAGGGGGAGATGGATAACCCCAAAGTCATGAGCCTGGGGCAAGGCTGAGAGGAAGTTGAGAAGCACTTTTTTAAGGAAGAGGGAGGCAGAAGAGCCAAGAGGAGAGGCATAAGCTCCATTTTGTGACACCTGGAGTCTCATGCCCCTGGAGATATTCTGTGGGAGATTAGAGAAAGGGGAAACTGTCAAGGCTAAAGAATGGATTTGAGAATGATTGACCCAGATGCTAATTAAAGCCTTTTAGGTGAATGATGAGATTGGCAAGGGGGGAGTGGAGAGAGGGCCTAGGACAGAATTTGGAGAAAGTCACCAACCACCATCAAGAGGAAGAAGACCCAACCAAGTAGGGTAGAAAGACACACAGAGAGACAGAGAGGTTGAGCATAAACACTAAGATTTAGGGGAGCAAAAAAAATTCAAAGTTAGGAGATATAGAACATAATATCACAGAAGCGAAAAAATCATGGAATTTTTCCAGGGGAAAAATAAAAACATGAAAGAAGAGAAATAAGCTAATGGGCAAGTATATGCCAACAGCACACTGTAGCAGACTCACATTGGCTGGAGAACTGATTGTTAAATTTTCATTATGAGGATTCACACCTCTGAAATCACCAAAGTCTATAAATCAAGGGCTTTTTATTTATTCATTTATTGTTTCCTTGATTGCCTGGACAAAAAGTGATAGAGAAAATCTTAATAATGAATATTAAACTTTTAAAACATTAAAGTGTCAAGTTTTTCACAGAGTTCAGTTGTTAAATATTTACAAGCACACTTCTGATTTAGGCATTAACCAAGCAAAAATTCATTGTGAAATAATATAGAAATTGGCATCCTTTGACTCATCAGCATGGTGCCTTTGGTAACTGGAGTCAGGCATTAGAATACTGCCATGATAAATATTGTGAAGTGAATCATTAGAATTGCTGTTTGTTTAAGGCGAGCATCCTGGGTGGCCAGGAGAATGATGGGGGGTCGGGGGGGGGGGGCAGGAAAGCCCCAGGAGAGCACCAGCCCATCAGTCCCAGATGGACAGCTCTCTAGAGGAGGCCAACAGCCCAGGGAGTTGGTTGACCTTTAAAGCCTTTCTCTTTGCCCATCAGATAGCAGTTGCCGCATCGGATGAGATGAGGAAGATGGAGGAAAGCAAGTCCCAAAGTTCCATAACAGATTTCATTAAACGTAAAAGTCTCCTCTTTTGGGTTTCATTTTCTAATACTTTCAGTAGAATGGCATGGGGGTAGTGGAATGTGGGGTGTCATGAGGGGGTGCTCCTTTCTTTGGGGATTGTGTGGGAGGGAACCTGAGAACGTATTGGTTTAAGCTATGGTGGAGTGGGTAAGGGCCAGTGGTCTGAAAATCCCCCAGCTCCATGTAGCACAGGTAAAGGGCTCTTTTCTAAAAGCTGTTTTTGATTCCATGGGGAAAATTCTTCAATAGGAAACTGGGAGACTAGATTCAAGCCCTAACCTGCAGAGAAATTCAAATCCTTCTGGCCTGTCAAAATGAGCTCAATCCATCCACCTCATGCTATTTACCCTGATGTTCCAAGGAGCACTACATCTGTTTACTGGCTGGAGAAGATCAGATGGCTCCAGTTCCATGGGACATGTTTTTACTTCAGTTACCAATACTATTTGTCTATAGTCTGCTTTTTTTTTTAATCCAGTATAATTTCATTTAGACCATAAGCATGCTCATACATAATATTTTTCTAGTTATTTCTCATTTTAGTCAAGCCATTGGATGGCTCTGTGCCTCAGTTTCCCTTTCTTAAAAGCAAAATCAACTTCCATTTTAAAGAAGTAATGGAGGTGCTGGGAAAACTGGAAGACAGTGTGGGAGAGATTAGGTTTGGATCAACACCTCACACCCTACACCAAGATAAACTCAAAATGGGTGAATGACTTGAACATAAAGAAGGAAACTATAAGCAAATTAGATGAACACAGAATAGTAAACATGTCAGACCTTTGGGAAGGGAAAGATTTTAAAAGCAAGCAAGACATAGAAAGAGTCACAAAATGTAAAATAAATAATTTTGATTACATCAAATTAAAAAATTTTTGTACAAACAAAACCAATGTAACCAAAATTAGAAGGGAAGCAACAAATTGGGAAACAATATTCATAATAAAAACCTCTGACAAAGGTCTAATTACTCAACTTTATAAAGAGCTAAATCAATTGTACAAAAAATCAAGCCATTCTTCAATTGATAAATGGGCAAGGGACATGAATAGTCAGTTTTCAGCCAAAGAAATCAAAACTATTAATAAGCACATGGAAAAGTGTTCTAAATCTCTTAATATGGGCAATTTGGAACTATGCCCAAAGGGTGACAAAAGACTGTCTGCCCTTTGATCCAGCCATAGCACTGTTGGGTTTGTACCCCAAAGAGACAATAAGGAAAAAGACTTGTACAATAATATTCATAACTGTGCTCTTTGTGGTGGCAAAAAATTGGAAAATGAGGGGCTGCCCTTCAATTGGGGAATGGCTGAACAAATTGTGGTATATGTTGGTGATGGAATACTATTTTGCAAAAAGGAATAATAAAGTGGAGGAATTCCATGGAGACTGGAACAACCTCCAGGAAGTGATGCAGAGCTAAAGGAGCAGAACGAGGAAAACACTGTACACAGAGACTGATAGACTGTGGTACAATCGAATGTAATGGACTTCTCCATTAGTGTCAATGCAGTGATCCTGAACAATATGCAGGGATCGAAGAGAAAAAAACACTATCCACAAGCAGAGTACAAACTGTGGGAGTAAAAACACTGAGGAAAGGCAACAGCTTGACTACAGGGGTGGCGGGGATATGATCAAGGAGAGACTCTGAAGGAATACCCTAATAGGGAAACCAATAGCATGGAAATGGGCTCCGGTTGAGGACTCATGTGATACCCAGAGGAATCACTCAGGCATCGCCAATGGGAGGGGTGGTGGGAGGGGGGGAGGAAAAAAGATGATCTTTGTTTCTAATGAATAATGTTTGAAAATGACCAAATAAAATAATGTTTAAAATCTTGAAAAAAAAAAAAAGAAGTAATGGAGGGACAGCTATGTGGCCCAGTGAATAGAGTGCCAGTTCTAGAGTCAGGAGGTACTAGTTTAAATCTGTCCTCAGATATTTCCTAGCTGTGTGGCCCTGGCCAAGCCACTTAGCCCTGTTTGCTTCACCCTTGCTCTTCTGTCTTAGAGTTGTTACTAAGACAGAAAAGTAAGGCTTTGTTATTTCTTTTTTAAAAGAGGTAATGGAGTGCTCAGTGGAAAACAGACTCAGGTGGATAAAGTATTCTCTGTTGGTTTGGGTTTTTTGACAGAGGGAGGGAAGAAGAGTCCTGAGAATTCTGTGATGTAGGGAACTCCTGATGAGACAATTCCCTTCATCAATGTAAATCTTGGAAAGTTGCTTGGGGACCCTGAGAGTCAAACAATGTATCCAGGTCACCCAACCAGAATGTGTCAAAAGCAAGACTCAAACCCAACCATCTGATAGACCCCATAGCCTTTCTCATGCTAGTCAGACCTCTTGAAAAGACAAAAAACAACAAAAATAGTCTAATAAAAGTCCAAAAATGAGACTAGCACCTGCCATAAATGTGTATTTGTCCTCAGGGTTTCCCCACATTTTCGTGAGACTTCTGATGAACCCCCTGTTTGTCTTGGTGGTCCTGGCACAGTGCAGCTTCTCCTCAGTCATCGCTGGCCTTTCTACTTTCCTCAATAAGTACCTGGAGAAAGAGTTCAGCACCACCACAGCCTATGCCAACTTTCTCATCGGTAAGTTCTAACAGTATGGTGTCAAGAGCTGGGAAATGGCCCTAGAGTCTAAGGGAGGAGCTCCTGCACAAAGGACTGATAAAGCATCAAGAATGTGAAATGCTAAATGAAGGGTGGGGAATGAGGGAGAGGAATTTCTAAGAGGAAAGAGCCAGAAGTACCTCTTTCCTAGTTGGCAATCCGGAAAGGCCAGTAGCACCAGACAGACTCTGGGACCCCAACCCTTTCTAGTCAGAAGTCCTCAGTCTGAGAAGTTTCCTTTTCCTGCCTGGGAGGAGGTGACCAGGAGGCTTCCTCCCCACCCTACAGCCCTCAGCCAGGCTGGGCACACATTGGAATTCAGACAGCCTTCAAGAGGGGTGTGACCATTGGAAAAGCCGTGGGGGAAGATAGAATAGAATTTAGAACTGGTAAAACACTGTTGGCTTTTTTTAGTCTCTGACATTTCTTTTGTGATTTTTACAAATTCCTAACTTAACCACCATCAAATATGATGAGCACTTCCATACACAACAGAACGGGAAAATAAGAGCCTACATATGTGAAGCCACAAATCTGATTTGCCTAATGTGCCCTTTCTTTTTGAGCACGAAATACTTTCAGCATGTTATCTCCAAAAAGGGTCTTGTTTGCCTGTTTCTTCTGACCTTCATTCATTCTGTTTTCCATTATGCATTTTAAAATGCCTCAATGACCAAAAAATGGTCATTTTTAACATTTCCCCCTAATTTTGGTACCCATATTCAGCTTTACACATGCGTGTGCACACACACACACATGCCATTTGGAAAAAAAGAAAGAAGAACTTCTTGTATCATAAGCAGAGTCAAGTCAAACCAATCTCTACGTCAGCCATGTCTAGAAATGTATATTTCATTCTGTACCTCGCGTTCATTACCTCTCTGGCCATCCTTGCATTGATCAGAGGGGTTGAGCTTTTCCATTTTCTCCCTTCACACCAATTATTTTATAATTCTATACAAATGATAGGATAATACATAAAAGTTATTTTATAACTCAATCTCTATTGTATGAATCGAAACTTTGCTCTGCACCAATTCAGACAAGCCTTCGCAGGTTTGTCTAAAAGTATCGCCCTCATCATTGCTTACAAAAGGGTGCATTGCATGCCACTCATCCACCATAATTTGTTTGTTTCCCAACTAACCGGCACCCTTTATTTCTCAGTTCTTTGTTACTGTGAAAGGGATGGTTCTAAATGTTTTTGTACATGTCGATCCTTTTCCTCTTCTCTTGAAAACCCAGTCCTGGCATCAGTGGCTCAAAGGGAAGCCCACAGTGTAGTTTACTGTCATTCCAAATTGCTTTCCAGAGCAGCTGGACAGAATAACTACTCTGCCCAGTGTGGCGATGTTCCTATTTCCCCACAACCCCTCCAAGGATTATTCTTTTTCACCAGTCTAAAGAAACTCCCACTGGTCAGTTTGCATTGTGTTTTATGACTAGCAATTCAATTAATCAATCAGTAGGTATACACGAATAATAAATAACCCAGTGGAACTGCTTGTTTGCCCTGGGAGGGGGGAGGGAGAGAACATGAATCATGGAACCATGGAAAAATATTCAAAAATTTAAAAAATTAATTGAAGAATTAATTCAATTAATCAATCAATATTTATTAAGTTTCTACTATAGGGGGTTCAGTAGATTGAGAGCCAGGCTTAGAGACAGGAAGTATTGGGTTCAAATCTCCCTGTGCAAATCATTTAACCTTCACAGTCTAACCCTCACTGCTTTTCTGCCTTGGAACCAATATACAGTATTGATTCTAAGATGGAAGGTGACGGTTTATTTTTTTATTTTTCATAATATTGGATTTCACAACAGAGAACTTTATTTGGAGAAAACATTTTTTTGTATAGATATTTCAAGGTAAGGGTTTTGTTTTTTTTCAAAGTTCCTACTTCACTGGAGGCTCTATACTAAGCCCCGCGAATATAAAAAAGAGGCAAAAGACAGTCCTACCCTCAGGAGTTTACAATCTAATGAAAGAGTCCATGTTCCCACAAATTATAGACAAAGCAAGTTCTATGCAGGATAACTAGGAGAAGATCAACAGAGATTGGACACTAGAATTAGGAGGGGCTCGGAAAGTCTTCCTGTAAAAGATGAGATTTTAGCTGGGACTTGGAAGAAGCCAGCGAAGTAGTGATCTGGAGCCTTTTTTCATGTGGTGGTCAATAGCTTGCATTTCTTCCTTTGAAAAACTGCCAGTTCAGAGCCTTTGACCATTTCTCTGCTGGAGAATGATATTTACTCTCATACATTTGAATCACTTCCTTATGACTCTTGGATAGAGTTGTTTGTCAGAGAAACATACTACAAAGAATCTCCCCTCCCCACCTTTTACTATTTCCCTTCTCATTTCAGTTTTGTTTGCACAAAAGTGCATATATTAACTTTTTTGTCTATCTTTTTCAATTAACATTTTTCTCCCAATTACATGTAAAAACAATTTTTAACATTTTGATTTTAAAAAGGTTTTTTTGAGTCCCAAATTATCTCCCTCTTCCTCCCTTCTTCTCTGCCTGAGATGGTAAGCAGGCTGATACAGATTTTACGTTTTCAATCACGTACATTCATTTTGTACAATTTTGTATAATTAATTGTTTGCATTACTTGGTTTTGCACAAAATCCTTATAGTTTTATGTAAGGCAACTGCTCACTTTCCTTGCCTCCCCAGAGACTCAAAACTGTCACAAAATCAGAGCTTTCAAAGGCTAAAGAACATATTTGCCAAACCAGCTAGCCAACAAGAGCATTGAAATCAAAAGACTGGGTTCTAGGGGCAGATAGATGGCTCAGTGGATTGAGAGCCAGGTCTAAAGAAAGGAGGTCCTGGCCTCAGACACTGCTTAGCTGTGTGACCCTGGGCAAGTCACTTAACCCCCATTGCCTAGCCCTTACCTCTCTTCTGCCTTGGAACCAATATACAGGATTGATTGTAAGATGGAAAGTAAGGGTTTTAAAAAAGAAGACAACTGGGTTCTAGGCTTCCCCTTGGCTTTTCATTAGCCATTTGGACACAGTGCTTCACCTCTGCATGTCTGCATCTTCATCATGAGATGAGGGAGTTGGACTCCTAAATTTAGCTCCAGAAGAAATCTCAGCAAGTTTGGCTATTTTGCTTTGCAGATGAGATCACCAGAGAAGTTAGAAGACTTTCCTATGGGAAGAGGTAGCAAGAACTAGGACTTGAACCCAGAACTCCAAGATGACTAGATTAATTTTAAATTATTTAAAAAAATTTTTAATTATTTTTATTTAAAATTTAAATCATTTTGCAATCAAAATTTATTAAAAGTGAAAAATACTTTTTAAAAGATTCTAATGCAAGTGAATTGCATTGTTAAACAAGTCATGCCTCTTTCTCCTTTGCCTTTAAAATGGATTGATCTTTGCTTTGTGCTTTGAGAAGATAGTGGAGAGATAGAAGGCAAAAAACTCTGTCCACTGGGAGCTTCCAGTCTAAGGAATTGACAAGACACATTTTATTGAATACCACCATGATGAGATTCATAAAACTACAATAAATAGGGGCAGCTAGGTAGATAGAGAGCCAAGTCTGGAGATGGGATGTCCTGGGTTCAAAACTAACTTCAGACACTTTCTAGCTGTGTGACCCTGGGCAAGTCACTTGACCCCCATTGCCCAGTCCTTACCACTCTTCTGACTTAGAACCAATACACCAATACACAGTATTGGTTCTAAGGCAGAAGTAAGGGTTTAAAAAAAATCTGGCCTCAGTCACCAGCTGTGTGACCCTGGGCAAGTCATCTAATCCCCATTGTTTGGCCCTTGCTCATCTTCTGTCTTAGAGTTGTCACTAAGACAGAAGTTAAAGGTTTTTTTAAAAAATAATACTTTAACAGCTTTTTATACTATATATAACTGGATAAAAAAAATAGACTAATTTAGAGGTTGATGAAAAGACTGGACCAAGGGACCTGGTAGTTGTTTCTCTGATTCCTCTCTGCCCCTGCTTTTATCTTCTGGAGCAAAGGACCCCTCCTGTGGCAGCCAGGGAGCACAGTGGAGATCCCAGAAGAACTGGAGTCGGAAAAACCTGAGTTTAAATCCTGCCTCAGAAACTTACTCCGGGCAAGCAAGTCATCTCAGGTCTCTGGACCTCAGTGGCTTCATCTTTCAAAAAGAATATCCCAATTTAGCCAGAAAGAGCAAACAGGATATAGTATAATAGTGAGGGGGTTGGAAAGATCAAACCAGAGCTTTCTGAGGGTGGAAAAAATAGACATGTAGGCAGTAGGGAAGAGGCCAGCAGATGTGACTCTCCTTTGAAATAAAAAATTTCATCCTAAAAAAAAAAAAGAATATCCTAGATTTGTGACTTCATTGGTTAGGGAAAGAGTCGCCAACTATAACTGAATTCCATGATGTCAAACTTAAATAGTAATGGGGTCTAGGAAGGAGCCAGATGTAAGGGAACCTGAGGACCACATATGGACTTAGGAAAGAAACCACACGTGCTAATATATTCCTTTAAAAAATGAAAATATCAATGCATTAAAATCAGATAGGATCTGCATTTTATTCTGATTAGGACAGGACTAGGACCTATTGTGAGGGCCACAGACAGCCCAAGAACCCCTTGCATTTGATGCCTCTGATTTAGTTGGTAAGCCTTAGAGAGTAGCCGGAAGGGCTAAGTAATTCCGTAATAATTAAATATCCGAAACAGGATTTGAACTCAGATCTTCAGCTAGGTGGCACAGTAGATAGAGTGCTGGACCTGGACTTTGAAAGATTCTTTTTCCTGAGATCAAACCTGGCCTCAGACACTTACTAACTGTGTGACCCTGGGCAAGTCACTTCACCCTGTTTGCTTCCGTTTCCTCATCTGTCAAATGAGCTGAAAAAGGAAATGGCAAGGATCTTTGCCAAGAAAATCCCAAATGGAGTAGAAAGCCAGAAGAAAACATATGGTTTATCTCTTGTTTATTTGGGCATATGATTTGGGGTTTTGGTTTTAAAAGATGACACTATTACAAAAATGAATACCATGGAAATAGGATTTGAGTGATAATGCATGTATAACCCAGTGGAATTGCTTGTCAGCTCCAGGAGGGGAGAAGGAAGAGGGGAGGGAGACAGCAAGAATCATGTAACCTTGGAAAATTTTTTTCAAAAGAAAAGGACTGAATTTTTTAAAAAATCTACATCTATTGATATAATCATGTTTTTGTTGCTTTTAAAAATGTAATCAATTGTGTTAATGGCTTTCCTTATATTAAACCATTCCCACATACCTGGTTTAAAAAAAAAAAAGCCCCAAATAGTCACAAAGAGTCGGACATGACTGAAGCAAGTGAACAGCAACAACAACAAACTTCTTGATTCGAATTTCATCCCCCTGACCACTGCCTCTCTGCCTCTCCTAACAGTTATTATTATTAATAAGATTATCATCATCTCTCATTCATAGGCTCCGTGAACCTGCCAGCAGCTGCCTTGGGGATGCTCTTCGGGGGCATCCTTATGAAACGCTTTGTTTTCACCCCTCACACCATCCCCCGTTTGGCTGCGATCATCATCACCATCTCCATGATCTTCTGCATTCCCTTGTTCTACATGGGCTGCCCCACACAACTCATTGAGGGTGTTAATGTGAACAGGTAATCAGAGAAGGAGGAGAACTGGAGTCCAAGGGCTGCCAAGAGAATTGCTTATGGGTTTTTTTAATTTTTAAAATTCAAAGATATTTTCTTTTGCCAATTACATGTAATAACAATTTTTGACATACATTTTACAAAATTGGAAGATCCAAATTGTCTCCCTCCTTCCCTTCAGTCCTCCCTCCTAGACATGGTAAGCAATTTGGTCTGGATTATACATGTATGATCAAAGTAATTTATTGCTCTTTTCCTTCTATCAATATGGTGGAGCGGAAAGAACCCTGGATCCCAGGAGTCTTGGATTTCAACTTCAGCTCTTCTACTTCCTTGATGTGTAACCATGGGCAGGTTATTTAACCAGACTGAGCATGTGTCCTCATCTGTAAAATGGGGGTGATGAAAAAATAGGGAAAATGATGGTTTCTTTATCTGCTTTACAGTATTATTTTGAGGAAAGTATTTTGTGAAGCTTAAAGTACTTTAATAATGTGAATTATTATAATTATTATTGGATCATGGATTTAGAGTTGGAAGGAACCTTAGAGATCATTGATTCTAACTCCCTCATTTTATAAATGGGAAAACTGGTTAGGTGATTTGCCTAAGGTCTCATGTAGGTAGAGACCCTTTCCTTTTTCTTTCTCCTTTAGCCTCTAACCATAGATCTGTAAGATGAGTAATAATAGAAGCAGGGTTTAAAAGGATCTGGTGGTCTGAGTGGACCACTCAAGCAGTCCATGTTGGTGTCCTGTTTTAAGAACAATACCATAAATTAATAAATAAATAATGAATATATATATATATATATACATATATATATATGTACATATATGTATTTGGTAAATACTGACAGACAGAAACCAGGGAGTTTAGTTAGTCTCAGCCCAGTGCTGATGAGAATAACTTGGAGTGTTTGAGAAGAAATGAGATGAACAGCTTGAGGCAGCCCAGAAATCACCAGTCACAGCCACTCAATAAAAGTTGTGATCAATTCAGCAAACACTGATCAAGCCCCAATTTAGTTACATTCTGAGTTTAGTTAATTTTAGTTTAATTTGGCTAGTGATTTTCAAGACGTGGTTTCTGGACCTCTGGGGGTCCTCAAGACCCTTTCTGGGGGGATCTCTGTGAGGCTGCATTTTCTTCATATACTTTATCCGATTGGATGTACAAGCAGATATGAGAACTCAGCTGTATTCTATCAAGCCAGACATTAAAGAGATTTATAAAAATGTATAAATAATGCCATTTTTCTCATAGATTTTTTGTTTTCATTTTGGAAAACGTAATTATTTTGCATAAAAAGTATGATTTTGTGTTTCTATGTAATGTGTTTATTATCACTTTAATGAATTAATGCATCAACATTTTAAAAAATAATGAGTTTTCATTTCTAATATAGCAAAATATTGATAGACATAGTCTACATAAACAAAAGCACCTTGAGGGAATCTCAGTAATTTTTAAGAGTACTGAAATCCCAACATTGAAAACTGCTTTTCTAAGCTAAAGAAATTTGGGAGATAACTCACATGTTAAGTTAATGTGGGATCCCTCCTATTGTCCAGTTAGGGATAGGATTCCCAACTTGGGAAGGTACGGGAATGTCAGCAAAGAGTGGCCATCTTAATATTTCTTAAATTGCAAATTAGGGTTTGGGTGTTGGACTCATAGTCAGCAAGACTTGGATTTTGATCCTGCCACAAATATTTTCTAGCTAGCTGGGCACGTTTGCTCATCTATAAAGCAAAAGATTGGATTTGGTAACCTGAAAGGTTGCTTCCAGCTCTCTACTCTATACATGGTTGGTACAAACCAGGAAATAGCATCTCAAGAGTTTATTTTTTCTGTGATCATGTCTTCTGATCTCTGTCAGGGTCCACTTGCTCATTCTGGCAATTATTCAGCATTTATTAAGCACTTACTGTGTGCCACAGAGAGGCAGTTAAGGAGTGCAGTAGATGAGCTCCAGGTCTGGAGTCAAGAAGACTCCTCTTGCTAAAACCAGTTGAATTGTGCAATGGCTATGGGAGGCAGGAGGGAAAGAACATGAATCATATAACCACGGAAAGATATTCTAAATTAATTAATTAAATTAAAAATAAAAAGAAGACTCCTCTTCCCAAGTTTGAATCCGGCCTCAGACACTTATTAACTGTGTGATTCTGGACAAGTCACTTAACCCTGTCTGCCTCAGTTGCCTCATCTGTAAAATGAGTTGGAGAAGGAAATGGCAAACAACTCCAGTGTCTTTGTTGAAAAAAAAACCTCAAGTGATGTCACAGAGTCAGACACACATTGGTCATATCTAAATATATAAACCACTATGATTTATCTAATTTGTTTTATCTTCTCTGGTGCTAAGCACAGTACTATGTAGATACATGCTTATTGAACTGAACTGAATATCTCCATTTCCATGAAATTCCAGAAAATCCTAATGAAATTTCCATGAAATTGGAACGTCAGAATTTCCATAGTAACCATTTGATGCAATATTGTCAAACTCAACTACAAAGGAATTAACACAGGTCTCATATTGACTTAGAAAATCACAAATAACATCATCTATGTTGTATTATATTCTTACTTATTTTATTAAACATTTCCCAAATACTGGTTGACCTACTGAGGAGTCTTGGGGAGTAGGGCACATTTAACCTTCAAAGTTTAAGATATATGATTTTATATAAATACATGTATGTATATATATATATATATGTAGTAACAATGATTAGAGTCATAGTACAGAGCTATAAGGCCTTCTTAAGCCATCTAGATCCATCTTCTTATTTTACAGATTAAGAACTGAGACTTAGACAGGTTACATGATTTCCCCAAACCCACATAATCAGATTGGAGATGCAACTTGAACCCAGCTCCTGTTATTCCTGAGTCAGAACTTTCCATCCTGCTTCTTTGGTGTCCAATTCAATAAGTATTTAACCTTATTTTCAGAGCCCTCTATTATAACCTTACAGATAAGTCCCTAGGATATACCATCTTGCCATCCCTGAAAAGAGATACAAGGCATGTTCGATGAATGAATGAATCAGCATTCTTCATTATTTGTTCAGAATATTCCAGTGTTTCCCATTGTGAACCAAACTGTTCCTTAGCCAAACTCTTGGCTATACCAATATACTACAAAGATGACTTAGATATGTCCCCCAACATCCTGGCTTTCTTCGATCTCCTTTCATTAAGTTTTTTTCACTTAGAGTTTCGGGCTGAAGTTGTAACTATGATGAGAAAGGACAGACAGGCTACTTTGAACATATGTGGGTGTATGTATCTGAAGGGGCCAGCGGATACAGATTAGGGGGATACTTCCTGGTGTGTCCCAGAATTTCATCAAATACATAGACATTGTGAATGGAAAAAAAAAAGTTGAAGAAAAACACTGGTGTGTTCTCCTTTCTTCTCCTGGGAGAGTAGATGAATAGTGATTAAACAGTAAAGATACCACACTTGTCTGTCAACTATCTACCTAAGAAAATGATAAATTAGATAATGGTAACCTTACAGATTACTACAGAAAAGCACTGTTTCTCAACTAAAAATATGTAAAATGTACCAAACTTTGTGTCCAAAATAAATATTTAAAAATAAATTGATAGATGATAGAAGATGGATTGGAAAATTAAAAAAAAAAACAGGCAGACAGATGGATGGATGGATGGATGGATGAATAGACAGACATACAGACAGAGAGATGGATGCATGGATGGATGGATAGATAGATAGATAGATAGATAGATAGATAGAGAGAGAGAGAGAGATAGATAGATAGATAGATAGATAGATAGATAGATAGATAGATAGATATACAGGCAGGCAAATGGACAAATGGATGGATGGATAGATAGATAGATAGATAGATAGATAGATAGATAGATAGATAGATAGATAAAAGATAGTCAGATTGACAGATATATAAATAGAAAAGATAGAAGATAGATCATAGAAGATAGATAGATATAGATATGATAGTTGTAATATTTATTGGGAAAGGAAATAGGATTGGAAAAAATGGGGATTTAATGGGAGGTTTGTATGGGGTATGGAGGAGTTAAGGGGAGAGAGGAAATATGTTTGGAGAGGCAAAGGAGGGAGATGCCCCCTGCTGAGAGGAAACAGCAGGGGTCCAATGAGGTCTGTTTGTCTTTGAATGACTGAAACTGAAGTTCAGCTCCCTCTATGACCAGAAATGATAGTCCACGTATCTGACTGTGTATTCAAATAATATAAAGTTTAATAACTAGTTGGGATTGGAGGGTTTTTAGCTTCAGACCTGAGGCCAGGCCCCAGAGGCTGGAGGAGGGTTCTCCCACTCCCGTCCACTCTATATCAGTCCAGTTTTGTCTTTTTTAGAATCTTAGCAGTAGACAGAAAGCAAACAAGAACAGGTCTAACCTTCAGAAGAAATTGGACTTGAATCTTCAGGCTGAACCAAGAAAGAGCATGGCACTCCAGACTGGCTGAACAAGCTCCTCTCTCCTCCAACACTAGGAAACAAGTCCCACATGGCAGGAAGGAAGTGCTAGTCACAAGACCCCACTGCCACTCCCAGCAGGAAGGAAGTGCTAGTCACAAGACCCTACTGCCACTCCCAGTTGGCCCCTTCCCCCACAAACTGTCAGTCTTGTTTCCTTTTCACACAATCAGAAGATAGAGAAAACAACTTCTAGCTGTGGTATGGATTGTATATTGAAGCTACCATTTTTACTATTCGGATCACATTTGGGACTCTGTCTTCCCTCCCAGGATTCTTAGATGTCATAAGCTTGTCGACTTCATTTTTCTCATCCTATAGGGATATTCAACTAGGAATAGAGATATACATTGGAGAGATGAATGCATAGATACCAAGAAGAGAATCTAAGTACCAAGTAGCCAATTAATTGTTCATCTGTGATTTAGAGCTGGAAAAGATCTAAGAGGTCATTTGGCCCAAATCCCCTCCTTTTACAGATGAGGAAACTGAAACACCATAAAGTTAAGTGACTTGTCCAGGGTAACATGGCTGCTAAATCCTTGACATGGGATTTGAACCTACATCTTAGCAATTTCAAATTCAGGGTTCACAATGCCATGCTACCTTTCTGCACTGGAAATAGCACAGTGTGGCAACCACCCAAGACAAACAGACAAGGATATTCGACAGACTGAGAATTCAGAAATGGCTAAAGGGTTTTTATTTTTTGTTTTTGGTAGGGGCAAGGGAAAGTGAATTGTTAGTATTTTGTTTTGCTTTGCTCTCTCTTATGTCTTTATTTCCTATTTTATTTACAGGAGAGTGCCTGGGGCACCACCAGCATGTATCAAAGAGTGCTCCTGTTCTGATTCCATCTTCCACCCTGTCTGTGGGTCCAATGGTAGAGAATACCTCTCCCCCTGCCAAGCTGGTTGCATGAACTACACCATAGGGGCCAAGAAACAAGTGGTAAGGGGCAGCATGGATTCCAGGCAGGATAATGGTCATGTCCTAGGTTTCTGTCAGACTTTAAAGCTGCAAAGGACTTTCATAGCTATTATTTCATTTAACTCTTACCACCACTCAGGATGGGATTAGACATATGATTTCATTAGAAGTGGGAACTTCTGATGATAAAGCTCTGTCTACCAAGGCACATTGGCATCTCCTCTGCAACTTCTCACCTTAGAGAGCTTCTTGGGGAACTGGGAAGCTGAGTCATCCACCCAAGGTCACCCAGTCAGCATTTTTCAGATACAGGACTTGAACTCAGATCTTCCCTGACTCTGATCCTAGTTTTCTATCTACTAGTACCAGAATTGCTATGGAATTTGCTATGGAAGAAATTGAGAGTTAGAGACATAAAATGGCTTTCCTAAGGTGAAGTGACAAATGGAGAAATGGAAGTTCCAACCCATGTCAACTGATAAGCTAAATTCAGTGTTCTTCCTACTGCAGTGAGGTAGCAAGGTAGATAGTGTGAAGTACAGAGAGTGCTGGGCCTGGAGGCAGGAAAACTTGAATTCACATCTGACCTTAGACATTGATTAGTTGTGTGACCCTGGGCAAGTCACTTAACCTTTACTACCCTAGTTTTCTCAACTATAAAAAGGGAACAATAATATCACCTACCTCCCAGGGTTGTTATAAGGATTAAATGAGATCATATTTTTAAAGCTCTTAGCAGAGTGCCTGGCATATAAGTGCTTAATAAATGCTTCCTTCCTTCCTTCCTTCCTTCCTTCCTTCCTTCCTTCCTTCCTTCCTTCCTTCCTTCCTTCCTTCCTTCCTTCCTTCCTTCCTTCCTTCCTTCCTTCCTTCCTTCCTTCCTCCCTCCCTTTCATCCTTTCTTCCCCCTCTCTTCCTTCTTTTCATGAGTACTGACTTCCCCTGAAACCTCTGTTTGCACATCAGCAGCTCTGCCAAGATATTCCCAAATATTCTCAAACCTCAACAAAATGGTAGTCATCCCCTAAAATGTAAAATGCAATGCCAATGTCTTGGGTACCCCCAAACTTTTAAGACTCTTGTTATCACTAATAGAGCCAGAGTCTCTAGAGCATAAAGCTAATTAAAGAGTTGGTGATTGGGGACAGCTGGGTAGCTCAGTGGATTGAGAGCCAGCCCTAGAGATGGGAGGTCCTAGGTTCAAATCTGACCTCAGACACTTCCCAGCTGTGTGACCCTGGGCAAGTCACTTGACCCCCATTGCCTAGCCCTTACCACTCTTCTGCCTTGGAACCAATACACAGTATTGACTCCAAGACGGAAGGTAAGGGTTATTTAAAAAAAAAAAAAAGGTTGGTGATTGAGGGCACCTAGGTGGTTCAGTGGATTGAGAACCAGGTCTAGAGACAGAAGTCCTGGGTTCAAATCTGGATTCAGACACTTCTATGTGACCTTAGACAAGTCCTTTCACCCCCATTGTCCAGCCCTTACCATTCTTCTGCCTTGGAACTTGTACTCAGAATTGATTCTAAGGAGGCAGCTAGGTAGCTCAATAGATTGAGAGTCAGGGTTCAAATCTGGCCTCAGACACTTCCTAGCTGTGTGACCCTGGGCAAGTCACTTAACCCCCATTGCCTAGCCCTGACCATTCTTCTGCATTGGAGCTAATACACAGTACTGATTCCAAGACAGATAAGAGTTTAAAAAAAAAAAAGAATTTATTCTAAGGTGGAAGGTAAGAATTAAGGGGGGTGGGGGAGGTTAATGAATGATATATTCAAATCATCCAGGACTCAGTTGAACATTGTTGTGTCCCCACCACCATGAGACTATGAGCTCACTGAGGGCAGAGACTGCTTTTTACTTTCTTTGTATCCCCAGTGCCTAAAGGCACAGTGACTGGCACATAGTAGGCACTGGGCACTTAGTTCTCACGGACATGACCAAAAATTCCTCTTTTCCCTTTATCAGTATAATAGGTAAAGTAGATCCGAGAACAAAATACACAGTTGGTCCAGTGCTGAGATCACTGAGAATAGCTGAGGGAGATTCATAAGAGGATTGCTACGTGCATTTGCAAGTACAACGATTTCTAATAAACTTTGTTTTTCCTCTTTTGTAATTCACCTCAAGACTTATTTCAACTGCTCCTGTATAGGTGGCAACAACTCTTCAGCCAAGACAGGTTCATGTTCAGTCTCTTGCACTCACTTATTGCTCCCCACCGTCTTCCTCATCTCGTTTGTCTCACTGATCGCCTGTACTTCCCACAATCCTCTCTACATGATGGTCTTGAGGTAAGTGAACCAGAGAGTTCTGAAGCTTTTGGAGACAACTTTTGGTGGGATTTTGCTTCCTCTTCCTTGCCTTTCCTTTACACGTAGATCCTCTTTTGCTTCTCCTTTTCCTCGTTCATACATGCACACCTGCCTTTGACACAGCAGTGGCTGGTGCTTTGGAAAGCGCATTGCCTTAGGAGCCAGGGTACAAACCCTGCCTCTGATACTTTTCCTCTCTGGCCTTGGACAAGTATCCTACGGAGCAGTAGGAATAAGAATAGCTAACATAATAGTGCATCTATGGTTTGCAAAGCACTTTACAGATGCCATCCCGTTTAATCCTTAAAAGAGCATTGTGAAGGAGGGGCTGATTTGATTGTTCTGACATTTCTCAGTCGTATCTGACTCCTCATGGCCCCACTTGGGGTTTTCTTGGCAAAGCTTCCAGAGTGGTTCTCCAACTCATTTTATAGATGAGGAAACTGAGGCAAATGGGGTTAAGCAACTTGCCCAGGGACACAGTCAATGCGTATCTGAGGCTAAATTTGAATTCTGGGAAATGAGTTTTCCTGACTCCAGCCTGAACATTATGTCTACTGAGCCACCCAGCTGCCCAAGAGGCTGATATAATCCTCATTTTTCTGAAGAGGAAACTCAAGCTAAGGGGAGTTAAGAGAATTGCCATGGGCCACATAGCTAATAAGTGTTGAATACTCTAGTAAGGATTCAAACTCAGGTCTTGATGACTGTAATAGATGATATTTGAAGGGGTATATTTGATGGTATACTAGACAATTAATAGATCAGGTAGTTATCTTCCTTTGCTTACCCTGCTCCCTCTATATCTCCCTTCCTCCCTCTAAATCTCCCTTCCTCCCCTCTTCTTCCCTTCAATTTCCCCTTTCTCCTTCTTCTTCAGCCTCCTTCTAAGTCACTCAGGGTGAGCTATGATGTTTCAGAGGAAATACTCTTTTCTCTTTTATCTCAAGTAAGGGCTTATTGGGGAAAACAGGAAAGGTGAAGGATAAGGTAAGAGGGGTGGGATTTCCCTATTCTCTACAGTGAATCTTGGGTTGGAGGATATTGAGAGAAATGGCAATTCAGTCACTAGCATGAAACAGAGCCAGTCAGAGAGAGATATAGGGACTATTGTCCTTCTTCTTCTGCCTTCAAATCAGCCAGGTCACCTCCAACTTGATTATCCCAAGTTCCAGAGATAAACCCAGCTTCTTCCTTCAGTCAGCCAGAAGCCCAAAGACCTTGAAATCCAGTCCAACAGTTGGCTCTTGCCTCCAACTGTTTCCCAGTCACATTCCAAATGAAATCTTCATTTGACTGACAGATGACCCATCTCCATCTTCTGTCCTTTGCTGCATGTCTTGTAATTTCTCTCCTCCACATGACTGCATCTAGGACTCTTAAACCACTATTTTAACCACTCTTATACCTAGTTTCCTGGACCTCATTTAACTCACCTGTAAAACGAGGGGCGTTGACCCAGTAAAATTGAACGTTGGTTACAGGACGGGGTGGGAGGAGGGGAGGGGAGGGAAAGAACATGAACCACATAACCATGGAAAATCTTTCATAATTAATCAATTAAAGAAAAATGAGGGGATTTGAACTAGATGGCCTTTGAGGTTCCTTCCAGCTTTAGATCTTTGATCTTATGACATAGATTTCAACCCAGCTTTGGCTTCATGAATTAGTCTTAGACAGCTGCCCGAGACTAAAGGTAGTTAAATATTGCCCATTGTCAATCACTGATATGGCAAGCTTGTGGAGAGAGCACTGAGCCTGGAGTAGGAAGCCTCCCCTTCCTAAATTCAAATCTAGCCTCAGACACTTAATAGCTGAGTAACCCTAGGCAAGTCACTTAACCCTGTTTGCCTCAGTTTCCTTATCTGCAAAATGAACCGGAGAAGGGAATGGAAAACCACTTCATTTTTTCTACCAAGAAAACCCCAAATGGAGTCATGAAGAGTTGGACACAATTGAAAAATGATTGAACAACAAAACACAAGTACAATAATACATTTGAAGTAGGAGAGAGAAAATTTGAATGAGGTCTTCCTTTCTCTAGGTCTGGCCTCTATGCCATGCTCCTTCTCATTCATTCTTCCCTTTGACTGTCCTTAAAGCTGAACCTCATCTGCTTTTGGCCCCAGGACTTTTGTTTGAGACATGTGTAGGATTAAGAATTCAGGAAATGAAATAATTCCTTTGGCAAATAAATTAGGTGTAAAGATTCCATACTTGGGGAGGTGGGGGGCTGAAATTGTAAAAGTCTTAAAGAGATGGTGAGTTGGCAGAGGGGAATAGGGGAGGGAGAAGGGAAGATACAAGTAAAAGGACATGGAGAAAAATTAAGAGACAGGAGAGCTGTAACCCAAACCAGAGAGATAAAGAAAATCCGGAAATAACCCCAGAGTGAGGCCTCGCGAGCCAAACTCGGGAGAAGAATGAGCATTAAATCCTTAAGCAAGGAAAGGAACAGTCCAGCCAAAGAGACAAAAAAAGGAGAAAGGAGTCAGGTTTCAGGTGGCATTGAAATGCTTCTAAAATGCTGTTTTTCCGGGGATGACCCTGCCATGACCTCACCCTGGTCCAACCAATTCGGTTCTTTCTTCTGATGCCTGTCTTCCTTTCTCTTTTTTGGTTTTTACCTTGTTTATTTTCCCAATGACTGAATCTTCTTTGGAACCAAAAGGGACCAGATTCGGTTTCTTCCCCAAAGGAGGAAGGAACAGGAAGTTTTTGAGAGCACAGTTTGGCTGTGATACCATGATTAAGTCACTTCATGTTGATGGCCTTCCATTTTCTCATCTGTTAAGTGGGATGGCTTGACTAGAGGGGATCCCTGAGGTCCCTCAGAAGATCTCTAGCTCTGGCATGAATTAGTTCTATAATTCTATAGCCTCCATGTATTTCTTAGGAAGCCTCCAAAGTGGAGAGTTTCCCTGACTCCAGCTTGACCCTTGATTCTATAGCTTCATAATCAGATTCTACTGTAGTAGAGGGAAAACACTTTTTCTAATCTACTTCTCCTTTTCAATAAAGCACAGAATTGTAGCTCTTAGAGCTAGAAGGACCTTAGATGTCCTCTAGTCCAACAGAGGCAGCTAGGTATTGAAATGGAGAGAGTACTTGTGCATGGTCTGGACGATCTGAGTTCAAATTTAACCTCAGATACTAGTAGGCATTAATTATATAAATGCCATTGTTCTTGAGTTGTTTCAACTCTTGTGACCCCATCTGGGGTTTTCTTAGCCAAGATACTGGAGTGGTTTGCCATTTCGTTCTCTGGATCCTTTTACAGATGAGGAAACTAAAGCAAACAGGGTTAAGTGACTTGCCCAGAATCACTCAACTAGTAAGTGTCTGAGACTGGATTTGAACTCAGAAAGATGAAATGCTAGCTATTATTATTATTCTAATACCTGTTTTAAGCATGATTACTCTCTACAAAACCTCTGAGGTTAAAAGTGTATATTTAAACTTTTTTATGGGTGTGTGTCACAGAAGTCTTAATTTGGTTTAACATCTTAATTCGCTAAGACTTTTGGAACCCCCCCACCATCCCCCCCTCCCAGAGAGGAGAGAATGCCAATTGCATCAAAGGCTGCAGAGAGGTCCAGAGGAATGAGAACTGAGAAAGGACTGTCAGATTTGTCTGTTAGGGGATCATTGGTAACTAGAGAGAGTAGTTTTAGTTGTAAGATGCGATCTGAAGCCAGATTGCAAAGGGTTAAGAAGAAATTAAGAGGAGAGGCAGCTGGGTGGCTCATAGGATGGAGAGCCAAACCTAGAGATGGAAGATCCTGGGTTCAAATTTGGATTCAAACACTTCCTAGCTGTGTAACCCTGGGCAAGTCACTTAACTCCCATTGCCTACCCTTTACCATTCTTCTGCCTTGGAACCAATACACAGTAGTTCTAAGATGGAAGGTAAGAGTCTTAAAAAAAAAGAGGAAGAAAAAATCAAGAGGAAAGGAAGTTGAGGCACTAATTGAAGGTGCCCTTCTTAAGGAGTCTAGAAACCACAAGGAGAGAAATTGGATGAAAGTAGGATAGCATAGGATAGCAAAAGAGATATAGGATGAAAAAAAGGGATTGAGTGAGGACTTTTTGAGCATGAGGGAGATATGAGCAAGTTTATAAGGTGTAAAGAAGCAGCCAAAAGGGAGAAACTGAAGTTTAGTGAGAGTAGGGATGAAAGGGCCAGCTAGGTGGCACAGTGCCAGACTGGAGTCAGGAAGACCTGAGTTCATATCCAGCCTCAGACACTTAGCAGCTGTGTGATCCTGGGCAACCCACTTAACACTTTTTACCTCAGTTTCCTCATCTGTAAAATGAACTGGAAAAAGCAATGGCAAACTACTTCAGTGTCTCTGCCAAAAAATCCCATGGATGGTGTTGGTGTACTATGGTCCACAGAGTCACAAAGAGTCAGATCCAAATGAATGACTAAACAACAACAGGGAGGATAGAATAGGGCAATCTGCTGGAGGAGAAGGGATAGATCATCTGGAGATAGATACGATCACTTATCCCTATAAAGGGGGTTGCTTTAACAAGGAAGGAAAAGGGAGTCACTTCTTCATGTGAGTACGGGATAAAGTAGAAGATAGTGAGAGAAGGCAATATATGTAAGAGGTGGGACTTGAATTCACATCTTCCTGACCCCAAAGGTAATGTAGCATTTTAATGTCTGCTACATTAAAATTCCCAGGTAACTCGCTCCCTTTCTTCCCTGGACTAGAGAAGGCATCATTGTTCTTCTTATTTTTTGACTGAAAGTGTGATCTCATCAATGCTGTGTACTCCAGGTGAGGGATTTCCTCTGCCAATGCAAATCAGCTCCTTCTCTGCCATTTATAATCTCAGAGGGTTACCTAAGGACCCAAGAGATTAAGTGAAGTCACTGTGTGAAACTGACACTGCCAGTGTATATCAGAGGCAGAATTTGAATCCAGGCTTTCTGGTCTCCAAAGCCAGCTGTCCTTCTACTGTGACCTTACGTCTCCCTCCTCACTTTTGAATAGCTGCATTTGCTAGAAAGTTCTTCTTTAGTTTGAGCTGAAATCTACAGCCCTGCTATGGCTTCTACTTACTGAGCCCTCTTTCTACTCTCTACATCTACCCAAAATATATGCATGGCTCCTTCCTCTGCTTGTCTCTAAACAAACAGTCAAATCATATGTAGAGATTTATCATTCACAAACACCTAGTTTTCTCCCGCTAGCCTCAGTTTCCCATTTTGCCAGAAACTCTCTTGGAGAGTAGATAGAAGAGTGAAATCCCCAATTAGTCTATTTAACTATGGCTTAGCAATTCTGTAAATATTTGATGGGGGAAGAAAGAGTAAAATTAATCATTTAAATGATGTTTGAGGATTATCTGGGAAATCCTTTTAGCCTTGTCCTCCATGGACATTAATGTAAACAGACACAAATGAGCTTTATTTTAACACGTTCACACCAAAGATCTTTAATTCTCAAAATAAAGGAGATTTAATCCTGATAGTGGATCATAGCATTCTACTTTTAGAGCTATTAATCTAATCCAATCTTCTTCTTTTCTGGAAAAGTAAAAGAGGCCCAAAGAGATTAACTCACTTTTCCAGGGTCACTTAAATAGTAGTAAGTGATGGAGCTGGATTTCCAATCCAGATCCTCCAAATCCAGAACTCTTTCGACTGGGTTCATTGATTCATTCATGCAGGCATACACTCGTTCTTTTTCCCATAAAACAAACACTTATTACCCTAAAAGAGAAACAAAGAAACAAACAAAAAAGAATATCAAAGAATCCTTGTCCTCATAAACCAAAGGTAAAACACAGGATTTGGGAATAGAGGCAGCTTCAGTGCCTTCATAAACCAAGCCACTAAAAGCTATTAGTAGGTGAGAATAGAGGTTTCTACTTTGCTCACTTTGAATATAGATGACAAGACATTGAGACATCACAAGAGTTGTTGCCCTGTTCTCAGGATAAATAGTAGATATTTTATTTAATTGTGCTTAAATGTGAAATAGATGATTTTATATTTGTTCTTGGAGGTAATAGGGAGCCACTGGAGTTGATTCAATGGGAGGTGAGGTAGCAATTTATTGTTACAAAGTATTTGACATATTTTGCCTCACTGCATCCATATGACATAGCTAGGGCAGCCAGGTTGCCCAGGGGATAGAGTGCTGTGCATCTTCCTGAGTTCAAATCTGACCTCAGACACTTACTAGATTTGTGACCCTGAGCAAGTCATTTAACTTTATTTGCCTCAATTTTCTCATCTGTCAAGTGAGTGGGAGAAAAAAATTGCAAAGCACTTCAGTGTCTTTGCCAAGAAAACCCCAGTATATGATTGGGGGATTTTGTTTTTAAAAGATTACTCTATTATAAATATGAATAATATAGAAATAAATTTTGAGTAATAATACATATATAACTCAGTGGAATTGTTTGTTGGCTCCAGGAGGTGGGAGGGAAGAGGGAAGGGAGAGAACATGAATCATGTAATCTTGGAAAACTATTCTAAAAATAAATAAATAAAGTTAAAAACAAAAGAACACAAAACAAAAAAGAAAACCCCATATAGGGTCACAAAGAGTGGAACACAACTGAAATGATTAAACAACAACGGTATTGGCTAGATCGACCACCCTAAATCGGTTGTTTTTTTCTCTCCATACCTAGCTTATCCCATTTTTCCAAGCACAGTTCCTCCAAGGCGGATTCTGCCTGGACCCTGACATGCCTGAGAAGGCAGTGGTAGGAAAAGACTCCAATAAAGCAATGCCCTATGACAAGCTTCTTTGGCAGAGTTTGCTGCAGAGAGGCAGGTTGTGACTTGCGGGATGTTGGCTCCAGATTCCCAAGTGAAAACAGCAGACCTACATTCTTTCAGGCCTAACTCTTGTTTTCCTCCGTAGGGTAGTGAATCAAGAAGAAAAGTCATTTGCTATAGGCATCCAGTTCTTGCTGATGAGGCTGTTGGGTGAGTGTCTGAGTAGTCCCCTCACACGGTTAGTCATTTCTTAAATGCCTGCCATGTGCTAGTCACTAGGCTAAGCATCGGGGATGATAAAGAAAGGTAAAAGCTAGTCCTTGCTCTCATGGAGACAACCTGCAAACAGCTAGGTACCAAAAGGGCATATCCAGCCAGGATAAACTGGAGACAGTCCTCAGAGGGAAGCAATGACTAGCATTCAGGGGGATTGGGAAACGTTTGTTTTGTCTTTGGCTTTTTGGTTTTTTCAGAAGGTGGGACTTTAGCTGAGACTGGAAGGAAGCCAGGGAAGCCAAGAGACTTGAGGGATGAAGAGGGAAGGAGTTCCAAGCATGGGGGATATCCAGGGAAAGTGCTTAGAGTTTGGGAGATGCTGTGTTATATGGGGAGCAGCAAAGACCCCAGTGTTACCAAACTACAGAAGTTATAAGAAGACTAGAAAGATAGGGAGGGGCCAGGTTATGAAGAGCTTTAAAAACCAAATAGATGATTTTATATTTGATTCTAGAGGTAATAGGGAGCCATTGGAGTTAATTGATCCCAATTTAGGGAGGGGGGTGACAGTTTATTATTATTTGATATTTGATCTCATTTAGGGTCTCATCACATCTTTTTGATATAGTTGGGGCACATATCATCACCCCCATTTTTCAGATGAGTCAATTGAAGCTGAACATACAACTATTAAGTGTTAGGTCTCTGATCCCTTTACCTAATCCAAATGCCCTTTCTACTATCTCATGCCAGACCATCATACCACAAATAACTTTGGAAAAAGGATACCCAGGCCAGAACGATTCTGAAGGGTGTCCTAGACTGAACAGGAAAGTAGAAGTAGAGCTAAGACTGAGTAGACAATATGGGTAATAGTCTAGAATGCAACTCATGACAGGGCATTAAGAGAGAAACATCTTCAAATTTATTTGACAAGGTTTAACCATTGCATGAGAATTTATTTGCCTAATAGAACCCCCCACAACAGCCCCATACACCCAACGGGACTCTACATCTTCAATCTGGCTGATCTACTGTTGAAGCTATTCCACAGAGCCTGGTGACCCAAAAAGCTGTAGAAATCGCAGGCAGTCAATCCTGTCCTCTACCCTAAGACTCCTATAGTTACTGGTCCTTCTTAGAATGTCCCTGCCAGGTGCATTTTTGGAATCAGCCTTGACAAAGCTGTTTTACTTGAATGCGATTGTTCTGGGGACTAATGAGTACTTTATGGAAGTCTTAAATCAGCCATTCAGTGTAAAGCATAGGCCATTATTTGTCACATTTTATCTAACTCAAGAGAAGACTTAACTTGGGAAATCTAAGGTGGGAGAATGGAAGAAGAGGCAGAGACAAGGATATTTAAAACAACCCATCCTACCCACCCTCATCCTTAAATGGGACATCAGCTGGCATCTTTGAATCAGGATAACTGGAAATGTCTCCAGTGCATGATGCTCTTTAGACTCTTGATAGGACAAGGGGCTCCATGATGCTTCTCCTTGAACTAGGTGCATTCTTACACTAAACCTGCATCTTTGACACTCCTGGATCTGGCATTGGTCTTTGTTTCCAAGGAAAACATATAAAAAGCTCAGGAGTCATGAGAAGAGATTGGTTCTCTAGCACAGGGGTAGCAATAGACAAAGACACTAAACCACAGAAAAGGGTTCTTATTTTATTTACTTATCTATGTTTTATTTTATTTTGTTAATTATTTCTAAATTACATTTTAATCTGGCTTTGACTGTGCTCAGGAGAATTGTGGGCAGTTTTGTGGACACTTCTGCTCTAGCAAGAACTTATGACTGAGTCCCATCTCTGATGACATAGGCAGCTATGGGCCATATTTAACACCTTTGGTCTAGAATTCCATTAAAGGGTAAGGCAAATGGGAAATAAAGACAAAAATTAGAATAGAATTCATTGAGCTTCAGAGGTCATTAAGACTGAAGGAAGTGTGGTATTAAAAATAAACCTTTAGCCATGTGCTAGTCACTAGGCTAAGCATCGGGGATTATAAAGAAAGGTAAAAGCTAGTCCTTGCTCTCATGGAGACAACCTGCAAACAGCTAGGTACCAAAAGGGCATATCCAGCCAGGATAAACTGGAGACAGTCCTCAGAGGGAAGCAATGACTAGCATTCAGGGGGATTGGGAAACGTGACTACCTTCTCTCTTATGAGAGGAGAAAGACAGAAAGAGAGAGACAGAGACAGAGAGCTAGAAGGACAGAAAGAGAGGGGGAGAGAGACAGAGACAGAGAGAGACAGAGGAGGGAGAAGACACACACAGAGAGAGAGAGAGAGAGAGAGAGAGAGAGAGAGAGAGAGAGAGAGAGAGAGAGAGAGAGAATAGTAAATTAAAAGGAAAAAGACCCTTGACATAAGAAAAAGAAAAAATAAAACTTATCCAACAGGAGAAACTCACAGGAAAAAAATCACAACTAAAACATTCCAAAAAACAAAAGATTCTAGGGACACAATTTCTACAGAAGTGTATGCTGAAGAATATTAAAAGAAACACATAAAGGAGAAATTAAATTAGCTAATGAATATATTAAAGGAGGAGTCTCATGGAGGAGGTAGAAAGGGGGACACATAGGAAGAGATAAGAGGACAATTTTGTTTTAAAAAATTAAGTAGCAAAATTAATAAAATAACATCAATGGAAGCAGCAAATAAAATAAATGTAGGCTAGTGAAGCTTAATGGATGATAAAATCAACTAAAGGACAAGTTTTGAATATAAAAGAAATTTTAAAAGCAACTAATGAATATACAGGGCAAAATAAAATACTTGAAAAATAGAACAAGATGTTTGAACTATAGAGACATTGAGCTCCCAGGGAGGTATGAAGACAGAAAGAAGAAAAAACAGACACTGTATTTGAGCAACTAATTAGGGAAAACTTCCCAGAATGGACAAGAATAGGCATCACTTTGCAAGTTCAAAGAATTCATTGGCTCTCAGCATGGAGAAATCTTCAATACAAATCTCCAAGGCAAGTAAATATTAAATTTCAAAATTATAAAGGCAGGAGGACTTTTTTAAGTGTGAAGAAAGAAAAGAGAAATTGCCTATAAAAAATTTGGAATATCATCAGACATTTCAATAACAACAATGAAAAAGACAAAAACTAGATAAAAATATATCCAAGTCTTAAAGGCATAGGATTAGAACCCAAAATTATATATACTACAAGCCTTAGCATATCATTTAAAGGCAGAAGGGGATCTTTTAAAACCTCAGAGAATTTATGAACAAAAACCCACGATTAAAAAATCCCTACAAGCAGATGAGGAAGAGTTCCAGAGAGGCTGAACAATCAGAACTTAACAAAATAATAATATACTTTAAGTGTCTTACTACCAAGTACTGAGATCACCAAAAAGAGGTAGACAAAAGTTTTTAAAGGTGAGAGAGAGAGAAAAATCAAATCAGTGTTTGAGTTGTCTGTTTGTTTTTTTGTTTTGTGTATTATAGGGTCAGTGGATAGAGAATCAGGATTGAAGATGAAAGGTCCTGGGTTCAAATGTGACACTCCCTGAGCAAATCACTAACCTCAATTGTCTAGCCCTTACTGTTCTTCTGCCTTGGAATCAATATTTAGTATCAATTTGAAAACAGAATGTAAGGGTTTAAATTTTTTTAAAATGTACTATAATTAAGAGTTAAAATTCTCCTTTTTTACAAATATAAAGGTGTTTAAATTAAAAAAAAAAAAAAACCCTCCAAGGTAGAAAAGGAAAAGAATTGGTAAACCCCAGATCTGACAAGCAATAATAGAATACTTAAAATATGATAATGGAAATATCACATATTAAAAATACAAGATATATACAGAGATATAGAATAGGGACATTTTTAGCATTGAGTCCCTACATAAAGGAGAGAATAAAAATATTGTCTTCAACTAAAGCGGGGGTTCTTAATTGTTTTTTTTTCCATGGGTCATTTGGCAGCCTGATGATACCTCTGGGTCCCTTCTCAGAATAACATTTTTAAAGACACACAAGCATTTATTAAACAACTTTCATCTACCAATCACTGTTCTAATCACTAAATTACAAAGGAAAAAATTTATACAGAAACTCAGTTATCACATAAAATTTTTAAAAACCAAAATCATAGTCCCCAGATTAAGAATCCTTGATCTAATGGCATCCACAAAAGGACAAAGAAATTATCTAAAGGAGTATAAGAAAAGGAAGTTGATAAAGTTAAAAGCAGAAATAAATAGAAAAAATTTTAATTGAACTAATAAAACCAAGTGCTGGTTATTCTGAAATGATTAATTACCATTTCCTATAAGAGGTCTTTGCCAATAACCCCAATTATTAGTGACCTCTCTGCCTACCTTTGAAATTATTTTGTTTTCTACTTTGTATTCATTTTAAAAATTGAATTATATCTGCATGAGTTATTTTCCCAGGAGAATATAAGTTCCTCAAGGGCAGGGTCTGCTTTGTTTTTGGTTTTGTATCTCTAGTTCCTGGTGCAGTGCTTTGCCTTAATGCTTAATAAATGCTTGTGAAATGAATAAATGACTAAAAATACTGATGACAAATCATAAACATCAACCAAAAATACAATAAATACAAAAGAAATGGAAATGCCATCATAGAATTTTAGCTCCATATGTATAGGTGATGAATTAGAAGAAATGAAAAGAAATGGATAATTATGCATAAAGTACCAACATTTAGAAGGAAACTAAGTGGAAAGTTACTCCACACACAGAAACATACAAATTCTCTTCTAAATGGATTCATGGATGAATTTTCTAAATTTTCAAAAAATGACCATTACTGTATTACATAGGTTGGGGATCAGATGAGATTATATGATTATAGATTCAGAGTTGGAAGAGACCTCAGAAGCAACTAGATATTGAAGTGGATAGTCTGCTGGATCTGGAGTCAGGACGAACTGAGTCAAAATCTGGTCTCAGATATTTACTAGCTATGTGACCCTGGGCAAGTCACTGCACTGTTATCTACATCTGCTTTCTCAGCTATAAAATGGGGATAATAATAACACCTATCTCCCAGGGTTCTTAGAAGGATCAAATGAAAGAATATTTGTAAAGTATTTTGCACAGTGCCTGGCATATAGTAGCTGCTTAATAAATATTTGTTCCCTTCTGTTACATCTAATCCAACCCTTTCATTTTACTAATGAGGAAATTAAGGCTCAGATTCAGAATGTTAATAATGCCTATATTCAGTTAGATTAGTGGCTGACAAAAAAAAAAGTTAAAATCAGCCCCAAAAGAAAAGAAAAGATAAATATAAAAAGCAATTACTATGGGCTAAATGGATAGGGGGAGCCACTATAGGTAACTGAGTGGATAGAGAGAGCCAGGCCTGGAGACCAGAGATCCTTGGTTCAGATCTGGCCTGAGATACTTCCTAGCTGTATGACCCTGGGCAAGTCCCATAACCCCCATTGCCTAGACCATACCACTCTTCTGCCTTGGAACCAATGCACAATGTTGATTCTAAGATAGAAGGTAAGGGTTTTATTTTTTTTTAAGAAGTTAATACATGAAATTGTTCCAATTATCTTTTTAAATGAATCATCATCTGTAGAAAGCTAAAAATGAATACAAGTAATGACAATGACTCTATCATCACTTCCTTGATAAATTTAATGAATGAAATACAGTAACCATGATGAAGAGAAAAGTATTTAGAGACTTGCTTAGCAAAAACAAGAATGAAAACAAACAAAAAAACTTCTTAAATGGGTAATTAAATTAAAATTCAATTTGGAGTATAAATTCCTTTTCAAAGCATCATGGAAGGGGAATATAGAAGATTGCAGATTTCTTAAGCTGGCCCAGGTTGAAAAAAGAGCAAATCACACAAAGATTCCCATAACCCTTGCACTTCTAGCTTGGGCAACATGGGAAGATCTAGATTTTAAATAAATATATGAATGAATAAAAGGACTTTTTTTAAGATTACAAGTTTCATTTGCTTACAACAGAGAAAAGCAGCTGAGAAAAAAGACTTTTAAAGAACTTAGTATGTGGTCTAGCTGGATGAGTTTATCTTTTGGTATATCAAACTGGAAAAGTGGATAACAAACAGACATGAAATTGAACAGTTATAACAAACTCTCTATGGTGATCCATCATTGTCAACAAGAGCAGGGCTATCACATTTGGACTTGCAGAGATCACTCTGTACTTGATATCCCATGTAAAGATGTGAGAGTAGGATACTTAGAGAGTGTAAAGTTGAGCAGAATGACTGGATATAATGGGTGCTGGTAGTCACAGAATTTTAAATATCACTCAGGTCAGTTTTTAAGATTATCTCAAAGAGGAAAATTCCCAAAAGATGTAAAAGACATAAAAATATTGAAAGGAGGGGGGGAGTGAGAGAGAGAGAGAGAGAGGTGATAAGTTCTTTAAACAAAACAAATAAGCAAGAAGACATTAGCTACTGATATGCCTCTTTTCTGATCTTTATATAAAAGTTTTATGCAAATAATCTATGCATTGAGAGTACTTTCTTTTTATTTATTTATTTAAAAAACCCTTACGTTCTCTCTGAGAATCATTACTATATATTAGTTCTAAGGCACAAGTGGTAAGGGTTAGGCAGTAGGGGTTAAGTGACTTTCCAGGGTCACATAGCTAGACAGTGTTTGAGGCTAGATTTGAACCTAGGACCTCCTGTCTCTAGGCCTGACTCTCCATCCACTGAGCAACCCAGCTGCCCCCTATTGTAGCTACTTTCAATGAAAACCATAAAAGAGATAAGCAGGACTTTTGTCAAGCTCTATAGAAAGCTACTTTTCAGTGATACCACTGACCAAAAGATATAGAGAACAGAAAATGGATGTTGTTCATTGATTTTAATAAACTATTTAATTTGGCAGAGCAAAATGCCACTTTGGAGGTTCCCCTCAGGCATGGTATCTCACACGTATACAGGAAAATTGTATAACATTCTATGGCAGACACAATTTAGAAGTAACTTTGTTCAATGATGCATCGAGCATTGATTGAATCATGAGGTGTGAAATAGATAAATTTGTGTTAGGGGAGGGCACATATAGCCACATATACCCATCGCAGCATATTCACAGATCTTTCTTTGAATATATATCATGAAGATGAAAACCCTCTGATGGTTAGGAATAAAGGGGAGCAAAGGTACTGTGCAATTTTCAAATCACTTAAGAGGCATTTAGGCATCTTCTCCTTACCTCTGAGCAGAATATGGGGTGACAGTTATTATCATCTAACTGAGACGATAAAGGCCATGGACTAGGCTGTGATGGTGGAGGAGAGATTTGACAGTCAAGTCACTCTGTCACTTTGGAAGAAATGACAGACAATGACAGATTAAATATAGGGGATAAAGAAGAGGAAAAGTCAAATGTGATGAGATTTCTAGTCAGGTCAATCAGTCAATAAGCTTTTATTAAGCACCTACTATGTGTCAGACACTGTACTAAACAGTGAAAATACAAAAAAAAAAGGCAGAAGATTGTTTCCACCCTTAAGGAACCCATAACTTCATGGGGGAGACAACACACAGCTGGAGCTTGAAGGAAACCAGGGTAGCCAGGCAGTAGAGATGAAAAAGGAGAGAATGTCAGGTAAGGGAGACTAGAAAAATGATGTGACACCCTAGAAGAAATCAGACAATCTGGAAACGGTGCTGGTGTGAGGAGTTCAGTTTGGTATTTGAAAATTTTAAGGCAATAGTGGGACATTTAGGTAGAGATTTTCTGTAGGCTATAAGATTAGAGATTTAAGGCTAAAATGGGTCTTAGAGATCATTTTTCCAAAGATGTCAAACTTGTAGCCCACAAAACTCACTGAGAAAGGGGCAGCTAGGTAGCACAGTGGATAGAGAACCAGGCCTGGAGTTTGGAGGATTTGGAGGAACTGAGTTCAAATATGACCTCAGACACTTCCTAGCTGTGTAATTGATCTTAGGCAGAAGCTTTAACTGCAATTGCCTGGCCCTTATTGCTCTTCTGCCTTAGACTTGGTAAGATAAAAGATAAGAGTTTAAAAATGTAATTGGGAAATGTCTAAAAAAAAGTAAAACTATAATACAACATAGATGTTGGTTTGTGGCTCCCTAAGCCAAAATATGCCACTCACAAGGATCTATTTGCTATTTGAGTCTGACACCACTGATATAGTCCAACCTCCTCTTTTCACATATAAGGAAACCAAAGCTTATAATTAAATATTTTGCCCCAAGTCACACATGTAACAAGTAGCAGAGCAGGGATAAAAATTCTGATAGAAATGAGAGTGGGAAGGATTGAGGATGCACGCAGTTTTAAGAAAGGAATGGACAGATATAGTGGAAGATAGTGGGTGTAGACCACAGAGATTCAAGAAGTTTGGCAGTGAAAGGAAGGACAGCAATTTTTAGGGAGGATGGATCACATCAATTCAAGAAACATTTATTAAGTATCTGCTATGTGCAAGGCTCTGTCCAAGATGCTAGAAGTTTTCAGTGATAGAGATATCAATATGCTTGAAGACATAACGGAGCCCCTGAAGAGGCTGAAAGAAGAGTCTGAAGATTCTAAAGAGGAGATCATTACAGAAGTGGGATCCTGGGGCAAGTAGAAGGGATCCAGAGTGGGGTCCAGAGTGAAGGGGTTAGCTATAGAGTGGGAGGAAATCTCCTCTAATGCTGGAAGAAGGAAAGAGTAGAGGATGGATGTAGGGATAATGAGAAGATGGAAGTATTTGAGAGTTTGAACCAGATGGTCTCAATCTTCTCTGAAAAGCAGAAAGTGAAATCCTTTATGAGATTACCAGAAGGATTATACAAGGCAGAGTTTTCAAGGATCAGAAGAAAAACAGAAATGACTATCTAGGTGAATAGGAAAAAAATAAGCTTCTTTTTAGGAGTTGTTAAGAAAATAGGAACCATTAGGAATGTTCAGAGTTAGAGGCAGGATTGTGGAATCCAGGGTTCTTTCCACATCATCACCCTGTTGTTATTGTCTTCTCTTCCTTGGTTCAGTAGACCAATTAGTTTCTCTCGTACCTTATCAGACCAAGGTAAGATGCATGTTATAAATGGTTCAGAGGCAAAAGAACCATTAGAAGACCTCTTCTCATTTTAACTCCTTGTTTTCATTCATTCCTAACTTTCTCTAAAAACTTCATATGGAGATTGAAACTTTCCATTCTAGACATGGCTTTAAAGGCAGTTTAAATCTGAGCTGCAGAAATTGAGTCCTTACTACCTCCAGTGAACTTGGGCGGGGGGGGGGGGGGGGGGGAAGGACCTTTTCTGTGGCTACAAGTATTTGGAAGGTTTGTTTTGGGGGAGTTTTTTCCCTTCCTTTTTTCATCCCGATTTTGAGCTCAGATAACTCAAAATGACCAAAGTTATAAAGTTCAGGCTTGGCAGGATTGTACTCATAACCAAAGAATGCAACTTGGGTCGAACATAAAAAGGACTTCGTATTTTTCAACTTGGGCAGGTTTAAAATTACAGTGCATCCTGATAGAAATTTCCCCCATCTGGACTTCGTTTCAGGCCAAGCAAGGTCAAGATAATGATTCTTCCTCCTTGTTCCCTTCTCTCCCCCAGAAACAGGGTGGTAAGCAGGGAGGGCCAGAGAGAAGAGCCAGCTTCTTGTTAATTCACTCAAATATCTGTCTCAGAGAAGCTTCCTCCAGGTCCCTCTGAGCTGTTCAGTTCTAGTTAGGGCAGCTTAAGAGAGCCCTCAGCCCAGTGATTAGACAGAACCATGTGACTTAGTCAGTAGTCTATCCTTTAAAGGATGCCGATTTGCCTGTCATTTCATTGTTGCTAGAAGGGAAGGGAATGTGTTGTCTATATTCTTGAGAATCTAGCCAGAGGTTACCATTACTGGTGAATTTCCAGGCAGTTTGTGTACTTCTGGATATACAAAGAGAAGCAGAACAATACCTGCCCTTGAGGAGGCAACATTCTCCTGGAGGAAACAATATATACACATCTATGTATATCCCCAAAGTCTGAGTGCCATCTGAAGCCGGTTACTTTGTATTTAGCCTCTACCTCAGGGATGTAGCCATCAATAAAACAGAGACAAGGTCTTGCCGCCTTTCCAGGCTTGGAGGCATCTGCAAGAAGCCTTCTGAAAGGTCTTCTGAGCTCTTACCTGGGCAGAAAGGGCCTGTGCAAATCCCAAGTGCAGCTTTTAATGATGTTTTCCAGTCTTTCTATTGGCACTTAACCCAACTTCTGGGACTCATCGCACGCTGAATGAGTCTGTCCCTGGTCTGTTTCTTTCTTCTGTTGTGAGAATAAACCACAGATCATGAAAAGATATTTGTCTTTAAAAGAGCCCATTGCGATTTCCTTGGGGAACAGAGCCATTTGGGGATGGGATTCCTGTTCCCTTTCCCTAAAAAAAGTCCTCCAAGGTAACTGCATCATTTGGGAGAGGAGGGCCCAGGGATGCCAAGACTCCTTACTGCTTAGGGCAAATATTTAACCTGGCATTTTCTGATTGGTTTTTTCTTCCTTGTCTCCCGGTAGCCTGGTTGCCTGCGCCAGCCCTGTATGGCCTGACTATTGATCACACCTGCATTTGGTGGATGACATTGTGCTCGGGGAAGAAAGGAGCCTGCGCTTACTATGATAACCAGTCTCTTCTCCACAGGTGACATTAATGGAGGGATGCCTCCATGAGTGGGGTGGGGGCAGGATTTATCCAGATGTGCCCATTGTAGGTCTATCAGTAGAGGGTGGGTGGGAATAAGCATTTGTATAGCACCTACTATGTGCCAGACACATTGTGCTAAACACTTTACAAATATATATATATATATATATACTTTATAAATATATATTATTTCAAGTGATCCTCAAAACAACCTCACAACAATCCCCACAACAACCTCTGAGAAAGGTGCTTTATGATTCCCACTTTGAAGTTGAGGGAACTGAGACCAGCAGAGGTTTATTGACTTGCCCAGGGTCACAGAGCTAATAAGTACCTGGGACTGGATTTGAACTCAAGCCATCCTGATTCCAGGCCCAGTATTCTAGCCATTGCACCACCAACTATCAATGGTCTAAATGAAATGAATCTGCTTTGCTTGTTTTTTCTTTTTTTTGTTGTTATTTAAGGGTCAGAGAAAAGAGAGAAGGATTAAAGGATCATAGATTTAAAGCTGGAAGGAAACTTAGACACCATCCAGACAATCATCCTCATTTTATAGTTGAGGAAACTGAGTCTACTTGCCCGATGTCACACAGGTAGTAAGTTTGAAACAGGATTGAAACTCTTATCTTCCTGACTCTAAGCCACAGGCAAAACAAGAGATGAGAAAAGAGGGGACATATTTTGATCCTTGTAGGGAGGAGGGAGAGAATTTGGAACTCTAAATTTTAGAACACTAATGTTAAAAATTGTTTTTACATGTAATTGGGAAAAATAATTTCTTAAAAAAAAAACATAAAGTATCATTGTAGCATGTAGGCGTGGGTGAGGGCATCCTAGTGATATGGGACTAATCTCTTCAGATCCCAAAACTATGTTTGCCCTATGCATCCAAAGTGTACCTACTATAATTTTCCTTCACCTTTTTTATTTGAGTGAATGAATAAAATACTTATTAAGTGTTTATCAAGTGTAAAATACAACTAGGTGGTACAGCAGATAGAATGCTGGGTCTGATGTCAGGAAGATTCAACTTAGTGAGTTCAAATCTGGCCTCAGACACTTATTAGCTGTGTCACCCTGGGCAAGTCACTTCATGCTATTTGCCTCAGTTTCCTCATCTTTAAGATGAGCTGGAGAAGGAAATAGCAAACAACTCCAATATCTTTGATAAGAAAACATCAAATGGGGTGACCAAGAGTGGATATGACTGAAAAAATGACAACAACATGTGCAAAACAAAACAGCCCCTTCTCTCAAAGAGTTCCAATTCTAGTTAGGAAACAAGACATGTGGAAAGTTTCAGCTGCAAGTCATACAGAGAAGTCTTTTTGTCTTTCGGGTACAGAGAATTCAAGAAAAGATTATAGGATCAGAGATTTCGAGCTGGAAGGAACCTTGGAGGCCATCCAGTCTAATCCCCATCACTTAAAAGAAAAAGAACAGTGGGTAGGGTACAGTGGCAAAGCAGGTCATACCTTTTCTTTAATAGCATCTTAACTGATAAAATCTGATCAACCATTCAACAGAGCCAAAGACTTCAGTGTTAAGAATTTTCTTTTCTGAATCTTCAGTAACTGTGTCAAGGATAGCTGCAGGCTCCATCCTCACAGAAATTGTTTCCCACAATGATGGCTGGAAACATCAGGGTGCCCAGAGCTCATGGATTCAGGATCCTGGGCCATCTCCATCAGGGTCTAAGGAGATATGATAATCAAGGAGGTGGTAATAATGACTTGACTTGGCTGCACATTCTGTCTCTTGTGTCCCCCTTGGTATGCCCTGCTACTTCAGTTAGGCTAGCTTGCCTGCCCTGGGAGAGGCAGTGGGTTGGCAGTTTCTGGGAATGGCTGACTCCTTCTCCCAAGGATTTGCTTCCCTTAATGATAGCTGTGACCAGTGGTCAAGGAGGGGATAGGGAGTTGTTTCTGCTGTTCTCAGGCCTCCATTTGGTGTCAACTGGTCAACAACTGTTGATAGTGGTGAAGAGAAAAGTGGAGTGGGTTCCTTCTCTGCAATGACTTCTCCCCTTTCCTTAACCAACATTTTGAACTTAACAAACAGCAAGTCTGAACATTTCAATACAAAAAGAGTAGAAAAAGAGGATTGTATATGAAATTGAACTTCAAAAAAGTCCCTTTTGACAAAACAAAGAAAAAATGACTCCTAAAGTTAGAGACATTAGACATTGGAGACACTGGAAAATATATTGCCCTTTACAAGTAGAGAAAATGAAGCTAGGGGAAAGAAGTAACCTTTCTTAAACCACAGAGAATGTCTCTTGATTTCCTTTCAAAGATCTTTCTACAACCAGACACTGACCAGACCTGATGATTTTTTATCCAAAAAAAAAGTGATTTTACCACTTGGGCTACTCTTAACAGCTCTATCTTAAGTTAGTCCAAGACCAGCAGATAGGAAGTATTTGAAGAAATTTTATCATCTCACTTCATTTCACTTACCAAGAGTTGTGAAAGACTCTGAAGTAAAGTAGGAAGAAGAGTGAGGGATCTAAAATGAAGGGGTTGGGCTAAATGGTCTCTGAGGTCCCTATAACCCTGTGATCCTAGGATTCGGTGGTTGTTCAGTTGTGTCCCACTCTTTCTGGTCCTTCTTAAGATTTTCTTGGCAAAGATAGAGTGATTTGCCATTTCTTTCTCCAGCTATTTTATAGATGAAGAAACTGAGGCACACAAGGTAAAATGACTTGTCCAGGGTCACTCAGCTAATAAGTGTCTGAAGTCAGATTTGAAATCAGGAAGAGGAGTTTTTGTGACTCCAGATTTGGCACTTCTTTCACTCTGATACCTAGCTGCTCCTCTTAGGGTTCAGAATCAAGAACAAAAGATGTAGATGAACAGAATAAAGAAGGGAAAAATATCTCTGGAGACTGAAATAATGATAAAAATACCCACTTTTCTCAGGAATAAATACTAGTTGAAAGACTAGATTTTTAGCTCCACGTAAGGCCAGCCTGTTGTCAAGGGTCTACTGTCCTTTAGAGTTTTCTGGCATTGTCTAATTAGCTCTAGCCTTCTAGAGGGGACTGGAGGTACACTAGAAAAGATTTCTGTATTCAGAACCAGAGGTATGAGATTTAAATCCACAAAGCTTGGTGGTACAGTGGAAAGAGCAAGGATTTGGAGTCACAAAGTCCTGAGTTCATATCTGGCCTTAGACACTCACTTATGTGGCACTGAGTAAACTATTTATCCTTCTCCAGCTCCGTGCATCAGTTTTTTCATCTGTAAAATGGTGTTAATAATGGTACCCACCTCTCAGGTTTGCTATCAGGAAAAAATGAGATATTTGTAAAGTCTTTTGTAAACCTTAAAGTGCTATATAAATACTGTAATAATGATAATGCTGTCACTTAACCTCTGGCAGCCTCAGTTTCTTCATCTTTAAATGAGAATAATTCTGAGAACAAGTGATATAACATGTAAAGTCCTTTGCAAATTCTAAAACACAATATAGATGATAACTTTTATCATTCTGTGCCAGTCCTGCTACTTTCTACTTCCCTGACTCATTGAACTGTTCTGGTCCTCACTATAAAATGGGAAAGTTGGACTAAATGACCTCTAAGAAGTTTTCCAGCTCTAAATCTCTAATGGGTGTCTCTCATGCCCCAGACCTCCTGGGACTGATGCAGAAATTCCATAGAAGCAGAGAGCCTTTCTATGTAATAATGCCTACTTTCTTTTCTCTTGGCAGCTACTTGGGCCTGCAGATGGGGTACAAAGCCATAGGTTTGATGCTGATCATCATCATTGGCTGGCGGGTGAAGAAAAATAAAGAGTATGACTTACAGGAAAAAGCCTCTGGGCTGATTTAGCATTCCTCATTTGCCCCAGCTATGACCTCCAGGAGACCTGGACTCCAAGCTGCCACCCTCTCCCACTTCTCAGTCCCCCCAAACTGGCATTTACTAAAGTTAACATATAGTTTTCCTTTTTCTTATCATTGGGAAGAAAAAGAGAGAAACTGACCATTTTTAACTCTTTCAAAAATTTGCTCTCCTTAACCAAGCTCTGCAAATATGTATCTGATCTGTACTACCATATCATCTGTGGCCAAGGATTCTCCGGCTTCCATGGGCTGACCCTTTTAAGAACTCGCACCATCAATCAGTCATTTCTCGGGATCTGACCAGGACTCTCTGCTTATCGTTTTCTAATGTCTGAGGAGACAGAGCTTGGGCCGCCAAAGAAGGGAAATACAAAATGAGGCGCAATTAGAGACTCTGGCTACCATGGATATAGAACACTGGCCTTCATCCTGGGGCAGGGGCCAGGGACCATGTGGAGAAATACTTGGCTGGTAACACAGAATGGTTGTTAAACTTTCCAGAGGAAATAAAGAAAGGAATATATTGATACCTTTGCAAGAAGTCTCTTAGGATTTCATATGTTGGCTATGGTAGGTGTGTGGGATACACCACGTCTAAGGGCCAAAAAGAGAAAGGAACTGTGTTGAGATAGGAACAATGGACTGCCTTGGGAGGAAGTGGGGACAGAGTCCATCCTTGTCTTCTAACCAGGCTTCCCAAACAGGTTCTGAATTAATCCTGATGAGGTATCCACCTGTTCGCCAACAAGCGAGTGTCCGTTTCATTGTTAAAGATTTCCAGTTGTTCTCCCTGAGCCCTGTGAAAAATATTTTACCCCTCTTCATTCTAACATGTCAGGGTGTACCTTAGAAGCCACAGATTTGGGGGATGGAAATTGGCTCTGCAGGTGACCTCAGTTTTTCTGCTTCAATTTCATTTAACTACCTTGTCCGCTGCCTTCAACAGAAAAGGAAAATGGCCAACTATCAAAAATACTGGAAGAATCGGTAGCAAGTTCTCCTTCTCTGTACCTTTCTAGTGCCAGGATGATTATTTGTCATTGTTGTTTTATTGTTAGTTATTTAATGTGTTACGCTGTTCATAGTGTTCTAGGCATCTTACAAGTATAATAAAAGATGGGCATAAACTTCATTTGGATATGATTGAAACTAATTTAAATCAAATTAATGAGTTTTCCCATGAGGGTTAATGTTGTTTTTTTTTTTAAGTTTTTTTAAACCATTACTTTTCATCTTAGAATCAGTACTGTGTATTGGTTCAAGACAGAAGAGTGGTAAGGACTAGGCAATGGGGGTTAAGTAACTTGTCCAGGGTCACACGGGAAGTGTGGAGGTCACATTTGAACCCAGGACCTCCCATTCCTAGGTATGGCTCTCAATCTACTGAGCCACCCAACTGTCCCATGTCAGTGTTTTTGATACAGAGTAATGATGTCAAAAGCTGCTTATTCTCCCCAACTATGTGTATATGGTTGACTCTAGAAAGACAAGATGCTATTGGAGCTTGTAGAATGACTCCCAACCTTTGTGGACTTAGGAAAGGCATATAATGTCCCTGTAAAATGGGTATAATAAATAAACCTCCCAAGAATGCTGTAAGAATAAAATGAGATAATAAGGTGACAGCATTTGTTGGAGTTGGAGGGAGTGAAAACACTTGCATGGCTTTCATATAAAATGCTCATTAAATCGATAATGTCTCATTTATACAGAATTCAGCTTACTAGCAACCTCACTAACTTTGCCATAATATAGTCAGGAATCAAGAAGTAAAATGAAAGAGGCAAAAAAAGGCTCAAGGGCTGCCTTGATGTGTGTGCAATAAAGTTCATGGCCATTCCTTAGGGGGGAAGGTTCCTCAGAGCCTCACTTGACAATGATTTACTCATATTTTACACTTAGTTCTAATAAGCCAGCTCATCCACTTTCCAGGGTGATAGCAGATAAAAAAAAAACAAAACCCAGTAAATTACAAGAGACTGCTAAAGGTAGGTAGACTGGTAGGATGGGGAATAATAATAGCTAGCATTTTTGGAGCACTTGTAAGGTACTTTACAAACATTATTTCATTTGGTCCTCACAACAACTCTGGGAGGCAAATACTATGATTCTCATTTTACAATTGAGGAAACTAAGGCAGACTGCAGTTAAGTTACTTGCCCAGGGTCACACAGCCAGTAAGTATCTGAAGCTGGATTTGAATGCAGGTCTCCCTGAGTCCAGGTCCATCACTGTATCCTCTGTGTTAGACAGCTGACAGGAAAGGAATAAATAGAAACTACAAATTCTACAGAACAGCTGCTTAAGCATACTACGGAAACAAATAGCTTCCTTTCTATACTCTCCCAACCCCCAACCATTTCTAACTCAATGGTCCCTAAGGGTATTTTGTATTCAAAGCCATTCTAACAATCGAAATTCATAATGACGGCCCTGAACCATTAAAAAAAAAGTTGAAATAGATTTGGTATATTCTGTTTAAGAAAGCAAGGGTGTCTGCAATATATTCTAGACAAATGTCCATCCAAAATTAAAATGAAAACCTAAAAGGAGGGCGGGAAATCCAGAAAACTTGGCTATCCAAAGCGACTTATTGACCAAGGAGTTCTAGATAGCTTGAGATTTTCACAATCCGATTGTTCTCAGTAGTCTATTGCCAGGGAGATCAGGAATAATTGAAATTTATAACTAATCCAAGTACCCCAGCATAGTCCTGAGCACATAGTAGGCCCTCCATGCTTACTGACTGATCAGCAGATCCTCTGTCAATAATTTGAAACTCCTTCCCAAAGTTTTGACTCCAACTACTAATGAGGCGGCAGTAATACTGGTTTGAGTTTCACTCCCTGGAGACATTTGGAAATGTCTCCAAGAGTTTCAAAAGGGACTGAAAAAAAGGCAGTGGTGATGTAGGAAGAATGACTTCCAGCTAGTGAAATTAGTTTCCCAGATACCTTTTTTCAGGAACTGATATGATTAGAAAATCCTGGTAAGAAAGACATCCTAATGAGCTGGAGATGGGGAAGCTTTCTCTACTGAGGACCACTGGTCCTGAGGGGGATAAATTAACTCAGCATCCCACAAGTGTAAAGGAATTCATTCTACAGTCAGTTATTTGGGTTTGTTAAAAGTTTTCCAAGAGAAACGTAAGATGTTCCATTCATTAGTCAAAGAGAACACGAAACACTTTGGGGGCGTTAGGTTTCGAGAACTTAGATAAATCTTCATACTTCACTGATTGAACTGAAGTGTTTATACAATAATATAGAATCCATGTGAATGTAATTACTCCTTTTAGAAAGATACAAAGACATGGGTATGACTGCTTTCCTGCTCCTTAGTGGGTGGCCATCTTTACTTGGCCAATGGAAATAAAGCTTTATTTTAATAGGTCCCAGGAGGGTGACTCTATAGGTCACTCTTTATTTTAATAGGTCCCAGGGGGTGGACAAAGGGGCCCACAGCTATTAAGGGTTATGTTATTATACATTGGGTAGACCAAGGGAGGTGAATTTTCTAATCAAGGGTAAGCAATCCCCAGCCACCTTTGAAAGCACCAACCCTGTGATTGGTACATATGAGGTTAAACACAAGGACTGATAGAATTGTTTTGGAGTCAGGGGACATACTCGTGAAAGTCATTAGTTACTCTTGCTATTTTCTATCCACATATATATCTTCCTTCTCTGAGTAAAGAGCCTAATCTAATTGGCTTATGCTGTTGTTTAATCAATATAAAAACAAATAATAAGATTTCAACACTTCAAGGATTTATTTTTTGATTGATATAGATCCACATTCCACTTATGTGAGGCCCAAGCTCTGTGTGTCTTATTAGATGACTTCAAGAGACAATAATTCCAAAAGGACCACTAGCCAGGGGTCAACCTGGTAATATGTTCTTCTGAACTTGGCTTCGCTGCTCCTTAGACAACAGGTGTGCAGTTCATCACTGGCGTGAAATAATTATAATTTGTCTTCTGTTCTATATTAGAAAGGAATAGAAAGGAAAGAGAGAGAGAAACAAAAAGGAAGGATAATGAGCAAAACAGACACAGAGCGAAAGAGAGCAGTAGGACAAAGAGGGAAAGGAGGAGGGAAAGGATCTAGAAAGAGCTTTAGAAGGGACCCAGGGCGATCCTCTCGTTTTACAGATGAGAAACCTGAGGCCCAAAGAAGGAGAGGATTCAGTCACAAAGGGAGAAAACAGTGAGTCAGGATTCAAACACAGGCCTCCCAACTCCAAGAACAGCAGACCTGCCCTCCAATCACTCTTCCCAGTCTCCTCAGTAAAATCCCTAGACTCCTGCTAGGGAATCGATCAGCTTTGGTGCTAGCTCCAGACTTCTCTGGGCAAGAGGGAGTGAGGGCAGAGACCACAAGAAGTTCTTCTCAGCTTGGAGGTAGGGAGTCCTAGGGTACCCTTCTAGTACTTTAGGTGCCCAGGGCAAAAAAATGGGGAAGGATGCATCCCTGGCCCTTGACTCAGAAGCCAGACTTTTGCCTGTCTTGGGAAATTTGCTCAACTGGCATGGGTGAACTTGGAGAACAGGGGCTTTCCAGAAAGATACCTCTCTTCCCACTCACCTGCTAGGCTTGACTCATGACCTCATGAGGTGTGTTCAGGAATGTCTGTGTCTAAGAAGGCCAAATTTCAACAACCTGACAGAACCAGCACTGCCCAAGGAGGGAAGAGACCTGGGATTTCATCCCTGCTCTGGTACTCATTTTGCTCCTCTATTTCTTCTTCTGTAAAATAAAGGGATCAGACAAGGTGCTGTCTAAGGTTCCTTCTATTTCTGCCAGTCAACAAGTCTTTGGCATCCAAGTTCCATCTTGGCTGAAGCTCAGATTCAGTGACAGTTGAATGATCCTTCTTTTGTGACCTAGATCCCTAGCATTCTATCCAACTCTAACATTATCTCATGATATATTTAGAGTTTTAGAGGGATTGACTTCAAGCCTTCTTTCAGTTCCATTACCACCCCTTTTTTGATATAGGAATTACCACTATGCCCCAACCCCTAATTAAGTTTCTTAGGTGCTAAGTGTGAAAAAGCAATTAACCTTACTTAGCGCCTAGTTATCAAGAAAAATTAATTAAAGTAGTAAGATACCAGATGGTCTGCTTCCTCTCTCCTGGAGATACTTCCTCTTCATTGGTCTTAAGGTATCCCTGGGTTTCTGTCCATGGGGCCATTATCCTGGGATCTTGAAAAAGGAAGATGCTTTTGCTCTTCCCCATCCCATTCTGGGAATGGGGTCTGTTTGCTCTAAAGCATGGTGGGTGCCTCTCAGGTGGTTTGCCTTTCCCATGGTTTATGGTTTATGCTTCAGATACAAAAATTTCCAGTAACTGTTCAGTCTATCCTTAAATTATCTTGTGTTACACTTATCCAGAGAGAGGTTGTATGATCTAGGTAGAATTTAAGCAGACCTAAGAGGCTTTTGTTTTGTTTTTGTTCTTATTTATCATGATGCCTCAGATGCAGTAAGCACTTAATAAATGTTCATTAGAATGAATTGAATTTATTGAATTCTCAAAGACAATTTTCTCTTTTCTTTGGGAGAACTCAAAGATTGGTCTACCTAGTCTCTTCTAGTAGACTGGAAAAAGCCTTGGATTTGGAACTGCAGAAGGCTGGATTCAAATGAAGCCAAAGAAGTTATAACAGGGAGGTATAGCGGCAAGAGTTAGAACAGTGGGGGTACCTCTATAACTCAATTGTGCTGTATTTGGAGTCAATGGACTTGATTTCAAATCCTGCTTCTGCTACTTAATTTCTCTAAGAGGGCAAGTCATTTAACATCTTTAGGCCTCAATTTCCTCATCAATAAAATGAGAGAATTGGACTAGATAATCTTTAAATTCCCATATAGCTCTAGATTGATGATTGTCTATGGCCCTTTTCCTGTCTCACCCTTTTTAAAATTTTAATTTGTATATATATAAATATATATTTAATATAGAGAATAAAAATTTTAGGGAAAATTATTTTTAAATGCATTTATTGTATTTCCCCTCCAAATATATGTTGGAATAATTTTTTACATTTGTTTTCTGACATTTTGTATTCCAAATTCTCTGCCTTCCTCTTTCCCCTCTCCCCTGGCAAATAATCTGATTCAGACTTTGTTTTGTCTTTTAACCTTTACCTTATGTCTTAGAATCAATACTGAATATTGGGCAGAAGGGCAATAAGGGCTAGGCATTGGGGATCAAGTGACTTGCCCAGGGGTCAGCCAGGCAGGAAGTGTCTGTGGCCACATTTGAACCCCATACTGGGAGGAATACTCTCTGGAACTCACTCTCTGTTCACTGAGTCACCCAGCTACCCTGCCCCATATAGATTTTACTTGTACTATCATGAAATACATTTTTCCATATTTGGCATGTTGGTTAGGAGGCAGAGCCAAGATGGCGGTGTAGTAGCAGCAAAAGCTGAAACCACTCTGATGGTCCTTCCAAACCAATATTTAAAAAGTGCCTCAAAATGACAGGTGTCAAAAACCAACAGCAAGAGGGAGTGAGGGGGTTCTCCTGCTGAACACAACCATATTTGTCATGTTGTAAAAGAAAACACTAATTGCTTATGTAAGAAATAACTCAGGAAACCCACCATTCCTTCTAAAGATGGCCATTGTGGAGATGAAGAAGAAAGAAGAATAAGAACACCCATTGGCTCCTTTTTCCTCTTGGATCCCCTTCCCAGATCTTGCTTTCTTCTACCCCAGAGCCTCAGCCACACTCTACAATCATCCTCAGCCTCTATCCCTATTCCTTCCTTTCCTCCCAAACTCTCGGCTCTAGCTTCTTACCACCCTTTCACCCAACTATTCTCCTTTCTCTTCTCCCTCCTTGTCCTTACATGTTACATGATGATGCAGTACTAGCAGTATGTTGTAATAGTAACAGCACTGGGTTTAGGGTGAGAGGGGTGTGGGTTCAAATCCTGTCACTGTTACTTAGTACCCATATGATGGTGTGTACCAGTCACTTAAATTCTCTGTGCCTGTCTCCTCATCAGATAGGAACTCAGTTTCTAGTTGAAAACTCTATGATCCTAGTAACATTGGCTTATTATTACAGGTAACCCACACTGAGACTTTCCCATCGTGGTTTTGATATATTAAGGGTTGGCATAAGAAATTAAATGGGAAAATTGGGGAAGTTTTGCAGAAGTCACAGACAACACACAAAGGTCAACATGACATAAAAAACTTTAGAAACTTGGAAATGTGTAAAATATATGTATAATCAGCATATTTTATCCTTTAATACCAAAATATGTACAATTTCTTTTTCAAAGTTAAAATTAGTGAAAAGAACACAAAAGCCAAAAACTTTTACACAGATTTTCTGGATTGTGGGGGTGCTTTGCACCTAACCTCCACAATATGGAAGGGAGTCATAGTAACCCCATGAATTAGGAGACATCTCTTCCCAACGTCCCCCAAACCATTTTATAGATAAAGAAAAAGAAGAGGCATCTAGGAACTTGAGTTCTAGTCTCAGACACATGGACTAGCATATATTCTAGCCATCATGTGCATGCAGACGCCATTAATGCTGGTGAATTAACTCTTCTCCCTACATCCCTGGAAGTCTCAGGGGGAACTGGGGTTGGCTCTGACCCAACAAAGAGGCTCCCAATCTAAAAAGCTCCTCCTGGCTCATTTGCGAATCCTGTTAGACTCCTTCTCCTCCCCCCAAAGGGGCCAAGATTCCTATCAGGAGCCTCTGGTCACTCATGTTCAAGACAAAGAGTCAAACCCCTGCTGGAAGGGTCCAGGGTGCAAACACATCTCCATGTATATTCTAGGGGACTGCCCTTGCTACTTAATGGACTTGCTCTTGGTCATATTGTGTTAGAACTACTTGAGAGATGGTATAACATTGTAAAGAGATTATTCACCTTAGAACCAAGAAGACCTGGGTTCATTTATCACTCCAGACAATTAGCAGCTCTATGACTCTGGACAAGTCATTTGAACTCTGCCTCAGTTTCCTCATATGCAAAATGAAAAAGGTTGGACTCGACTTCCCTCCAATTCTATATCTGTGTATCTTATTATGAATAAGGACTTGAAGCCAATGTTCTGGATTCCGAAACCACTGTTCTTTTCTGTCACGTAAGCTATATTTCAATGCCAGAGGAGTTCACTTGGATTTGGGGGGTCTGCTAGGAACCTGATCACTGCATATAACAGTGTTGTTATAAGAAAATGCTGACAGAGCGCCAAAGAATTGACTTGCAGATGAACTTTTGGAATGCAGCCCATTTCTAAGCTGGGGCCTGCCTTGCGCCTCCACCCCCAGCCCATGACATGATTAGAGAAAAACTGGAAGCGGTGAACAGAGAGACGTCCCTGCTCTCCCCTAAGTTAAT